>NC_141542.1:88995000-89365000 GCF_021556685.1 Rattus norvegicus | reverse complement strand
TGTATCAGTCAGGTCATGGTTCATTTGTTTTGAACCCCCAACTATATGAGGGACTAAAGGCAGGAAAAACCATGCACTGCCTCATATACTCACAGCTTGGTCATTCAGAAACCATCTCTCTCCCATTCTCTCTCTCTCTCTCTCTCTCTCTCTCTCTCTCTCTCTCTCTCTCTTTCTCTCTCTCTCCTCTCCAGCTCTCCTTGACTCTGCAAGTCTTGTTTTCTCCAGCCTTAGGTAGATGTGTCTTTTGAGATTCACAGAGAACTTTGAGGAGCTTCTAGGGTCGTGTGCATCCACAGAGAAAGTCTGTGTCAGTTGGAAAAATGTGATCTGCAGATAACAAAAATCTGACCCCAAGTAACATGAACAGTAAGGGTCCCCCCATATCAAAATGTGAAATCCCCAGAATGAATGAGATCTAAGATAGAAAACTAAATGCCTCAACCATGTCTTCAAGGTGGAGACTGTTGTCTCACCTTTCATGGCAAATGCTACTCCTTCTTTCATGGCTTCCCTAAGGCCATAACAGCAGCTAAAATTCCGGATGTCACATCCAGACACTTAGATGGGCAAGGAAAGAACTGAAACCAACTCAACTACCACCCAGGCCCAGATGCAGGCCTTTGAGTTGGCCCACCCAAAATCTATATCATCCTCGAAGGGTTGGGATGCATGAAAGGGCCAGTCCTAAACTACAGGATCTCCATGACACAGGGCAACAACAGGATAGCTGGAAGTCTCAATAAACATCCAGTATTGATGGTGTCACAGAAGCTAGAGATCTTGAATTAGACCAATGATTCAGTGCAATGAATATTTGCAAGTGAAGATGTGTGGACAGAGGGATATACTGTGGGATGCATTGTGACATGCTCCATTTTCTACGATGAGATGTTTTCTATGCATTGGGTTTGTTTTTGTTTTTGTTGTTGTTGTTGTTGTTGTGGGTGGTGGTGGTGGTGGTGTGTGTGTGTGTGTATGTATGTGTACATGTTTATTTTTGGGAGATATGACGGGATAAGAGATGAGTGGGAAGGGGTTGGGGATTTAGCTCAGTGGTAGAGCGCTTGCCTAGGAAGCGCAAGGCCCTGGGTTCGGTCCCCAGCTCCGAAAAAAAGAACCAAAAAAAAAAAAAAAAAAGAGAGATGAGTGGGACTGGGGTTCATGATGTGAAACTCACAAAGAATCAATAAAACGTTAATAATACGAATAAGAATAAGAATAAGAAAGGAATAGCTACTCATACCTGATTTTTAGAACTTAGCCCTTTGTGGATGTCTTCTGGTTAAAATGGTGGATTTAAGGATGGAGCTTTCCTTTTAAGCCCTAATATACACATCTCACTATTTTCTAAGCAAGCAAAAAGTGTGTAAATCATTCTGTATCTGATAATGGCACTTACCTCTTCTTGTAAGCTTGCAGTGTGCAAACTACCAGGCCAAGCACTCTGGGTACATAATCTTAGTTCATTCCAATTATCATGGAGATGCTACTGTTGTTCCCATTTTATAAGTAGGAACTAAGAGCTTGCCCAAGATAAAAAAGCTTATAATCACTGCAATCTCAACCAGTGATCACCAACGTTTCAATTCCCTTTACATTTTCCATGAAATTAGTGTCTTGTGACCAGTTTGGTCAATGTATTTAGACTTCAACGGATAAGGTAATTCTGGGATGACACATTTAAAAACCGATCTATGATGTTTAGTGCTTGATCCTTGTGCATAGTAATGGCAATATGGGTTACATGGAGGTTACATGGATTGAGAGAGCACACTGGATTCTGAGCCACTACATGAAGGCATCATCCTTACAGTTGATTGAACTTTCACTGATGTGATGTGAAAACCAATCGAATCTTATTGTGATTAAAAAGCTAAAAATGGGTTCTGGAGCGATAGTTCAGAGATTAAGAGCACTGACTGCTCTTCCAGAGGTCCTGAGTTCAATTCCCAGCAACCACATGGTGGCTCACAACCATCTGTGATGGAATCCGATGCCCTCTTCTGGTGCATCTAGAGACAGTGTCAGTGTACTCAGATACACAAAATATATAAATAAATCTTTTATTAAAGGTGAGAAATGTAGTGCTATTTGTTACTACAGCAAAACATGACTTATTCTGGCTAAAACAGTGACTGAGATAAAAATCAAGTCTTTCTGAATCATGAGCCTTTGTCTTTAACCACTGGGCTTACTGCTTTCCTTGTTTATTCATCAGAGAGACTTCTTGGAAGTTATAACCTTGGAAGGATGAGTAGAAAAGAAAGGGATATTCCTGAGAGCCATTATTACATGAAGAAGGGAGTTAGGAAAGGGTTAGTAAGCAATCGTGTCTATTGTTGCTACAATGAAAACATAAGAAAAATTAAAAAATAAGAAAAATTATAAAGTCATCTTTAGAAAAATATTTATAGACAGGACCTCAAGGGCTTTTGATCTTGGCCAGGGAACTAACTGTGGCCACTATTCACTGAAAATAGTTTTGCAACCTTCTCCAGGGAAGCACAAGTGGGAATGTTTCTGCTTCTGTTTTGGAAGGCAAGCACCAGTCCTCCTGAAAACAGGACAGAGCTCCATTTGGGTCATCGTCTCCCTGTGTGGTTTCCCTCCTTTCTAGCTCAACAAGGACAACCTGTTGGTTTAAAGCTGTTATTGTTAGCTGCCTTCTTTCACCAGTCCTTGACCACCGCTGCCACATCCCGAGGATGGGCAAATCAAATCCTTTTAACTAAGTTTGGAAACAACCTACATAGTGAGGTCAGTATCCATATGATCTCAAGGCATTTTGTATGATAGTCACACACTATGAAATGAAAGTTTATACAGATTATGTAGGAGACAAGAGAAGTTGGAGTGACACTTTTCTTAAGTGAAAAGGATACTTCCAATTTTAAAGACAAATACTTGACAAGAGATATGGTCCCACCAACTTATGCACACATCTATTAATTAGATCAGAATGCCTGATTTCACCCATATTTTTGGGCAGGTACATGTGGGTCCATACACTGGGAAAAGCTATGAGAGGAGTTACTGGTTAGAATGTTTATGCCTTTTTTGTTAACCATAATTACTTGTTTATTAGAACAGAAGCTTCCCTGCTTATTACAGTCATTATGTCTGTCCGGAAGAGGTAATGTTCTTGAATTTCACAAATATGTGAATTCCATAAACCTAGCCAGCCTTAGTTAGAACCAAATTTTAATGAAAATGCAGAGAAGTTCATTTTTAAGGCGACATGGGTTTTTTATTTTAACTAATATGGAATTTTCCTGCCCAGGAGGATCACAAACTTTCTAAGAAAGGAGCCTGCTACACACTCTGCATTTAGCACTAGCCTGTTACGACCTTTGTCATAGGAATGAATAGTACCGTTTTCTATATAAAGTAAGACTCCAAGAGGCCAAGATCATACCTGAGCATGCTTTGTGCGCGCGCGCGCGCACACACACACACACACACTCACAGAGGCACACACGTGTGCGTGCACACACACATAGGCACATGCACATATATGCACACACATATAGACACACATGCACTCACACACATGTACACAAACGTGCAGACACACATACATACAGACACACATGCATACATGCACTCACACACATGCACACATGCACATACCCACACATGCACATACCCACACATGCACATACACACATACATACACACACACACGCGCGCGCGCGCACACACTCCTTACTCACCCACATACCCCATGGAAGTCCGCTGGAGAATAATATTGGCTAGGTCACTTTTTCAATGTATGTAAATGTAAGAGGTTATGTGGAGCAAGATGATTTCTAAAAGGGCCCAGAATTAGGGTCTGTAATACAAAAGGAGAGGCATGGTGGCATGCTAAGGTGAGGCAGATGGCAATGAAAGAGGTTGTGTTGTTTGCTGAGAAAAACCGAAGACACAATGCCTTGCTGAGAAGTCGAAAGACTAAAATTTATGGTCTAGCTGTTGAGGATGAAATTGGCCAAGTTAGGACATTAAAGATCATTAGTTAGGGCTCCAATTACCTGTGATCATTTTTGCTTTCGCAGATTTCTGGGGAACAGAAGTTGTGACCTGTTAGTGATTCTGAGCACTGAGTGGCCTCTGGCTGGGTCAATGCCAGGGGTCAGGGTAGCTGTAGTTGTAATGGAAAAAGCCAGCTGTTAGTAAGTGTCATGTGCCAGGCACCATGCAAAGACTCTGCATTCATTTTCTCATTTAATCTTTATCAAGCTCTACGGGGTTGGTTCATTTTGTTTGTAAATGAGGAAACAGCAGACAGACATTAAATAAAGTGACCAAAAAGACAAAGTTCACAATTACCAAAATCGATGCTCAGTATCCTCCTTCACTTGAGCCCACAGAATTCTGAGATGAGTCTCACATAGTAGGCACACTCTACAACTCTGGGCCTGTTTACAACACTAAATCCTGGATTTGAGCAAGCAACTTTGCTACCCCGAGGTATTCACTGGTATGCGGTACATGAATCTTAAGTGGAAAACTTAATGGATGTCTAACCAATATCCATGTAATAGCTTTCTATTTCAGTAATTAGCTAATCCGAACAGGTAAAATGCTAAATATACAGTTGCTACTGCAATTAAAAAAAAACCTTTAAGTAATGTAATTTAGATCATAGTCGCACAGCATGCATCGGTGTAATACAAACTCTTGTTAAAACTGAAAGAACCCAAGTCTTCATGACCTTAGATGGTTTGTAAAATTCAGATGACCAAAATATGTCAACTGCCTAGATTAGCATGCGATAGGCCACTATTTGTGTTTTTGTTAATTATTTCCAATCTCTTGCACAGGCAAACATTGGTGCTTTCTACGTGGGGAAAAGAGACATACGTTGTGAGTTCCCCAAGAGGAGAGAGTGTATAAATTCAAGGTTTTATCATTGTTATGTATCTTTAAAAAAATCAATATTTCTATCTGTCTGGCTATCGATCTACATGTGCACATTGAGTAGCCATTTTAAAGGGCTCTTTTTAAAGCAACACTGCATTAAGTGGTCCCTCTGTTAAAGCGGGTTATGTGCACATGGCTAAAGTTTAAAGCATGTGGGTGCATATTACTATTCACCCATGAGCTGGGAGACCTGAAGTGAATGCAGATTGAAGGCTGTAAATACTGAAGCTTATGTACCTCTCAGACACCTGTAATTCCACGCATAGTAACACGTGACTCATCAAGTCGATAGGATGCTATTGGGGTATGGTCTGTGGAGGGTCCTTCTCCACGCAGGACAAAAATCTCCATGTTCTCGGACAACTTGTGGAGTGAACAAGCCATAAAAAGAGCCTTGGGAAACACCAACTAACTTTCTCCTACCGGCCTGATGGGGCAGGCAGCTATTCCCTGAGTACAGTTGGGAAGCGGGCTCCTTTTGGTGTGTCCACTGTCTCGTTGAAGGCTCACTGAATATTTAATGATACCATTTGCCTTCCCAGAAGGAACTCAGAAAGGCTGAAACCATTTGTGGGCGCAGGAGGTGGGTTGCAGGGCAAGACTGGCGTTGATATGAAGCAGATTGGCTGGCGTCACCTCTCCAGACCCATCTCCAAACAAGAAACTCTGAGAGACAGTCCAAAGCTGCGGAGAGAGCAAAAAGAGACCATTTGGGTGGTTACAGGGGAGGAGCCTTAGAGAGGAAGAAAAAAAAAAACAAACAAACAATGTTGAGCTGATTATCAAATGACCTTGCCACATCGTGAGTCAGAAACTGGAGACTTGTTTCCCACTTACATGCAAGAACTTGGCTCAGATGCAGGTCCACACAAGGACCGTGGAATGGTGAAGCCAGAAAGGGTCACATTTCCTTCTTGTTCCTCAATAACTACTCCATTGCAGATTGAGAAATGGAAGCACTGGTTTAGCCGATCTCTAGGGTCGTTCAGATATGCAGTGTCCAATGCTTTTGTTCTGTCCACGTCTAGCTCATAGCTTGGCCAGCAACCCGAGTGCTGGGTACCACTGAGCTCCATCCTCTCACCATCCTCTCACTATCCAACCCTCTAAATCCTCGATGGCCTCCATGCTCCTATGGAATTAAACTCACTCCCCATTACTAAATGGCTTCACATAGGGTTCTTACACTATGCTTGAAACTCATCCTTTATCCCTCCCAAATCTCCTGGCCTCCAACCAGCCAACTCTCCATTGCTCTGACGTTCCCCCATGGCTATTTGCTTGCTGACTGTTCTCTACCTCAGATCCTCTTACTGGTTTTTTTTATATGCTTACATCTACACTCACGGATGGTTTCGATTTTCCCCACCGACACACACACCACTGAGTCATCCCCTATCACATGTCTCTGTTTATGTTCTTTATAGCACTTACCACTAGAGGAAGTTAACTGATTCTGCTCATTTTGCTCTCTTGTCTCTTTTCCCCCACTAAGCTAAAAATGATATGAGGTCATAGACGTCTTCCTCTCTCTTACACTGCTATCTCTGGGAATAGTGTATTACCTCTGGTAAACAAGCAAATCTCTATTGAACACCCTTTTTATTTCACTCCATTGCCTCTTGCTGATAACGATTTGAAAATTACTTTGTACTTGTGTCTGGAGATGATGTGAAATCACGAGCTAGCTCTTATCATGGAGTCTGATAGCTGGACGCTGAGAGTCAGGATTTGGAAAAATTAGAGAAATGCCACCTGTCTGAGCATTGTCCAAGGTCAAGGTTGGTACCTGGGCATGTTGACTGATACCAAATGTCTTTATAAGTCATCACTTGTTATGCAACAAATTATTCCAAAATTCGATATTTCACTCTCATTTAGGGACACTGTTTTTGTTCACTGGAAATTCATTGAGAAAGATGAGATAGGATGACATGAATGAAGGTCAAAAAGAGGACCAGAAACTAAATTCCATTCCAAATTACTCCTTGTCAGAACCTGAGGAAGGAGGGGGTTGGGAATATTGGTTGAGATGAGGATCCTATGATGCATAAGCAAAAGAGAACTGTTTATAGTGATGATGAGCATGGTTATGAAGGGCACACAACTTTCACCAAATATTTATTGAGGACCTACTATGCACCAACACTGACATAAGCACACAGCATCAAAAGTAAGAACAACCACAAACCCTGCCCTTGAAATCTAAAGTCCAAAAGGGGACATGGAGAAAATGACATTGGTATTCCCTCCCCATGGACTATTAGTCATCTGGGACTTTTTCTCTATCCTCAGATTCAGGCTTCTCCACATTCTCCATCCAAGGTGCTCAGGCTGATACCTGCTCAAAAATGCGAGCGAGTCCTCTGCATGTGTTGGAGGTGGGCAGTGTCAGTTTAGACTGCTTGTACCAGTTTCGTTTGTCTAAAGGTTTCTACAGCTTAGGAAGTCAGGCTCAGCTGAGATGGCTCCTTTGACCCAGGCTTTTCATGAAAGTTTGTAAAGATGTGGGGTGATTCAGACATCATATCAAAGCTCAACAGAGGAGTGATCCATTTCCAAGTTCACTTACAGGGTGGCTCTAACATTCGCTGGCTGTTAACTAGAAGATGCTTTCTGTTTTTTTATCTTAAGACCCCCCTGTAGCTCACAACCAGCAGCTGGGTTACACAGAGGGAGATGAGACAGTGTAAGTGTAATGATAGAAAATCAGTGTGTGTGTGCTGATCTCAGAAGTGATAATCCTTTCTTTTTACATGTAGTAAAAGCTGTTTAATAAGCCAGTCACCAGGTCCACCATCCACACACAAGGCTATGAGTCTTCGGAGGTGAGGATTAGTGAGACCATTTAGACATTACTACCATACGTCTGCTTGTATTCTGAACTCTCTCTTGACATACAATATGTAACAGACAAATATAACTAGGTAAGGTTTCCACATGGCACCTGGAAATTTAACTAAAAGCTACATTGTGTTGCAAGGTTCAGTGTGACTCCTTGTAGAATTTTGTCACTGATGCTCACCAACTCCATGAATGTAGGCTGCTTTGTTCAAGTCAAAATTTGAAAATGAAGCCTACTACTTAAGAAATTGTAAAAATAAGGGGAGAAAAACTCAAGTCAGGTATATTGGTTCAAATCTGTAATCCCCAAATTTGGACAGCTGAGGCAGGAAGAAGAAGAGTTTGGGGCAGGCCTGGTTTGCAATAGTCCATCCTGAGCTACAGTGAAATCCTTCTATTAAAAAATGGCTTTGGTAGGACACTTATACGTTACTAGGATGACCCCCAAGAAATTCATTTTTAGTGATTTGGAGGTAGCTCCCCTCTCTCCATCCCTCTCTTTTTCTCATGCTTCCTTCTTTTCTCACTTCCTCCTTTCTTCCTGACAGGATTGTGCTGTGTCGCCGTGGATGGACTTGACCTAACAATTCTGCCTCAGCTTCCTTGGTGCTGGTATTACAAATGTATGCCACCATGGCCAGTAAGAATTTGTTTGCTTTTCTTTCTCTTTTTTACATTCATTTATTTTATGTGTACAAGTGTTATGCTACATGCTTGTATATGCATACGTCATGTGCTTGCGTGGTGCCCATGGAGATCAGAAGAAGGCATTGAGTCCCTTGGAACTGGAGCTATGGATGGCTGCCACGTGAGTGCAGGGAACTGAGGCAGGTCCTCTGCAGGAGCAAAATGCTTTAAACCACAGGCCCTTCCATCCAGCCCAGAGAGTTTCTCAATTTATTCTTTCTCCCTCCCTTTTGTGCGCATGAGTAACATGTTGGTACATGTGTGACCCAGCACATGCATGCACACCAGAGGATAACTTTGTGGAGTTGGTTTTCTCTTTCCACCTTTACAGGTTGTCAGGCTTCTGAAATACGCACTTTACCCACTAAGCCATCTTCCTGAACCCAAGAGTTCCCATTTTTAAATAAGTATTCTAAGTACCTATGAAGAGGGTGTCTGGTTCAATATAGAATAGATATTGATAATTTGCATATTAATAGAAATTCTTTAGTTATTCTTTAAAGAGGGTCAATGGAGTTACTGCAAAATTTGGGAAAGCAAACTATAGGCAAGATTAGAAGACAGATAAATTATGTATAACACTTGGCTGTGTGATCTCGAGCTTGGAGCTCTCTAATTCCTGTAAAGCCTCCTCTGTCTTTGGCACACTATGGCTAGGCAAATCAGAACAACGGCAGCCAGCCTGGACTCCCTTAGAACTTCCCTGCTTAGAGAATTAAGTACAATGGCCTCTAGAATGAGTCATGCTGCATGTCTAAGTGTCCTACTATTTCTTCCTAAACCCATTCCTTCACTCCTCTTGAAATCCAGATGACCCCAGCATCTTTGTATGTAATGAAATATATCTGAAAACAACCTCATTTAAGAGAATAAATCTATTAAGGAGCTGAGAACTTTCTGGCGTGAAATGAAAAATATTGATTGCTTCCTACCTGTTAGCAATGAAATCCCATCCAGTTAATTAACCTGCTCAGGGATAAAGTTTATTTTCGCCCTTCACCTTCAGTTCCAAATCTTTAAAGCCATTAAAACAAGTACCCAGTCAATGAATAAATCTCACAGAGGGGCATTTGGAACCTTCTGTACACTGGCTCCGCTCACCTTCCTGCCTTTACTTTCAGTTACTTGCCTCCAAGCACCTTCTAGCCCAACCGGATGGAAGGGCTGACGTATTCTGTGTTCCCGATGCCAAGAACGGCTTCCTTCTGAATTCTATGTCTTTTAACTCAGTTTGGATGTCATCTCTTGAAAAAGGCTTTCCCAGAACTCTGGCACTGATCCCTACCTCCCCCAACCTCTTCCCGCCTCTCCTAATTGCTGCTGAACTGTGGGTATTACCTCCCTATTCTGAACACTCCTACAACTTTTTATACTTTAATCGCACTTATTGTGTGCCTTACATTATGATTATGCCCATGTTTCTAGAATGAGACTCTTGGGGACTCAGCTCTAACCAATTCATTTGTGTGTTCTTGTATCTCCCAACACCATTCCTTACCTATGATTGGTGTTCAGTAAATGTTTTCTGAGTGTTTAAATGGAGACCCATTGATTTAACATTTTCTTTATGGTTGTTTTTTTCTCTCGAGGCTCATGATTCAACACTGACATAGTGGGAGCCTAATTCAGTGAGATGTTCTGCAGGATTCATATTACATTCTAAACAGAACTCACAAGATTCCTTCTTCCTATAGACAATCCAATTCTCCCATTATTAGTAGCTGTCTATAGAAGTGACAGAAATAGCAGGGAGGAACAAGACAGTCTTCTTTTGGCCATCACCCATTTCCACAGCTCTGAACGCAGGCTCCAGATGTGGGCACAACACAGCAGAAATTAATATTCCATGGTTATAAAACCTAAAAAATCAAATTTAGATTTGACCTGTACTCAGTCATGTTCACACTGAAGAGAAGAAATACACGGTTCCACTGGGGGAAAAAAAAGCCACTGGTCCATTGGGTCTTTTCCCGAGCACCTGCTGGTCTTAGGGTGCTGCTGATGAAAATATAAATACTGGTCATGCAAGGAGGTCTAAGTTATACAGAGAGACTCAGGCATGTGATGAAGTCAGTTTTATAGAGTTATGTGCACAGTGCCAGAGGCAGATGCAGGGTAATGAAGAGTACAGGTGCTTTCGAATAAAGTTTATTCTGCAGCAGTGTTCATGCAAGTATCAATAATAGCACCAATAAAGCATTGCTCTATCATTATTAAAACATTGGCATTGTTTTTATTATAGTTACCAATTATATGTGTGTATGGGGGGAGCATTGCGTGTCATGATACACACATGGAAGTCAGGAGGCAGTTCTCACCATCCACGAAGAATCCCTAGGATCAAACTCAGGTAGGTCAGGCTTGGGGGGGAAGCACTTTCAACTCCTGTGCCATCTTGCTGGCCGGGCGCCATTTTCTTGTTCTTTCTTTTTATTTTACTTTATTATTTTTTGGCATTATTTTCTCTTTCTTTTATTTTGTTTCTGGCATCCTTCTCAAATACTGACTTGGAGCAGGATCTCAGCATCCATGTCAGGTGGTGGGACAAGATTCAGTCAAGCAGCCATGCTTGGTTGGCCCACACTTAGAGATAGACATTGATTCCCTAGGGCTCAGGGGAATGAATCACCCATGGAGACACCGACAAAAGGGCAGTTTCCTTATGACTCATTGAGCCGCACTTTCATGCCAATGATATTTTGGTGTGGTGATTTTACATTCGACTCTGTCTATAGTTTCAGAATTTCTAAGTGCATTAGCATAATTGGCCCAGCTGTGTAGATGACTCACAGGAGTGTGTTTTCTAAGTCTGTGACCCTACAGGAGTGGCAGGGGTGGAGCGGCAGGGTAGGGTGGGAATCTAAATTATAAATGGCCAAAGTCTGCCGTTGTAAACACTGAGTATTGGTATAGCCTGTTTTTGGCTTTCTTCTCTCTGGGTCTCTTTGCATTTAGGAATACTCTTCTACTCATTGGAAATGTCTTGATAAGGATAGGGAGAGTGGTTCGAAAAAGAAGAAAGGGCAGAGAAAATTAAAGTCAACTCCAAATCTCTCCTTGCTGGTGGCTCTGTGGAAGATTTGGATAGGGGAGGGCTAGGGATATTAGTTAACATAAGGCTATATTATTGCCCTGGATTCTTGCGACTCACAGCCTAAGAATATGATGGCTTGAAGTGAAGATGGCCATGAGAATGGTGGCTATATAACAAATATGTATCTTACCTCAAACCTGGGCATATTAGGTTGGCTTAGGCATATGGGAATAAAAATGAATCCAAAACATAATGCAGGGTCAGAGAGAGGGGGAGGAGCAGGGAGAGGAAGGGGGAGGGAGAGGACATTTCCTTTCCTGTTGCAGTTTAAATTCTAGAAGGCAAAAATGTTTGAAGGTTTAAAAAAGCACTTTTCTCATGTGCTTTCTCCTAAGTCATGAGAGATTTAATCTCCATCAGGTGCCAGCTTCAATATGGAAGTCACAAAACTTTATCTTTTCCAAAGCTACTAAGTGACATCTACTTTAAGTGCTTATGTGGATTCTGGTTTAAAAAGAACTGTATCGGGTGTCTATGTGCTGAGGGAAGCGGTGAGAGGGAACAGCGGGCAGGGAGCTTGCAATTCGTACTGTCCACCCGGATTCTTTCTGTCTGGGAAAAGATGTGGAATGAATACGCGCATCATGCCACCACCCAAGTTCCCATTCTGCCTCTTTCACTCTTCACTGCCTCCTCCCTCCTCTCCTAAATCCCTCCTTCTCTTCGTACCTCCCTTTCCCCTGGTTCCTCCCTATCCTCTTCCTTCAAACAGTTCTCTCTCCTCCTGTGGTTCCCTCTCTCCTAGTCTCTCGCTCTTTCCCTCCTCCATCCCTCAGCGGCGTCTGCGTCAGGCCCCCACTGGCGTGACGCGCACGGTCTGGGTGGGAGCTGTCCACTCGCCCAGGTGCTGAATACAGCAGCGCTTTCACGGCCGCTGGGGTGGAAGTAGCTGGGTCCCTTCTCCGCTCTCCGAAGCTTGTTTCCAGTCCTCGGACCGTCAGCCTACCGCCCCGGCACCTCCCTTCCAGCACCACCCCTTTGGGAACTGAGCCAGGGGGGCAGCAGTCGCGGCGGCGGGTGCTGAGCAACGGCGGAAGACAACACCTGGCAGCAGGCTGGAATCTGATTCGCTTCCTTTTCGGCTTTTCTAAGAGATATATTTATATACGGTTCTGGGGAGTCTCCAGGACCAAGCTGGAGCCAAGTGCCGTCTGTCTGACCAACTCGACCACACCGTCTCTATTCCTCATCCCCACCTTCAGCTTACACCGCAAACAAGCCTTACCTCGGTGCATCTGCGAGAGGTAGCAACAGCAAGCGAGCCTAGCCAGCCAGAGGCAGCTGGAGGAAGGAGGGGCGGCGTGGGGGTGGGAGCAAAGAGCGGGCCGAGGCCGCACAAGGTGGGGGGAGCGGGGGCAGAGCTGTCGACAGGACCTGGCAGCCGCCCTCCTCCGCCCCCACCCACCAGAAGCACTCTTTCTTGATTATCCGAGAACTGAATTGTTTCATTAGTATTATTTTATTTTTTATTCTCCCCGTCACTCCCCCACCGCCCCTACCCCCACGCCTGCCTTGTCTCTGGTTGCATGGCAGCACTGCCCGGGCGCGGGGGCTCAGGGCCAGCCCCTCGGGAAGGAAAAGGAGGAGGATCATGAAGCCTGGAGTCGCGACCGCGCTGGACCGCGGGCAGCAGCCAGAGGACCAGCCGGAGCAGCCCCCGCCTGGGAGACACCAGGACGCCGACCAGCAGTCGCTTCTGCTGCCACAGCAGCAGCGCCGGGCGCGTGCAGACCCAGAGCAGGAGGAGGGCGACAGCGACCCAGAAGAGGACGAGGAGGAAAAAGCGAGGCCACTTTCCAGCCCGGACCAGCCCATCTTTCAGCTCTCGAACCTCGCCCGAAGGGACCTTTGATGGAACCAAGGGGAGGGGCCTCCGACTTACAGACTGCAGCTGGAGTGGGCTGGGGGCTGAGATCATGTAACTATTCCCTTTTCCTGTCCCCTCCCACACGCCCCTCTTCACTACCTCCTTTCTCTGATCCTTCTGTCACCTTCTCAATCCCAAACACACACCCTTCCTCTATTCAGGACCTTAGACTCTGGAAGGCAGCAACCCTCGGAGGGTTAAGGATCTCTTTTTCCTCCATCCTTTCCTGGTCCACCGCCCTATATCCCACCTCTTCTGTGTAGCCTTTTGGCTGCATAGGCGAAGCACAAGGTGAAGCTCTTTGCCCAATTTCACCCACAACCAGTCCCCCAATTCCTATCTTAAAAGCAACTCTGGTGCTGCTGGGGGTTAATTGCCCCGGTTTTCTGCCGAAGAGAACTAGAACTTGTACCCCTGCCCAATCTTGCCTTCCCTCAACCACTTCGTACTATCTGAGGCAGTCTATCTTTTTTCTCTCTCATGTTTAATTCTCAATTCTTTACTGAGCTGGGTTCCCTAAGCTGCTCCAAATTTGATTTCTATCCACCCTTTTTATATAAAAGAGATTTACCACAGCCTAGAGATTTGAGAAGAACCTAGAAACCCTTTCTTTGGGAACTTTTAACAATTAGACCTTGGTCATGCATCCCAGCCTGGATGCTTCCTCGACTGCCCTGCTCCCAGTAGTGTTCTGGGGTCAAAGACAGAAAGGAGACAACAGCCAGAATTAAGTCTGAGGTTGGGGCGGGGCTGCCAGAGCAAGAAAAACTTTTTTACTTTGCATTTCCTTCGTAGCGTTCAGAATCATTGACTCACAGTTGTCAGTCTAGGGGGTAATTTATTTGCTGCTTGGAGGGGTTATAAGAAGAGCCAATAAGAAAGAGGTTCCGCCATAACATAGGAACACCGTGGACCCCGAGCCCCACCCTACCCACCTCTTCAAAGACTCCAGCTGCCCCCTTTCCAGTCCTCTGCTTCCCTATCACATGCTCATGCCCCTGGGTGGGCTGCTGTGGTGGTGCTGCTGCTGCTGCTGTGGCTGGTACTGCTGTGGACTGTGCACCCCAGCTCCCCAGATGTTGCGCCACCAGGGTCTCCTCAAGTGCCGCTGCCGAATGCTCTTCAATGACCTGAAGGTTTTCCTACTGAGGCGCCCCCCTCCAGCGCCCCTGCCCATGCACGGTGACCCCCAGCTCCCTGGTGTGGCGGCCAACAACAACACCCTTCCGGCTCTGGGTGCCGGAGGCTGGGCAGGCTGGAGGGGCCCCCGAGAAGCGGTGGGCAGGGAGACCCCTCCTCTGCCACCTCCACCACCTTTGCCTCCTTCTGTGGAAGATGACTGGGATGGTCCAGCCATAGGGCCACCGGCCTCCCTGCTCAGCAGCGCTTCCTCTGACGAATTCTGTAAGGAGAAAACTGAGGACTGCTACTCCCTTGGGAGCTTGGACAGTGGCATGAGGACTCCCCTCTGCCGCATCTGTTTCCAGGGACCAGAGCAGGTGAGTCCTCCCCTTCCCCTGCTTCGCGTGTGTGGTATCTCCAGGCCATGCAGATTGCCATTTAATTATTTGCCCCAGGGAACTATTGTGCTATGTCTAGTGTCAAGGGCTGGAGTGTTTCGAGTTTCTCAGTGTTTCTTGTGGTGAAGCTGACCAATTGGTGCTCAAGGGAGCCTGTTTGGTAACAAGCCCAGTTGCCCTTTGATTTTGTACCCTCTCCCAAAGTAAGTCTTTTCAATTTCATCTCCAAACTTCCATCAGCGCCTCAGAACAGAAGATCCAGAAGCAATGAAATAAGAGCCATAAGAGCCTCAGAAGGGACCTTCAAGCTTATTGCTAAAAAGACACTTTTAGCTGGTCTCTTGCTAGTAAAATGACACACCCCACCCCAATTCTACATTCAGATTTCTTCCTTACCTGAAACTGTGACAAGATCATGCTCTTGCTTTCTAGTCTCTCAGACTGGAGGACAAAACTCCTGTTTGTTTGGGTTTTGTTTTGTTTCTTTGAGACTACCTCAGTTTCCCAAGAGTTGGTGATCTTGAATTTTCTTATTGGAAGCAGATACGCTAAGTCAGAGTGAGTTTAAGTGAAAGAATCTTGCTAGATATTTCCCCCTTCCCTTGCCTTCCCTTAAACTTTCCCCCTCCATGGCATGGAACAGAGTTGGGTTTTCTTTGTTTGTTTGCTTTTGTTTTTTTTTTTTCAAGTCGGTCAAGTTTTCCCTTCCTTATCCATTCAGATTTTCACAGACATCCCTCCTGTCAGTCCACTGTCTGGTGTCCACTGAATAGATGTGCTAATTCATATCAGTCCCAACTTGTGAGGACACACACGTAGCAAAGAGTCCCAGGTAGAAAAGACTCACCTGTAAATTGGACCTGACTAGTGATGTAGGAAAGAGAACGTTTGACTGGTATATAGAGTGGGCTCAGTGTGTTCACTACAGCAACCTCTTCAGCAGTCTGGGTCTTCATGGATAGGTGCAACAGGATGCTACACTGGTGTTCCTGATAAACCCTGCTCTTGCTTACAGCATGAGCTGCCGGCTTAGTTGACAATTCCATTCATTTTTCTTTCCATGTTTCTGAATGGGCAGAGCACTTAGAGACTGGAGATGCAGCCCGGGCATTATGAAAGGAAGTAGGCATAAGTATCTCAGAAAGACTGAGGATAGGGATGGTCCTTCTCATGACTATGATAACCTGAAGCAGCAAATAGAATGCTGGTGGACGAGCAGGTCCACATTGCTCTCAGTGCCTTTCTCCACATTGCTCCACTGCGAATACCAAGCTTCTGCAGGTGTGTGGGTCTGTGGCTAATGGTAAAGATGAGCCTCACTTCGGGTCAGGATTTATCTCATTCAGGGGCCTCGGCTTCTCCAAAAACATAGAGTGATTTTGCTTATTAACTTCCTAAACTATTTCTTCCTTCTCCCATATGGGCTGGCGCATGTGCGCATATCAGAGGGGCTGTTGGAAATGCGCCTTCTGGCAAGAGCTCTCTTGCCTCTAGAAAACAGCAAGTCTTGGAACGTGTGCTGAGATAATATTTCACCTGCTGTGAAGTAGTCTTCAAATAACTCTATGCCTCTAGGCCTCTTTTCCAACTTCCATGAGGTACCGCTTGCTTCCTATATCTTTCCTCGGTAGGAGAGCCCAGAAGTGTGAAAATACCTTGTAAGAGATTAACATATGATTAATGTGTTTTATTTTTTGATCATGGAAAAGATGTATTTTATTGGAAAAAGAAAAAAAAAAGATCATTGGCAACACTCTGAAATGCCCTCTTGTGGTACAAGGTTTGATCAACGGTTGGGGACTTTTGTGGTTGTTTATCATCTTTACTCTGTGTCATAAATGGAACTTGGAATAAAAAAAGAAGCTAACGTCACTAGAGGAATGGGTTCTCTTATTATGCGGGAGGGTGGAAAGGGCTGTGTCTGTGTTGAGACTAGACCAAATCAAGGGTTTCTTAAAGATGATTATCATGTTCTGGAGGCTTGTCAGAGCCAAGTTGTTTCAATGGGACAATGTTATACTGGCAACTAGAGAAATGTGTCCTGTTAGATGTGGAGAACATGGTTTCCCACTTTCTTTTCACTTTTCTCCGCAGAATTTCAATGAGGAAGGAAGACAAAAGAGAGAGGCTGGGGGTCCTCGAGAGAAAGATGAAAAATGAGAGGTGGGGGTAGAGAAGGAAAGAGAGGGAGATGGAGAAATAAGTGGTCAGGTGTGGGGAAGGGGGAGAGAGAGAGACAGAGACACAGAGACACATAGAGAGGGAGAGAGAGACAGAGAGACAGAGACACATAGAGAGAGAGGGAGAGAGAGACAGAGACACAGAGAGACAGAGACAAACACAGAGACAGAGAGACAGAGAGACAGAGAGAGAGCCGTGAAGCAGTTGTCTCTACTTGGTTTAGGAGAGGAGTGACCTGCCACCCAAATAGCTGAATGTCTTAGTCTTTTCCATGTTCAAACAAAGGAACTAAAAACTTCCCCTCCCACACACCATGCTCTCATTTGACGCTACTCTAGGATCCAAAAGATTGTCAAAAATAAAGATTTGGTCTCTTCCTACAATGCTTACAGTAGTGTGGTGAGGGGTGACAGGAGGGTTGTTAAATTCACACCTGCAGGTTACCACAGAGGACTTTGTATCCATTCGCTCGTGCACATGGATGCAGAGCCACAGGATGCCATGGCTCCAGGACTAAGCATCTGTGAGGGAACAAAGAGCTCTGCTGTGTTGAGGTTGGCCTTCCATGGGGGACACAGAAATGGGCAAATGAAGTAATAGACAAGCAAGGTGATTTCAGATGGAGAAGCACAGTGAAAACAAGAGAGACAGGAACAAAGAGGAAGATGAGTTAATCATGAAGGAAGAGGAAGGACGAGACACGTGTGTCCATGGGACAAACAGGAAGGGCCTTCCAAGGAGTGCTCCGTCCAAGCTGACACCTAAGTGATGAAGAGGACCCAGCAAGGTACAGATTTGGGAAAAGAGCATTCCATTGAAAGAACAGACCCCCAAACCCAAACGTGAGCAGACTTAGAATATTTGAGAAGGGGTTGGGGATTTAGCTCAGTGGTAGAGCGCTTGCTTAGGAAGGGCAAGGCCCTGGGTTCGGTCCCCAGCTCCGAAAAAAAGAACCAAAAAAAAAAAAAAAAAGAATATTTGAGAAACAGTGGAGGAGATGTGGGAGAAGGAAGGGTGTGAACACATGCCTTGAGAACCTGTTGGCACCAAGCTGGAAAGTTCCCAAGTAGCCATTTTGTTCTTCTCTTGGGTGGGCATTTGTTCCAATAAGACCGTGTTCAAAGACCTCTGAGAGTGTATGACAGGGCTTTTGTAGATCCCTTCACTTTTTACTTGTGGCTAATGCTGTCTAATCCTCCCTGGAAGAACAGTGCACTGTGGTTGGTAAGCTGAGGCTGCCTGAAGCCAGATGGCCCTAATTGGAGTGATGAACTCGTTACATGGCCGAATGGTGTGTTTCCTCAGATTCCTCATTTGTAAAATTCCCCGCTTGGAGGGTGACTCTGAACACCAAGTCAGATACTACAAGAATGGCTGTGGCAATGTTTTTTTTAACTGTTTGTTATCTCAGGAGCACGACAGCGCTCCCTTGCTTTGTTAAAATGTGCCCAGCTCACAGGCTGACAGGAAGGTGGGGACTTTTGTGGATGGCTTCTCTTGTACATATTATGCTCTAGGCACAGAGTGCTATCCCTCTGTTTTGAGCACTAAAGTCTTTATTAAGAGCCAACTTAAGCCCGCTGCTTTGTTCAACAGGGGCTGAGAGACCCACGTTAGATGCAGCCTGGTCCTCTAGGATGTCACAGTCTAACCCAGACATCACAGGGTCTGACAGAGATCAAGAACACACAGATGATGAACCTGAGTGAATGTCTTTATTGTCCGAACAAGAAAGAGGCAGGTTTCCAAACAGCCAGTGGGGTGGATACCTATTCAGAAAGACAGGAATGGAGGATTCGCAGGGATTTGCTACTTTCCCCCCAATTAGTCAGGAAGGCTTCTCTGTGGCTGCTGAAGACCGAGGGAGAAGAAACGGATTCAGGCTGAAAGGTTGAGGCTTGCTAGGAAGCAGCAGAAGAGATGAGAGAAAGTGTGTCTTCTCAAAGAGTGCAACCACCTGCTCCACCACGGGGAAGCTGTGGGAGGCCTGGAGGTGGGGGTAACGGCTAAGGATGCAGCCCCGAGCAGGACAGGGAGGGGCTGAATACTTTAGTTCCCAGGGAATTTAACAATCTTGGGTGGCTTTCACATTCTTTGGGGCTAGCTTCCTGGGAGCTCTGTTCGCAGGGAGCAAGAATAATGCAGAAGGTTTTAGCCAATGTAGTGGGACCAGAGAATAAAGATTTTGCAAGGTGAGGGGGAACCTGCCAAATGCACTGAGAGCTCAAAGATGGAGAAGGGGAAGAGTAGTCTGAGGCTGGGTAGTGGATTTATTCTTCTAAGAATGGCAGCTTTGTTTTGTATTTCCTTGTGTGCTTACTACACACAATCAACAAATCTCCTTGTGCAATCAACAAACCCACACCTAAAAGTTTCAGATCTTAGGCAAAAGATGATAAGTAGAAGCTCACGTACTGTAGGCTAAAATATTTACAAGTAATAAAACCAGTTAACGATCTGTTAAATACAATCCATTCTACCCTCTCAACCTGCATTAGCCAATGGAGATAGCCTCAGACCACTCCGATTTCCTTGTCTAAGTTCTGTCCATACCATTCCCCGAAAAATGGCTTCTTCTCCTAGTCCTCTAGCCTAGGAGGGAAGTTCATAGACACGAAGAAGAAAATCCTGCAGGTCCTAGGAGCAGGCTTGTGTATATCTAGGTAGGAACTCCAGGTTCCCAGGTAATGGGAGCACATTGCAGAAGAGGGACATGGCTCTTTGACCTTGCAGACTCCTCTGGGAATGGGTGTGCTTGTAGAGGGGACAGCTATTAACCTCCTAAAGCCAGGGACACTTGCCTGGGTCCAAGGGAAGCACTATGAGAGGACGCTAAGATCCCAGAAGGAAGCACCCTGTGTGTGGTTTTTTTCCTCACCAGATCTTTAGATCTCAGCCCAGTACCTGGCTCATGTTTATGATCTAATTAAATGACAAAATGCTTGCTCAAGTGGACATATCTGCAGTCAGGATGCCTGAAATAAAAAAGAATGTTTAGGGGAAAAAACAAAAAACAAAAACAAACAAACAAAAAAAAAACAAGCCAAACCAAAATCACTGCGATCTAATGTTGAAAGCAAGGTGTCTGAGAGAAGGGCCGCAAAACCCAGTGCCTTGGTCAGTGAGGAATTTCCACAAAAGTCAGCTTGGGCTTTGATACTACAAAGTACATTCTATTAAAGGTAGTCAAAAGTATAGGCTGCCTTAGAGGAAAAGTGTATTAATGACTGGGACTAGATGACTCAAGATCCCTTCTTGGTTTGAGAGTTTCAGCTCACAGATGACATTGTTGGGAGAGTCCACAGAGGTCTCTTAAAATCTAAGCAGAAAGACCTGTCCTTCTGTAAGGCTCATCTCACAGTAGGACATCTTGACCCAGTATACAGAGTATGCTGAGTATTCTAATGTGTCCTTAACAAATGAATGGACTCTGTCATGTGTTTATAGGAATTCTAAATTGTTGGTAGCCATATGATTGGTTCAATTGTGACTTTTTGCCATGCGCATACCAGGGTGAAGGAGCAAGCCGTTCATGGCTGATAGGCAAGACACCACTGTGGACTGAAGAATACAGATTCATTGCAGGAAAGATGGCCACCGGATGTTTCCTGGTTGCCTTTTAGTTTCTACTTCCACTCGAAGTTTCTAATTCAGTTTCTAGCAGTCCTGCTTAAACTGGAAGCTCCAAGGACCCCTTCTTCATCCTAGACCCTTACTAATGCTCTCATTGTTGGGTGATGGTATAAAGATGTTCAAATCTCACAGTCGGGGGCCTGGATAGTTTGCATTTTTGTGTATTATTGACATGCACACACCATGCTTATGAAAGCACCAGAATGTGTCTCTTTCTCTTTATCTCTGTCTCTCACACACACACACACACACACACACACACACACATACACACACACACACACACACACCACACACACACATACACACACACACACACCACACACACACACACACACACAGAGAGAGAGAGAGAGAGAGAGAGAGAGAGAAACAGAGACAGAGACAGAGACAGAGACAGAGACAGAGACAGAGACTGAGAACCAGGGATCAGTTTGGGGAAGATACTTGAAAGCTGTATAATAAGAATCTAAAATCAATTGTCTGTTGATTCTCCACGTAAGTGGTTCTCAACCTTCCTGATGTGAGATCTTTTAATACAGTTCTTCATGTTGTGGTAATTCCCCCAACCATAAAACTATTTTTTTTCTTTTTTTTTTCGGGGCTGGGGACCGAACCCAGGACCTTGCGCTTCCTAGGCAAGCGCTCTACCACTGGGCCAAATCCCCAACCCCAAACTATTTTTAAATGCTACTTCATAACTCTAATTTCGCTACTGTTATGAGTTATATAAATAGCTGATATTCAGGATATCTATTATGCAATCTCATGTGAAAGGGTCTTTCAACCCCCAAAGGGGTCCTGACCCACAGGTTGAGAACCATTCTCCACATGTAGCTCACTAGAGTAATCATTTGTGGAGTGCTGGAGGATGTATTGTGTGGCTTCAAGCTCAGCCATTCATATAGAGAGTTACTTAATACAGCAGGGAAGGCAGGAAGTTTTGAAATATGGATTCCAAGAGAGCCTGAGAGAGGACAAACATGAGTGAATAGATGAAATCATGTGTGTTGTTGAAGCCCAGCTCTGTCCTCTGAGTTTAGGGGAGGGAGGGATGGAGGCTGAAGGAAGGGGACCCGCTTAAAGAACTGTGGAAAGGAGGGAGCACTTCTTGTTTGCTGGGAAGAAAGCCAGGGCGGAGGTGAGCCTGGATGTAGAGGAGCTGGCAAGTGAATATTGTGTGCCCAAGCCACATAGCATCCCCCACCCTAAGACGTATTGTATGCAAGCCAGGATTTGCAGATGTATATTGAATATTTGACACCTCCTTGTTTGGATGTGAAAAGCAAAAGTGGGTGTACACAGGAGGTACACAACTGTGTGAAAAAGTTAAGTAAGTTACATTTTCAGAATATTTCTATTTGTTCTTTGACAATCTCATACATGTGAGTGTATATAGATCCTATTTACCCATAATTCTGTTGCTGTAAAATTATAAAAAATAATGCTGTCTTTTATCCTGCACTAGATCCAGCACCATAGTGCCCCAAGATATCTGGTAGTTCTCTTCATCTCAGTCAGCAAAGCGTCTCACCTGCCTTGCTCTCTCCCATATCACACTGCCAATGGCTTCTCTCTGAGCCTGGCAACAATCTCTCTACCATCTAGTTCCCAAGGCCACCATGCCAGACACACACATCCCAATTCTGTGGCAGCCCAGTGTCTCCAGCCACCACACACTCTCTTGAAATCAATTAAATTACCACATGAAGGAACACACAACACAATAACCTCTGATCCAATTGATAATATATAATTGCCCACCTAGACATACAAAACTCTGTGCATATCCATCCCTTAAGAATATTCATAACAACCTGTAAATGAGGAATCTTTTTTTTTTTTTTTTTTTTTTTTGGTTCTTTTTTTCGGAGCTGGGGATCGAACCCAGGGCCTTGCGCTTCCTAGGTAAGCGCTCTACCACTGAGCTAAATCCCCAGCCCCTGTAAATGAGGAATCTTAACATCTGCTTCCATGTTCTCTCGGCTGCTTCTATCTCTCCTTGCTCCAGTCTCCTCCTCCTCTCTAAAACTTTTCTCCCACCCATCCTTCCTTCTCATCCAATGACAGGCTTCGTTCTATCCTGTACCTGCCCCTCACCAGTTCTTTACAAATTCAATGGGGAGGTGGTTCTGGTGAAGTCACCTGAGTCCTGAGTATGTGACTAGGCAGCTGTCCTTGGGGCAGTGGAATTAGCATCAAAATACAGTAACTTCAGGGCAAACCACAACATGTTACTGTCATACTAGTGGGCGTAGCCCGCCTAGGAGGTCGGTATAGGAGCATTCGTGGTTCAGCGCTGGGCAATACCGCTGATGACTTTGTCCCTCCCTATGGCCTTCTTACAGTACTGTCAAAGTTAGCCAAAATGGAGGAAGTTTTCTGGTCAGTTCTGGCTTGGTTTCTCTGTTCTACAGTGCAGGTGTGTTGCATCTTTAGTAAAAGGGTTTTTACCATCAGTTATAATATGAGCAGCAGCAATAACCTGTGTTGTTTGAGGGATCCCTACATAGAGTCTTCATGACTGATAACTTGTGGGAGAGATATCCAGTCTTGGCAATTGATAGTGTCATTAATAGCCCATGTCTTCTGGGGGAAAGCATTGTCAACCCATGCAGGTCATGTGTGTACTCTTTTTAATACTTTGTTTGTTTGTTTGTTTATTTGTTGAGACAAGGTCTCACTATATAGCTTTGGCTGTCCTGGAACTCAGTATGTGGACCAGGCTACTAGCATCAAACTCATAGAGATCTGCCTGCCTCTGCCTCCCAAGTGCTAGAATTAAAGGGATGTGCCACCATGCCCAACTTTAATGAAAAGTTTAAAGATTCATTTTAAAGTGCGTGTGTGTGTGTGTGTGTGTGTGTGTGTGTGTGTGTGTGTGTTTGTGCGCGAGCGCGCGTGCAGGTAAGTGCAAATGCAACAGAGGCCTTAGATCACCCTGCAGCTCTCCAGGATTACAGATGGTTATGGTCCACCTGACATGGATGCTTGAGCTCTCTGCAAGAACAGTATATGTTCTTAACTACAGATCCAGCAATCACCCAGCTGCAGTTTAACAATTAGCTTAATAACCGAGTTTGTTCCCATAATGTTTTTCCCACATCTTCAGGTAAACCTACTCTCTACCATCTCCTCTCTCTTCTCCCACTGCCCTAACTCCAACTTAAACCTTGAATCCCAAGTATCCCTTCTCTACTTTTGTATCACGTGTGTACTATTAGCCCCTCATCACTCGAAGCCTCTTCCCTTCCCTACTCAGAAGCTCTGTGTAGCTTCTTGACCTCTATAGACTCCACATTAAACATACAGATCTAAAATTTCAAACCTAGCATCGACATATGAGAGAATATACAGAATTTGTCTTGCTGGGCCTAAGTATAATTTACATTTTGAGAACCAGCTAGAGGTCATCAGAGGAAAAAAAGTGAGGAATCTGAGCGTGTAGGCTCTGCCTAAGTTTAGGAGTTACCTCTTGCTCCATAAGAGGATTCCTAATTTTAAACTCAGCTAATTGCCTTCATGAGAATTCCTTTCCTTTCCTTTCTTCTCTTTTTCCTGTTCATTTGTTTATTATTATTTATTTAGGCAACGCCTCTCTATATAGCCCTGGCTATTCTGGAACTTACCATGTAGACCAGGTTGGTCTTTTTACTTACAAAGTTATACCTGTCTCTGCCTCCCAAGCGCTGGGATTAAAAGTGTGTGCCACCATGCCCAACCTCATAGAGATTTCTGACTCTAGGCTTTGTGATGTTGTCAGTTGAAGCTAACCAGGTCAGAAACTAAACTTGGTGTTTAGGATGAAGAGAAATAGTAAAAACAGTTAGCAGTCCTGGGTTAGATTACATAATGCACCGAATACTCAGTACTTGTCTATGAAATTTCAAGTTGTCTACAGAATTACTGGGAAAGACAGATCAAATTCTTTTCCTCATCTATAGAAAGGTTAACTTGAATGTTATGAAAGAGAATCGATATCTACAGAACTCTCTTGAAGTTGCCCTCAGGGCTAAGACGTGACTCTGCATCTGGTAGAAGCTCAGTAATTGTTGAATCTTTCTCCTTCCTGGAACATGTTCGTCCCATGTTAATAATTCTATCTGTGATCCCTAGTACACTCACTGTAGAAAGTACGTGTGTGTGTGTGTGTGTGTGTGTGTGTGTACATTCACATGTGTGTAAATTAAAATTCCAAATATGAGACCTCTGGATAACTTCTTCAGAGCCCAACCAATTTAATTTTCTGATACCGTAAGGACAAATACCGATGATTGTTGTTCTAGCAACCACAGTAATCATTTTCTTGAATTGAGACTCCATGGCCAGAAACACACTTTTCCTTATTCTATTGAAGAATGATGGTGAAAACACACTTAAAAAAAAACCCACCCAAAACAGGATAAATATCTTGTATCAACTACCACCCATGTGTCAAGGAACATTGACAAGGGGTTTCATGTCTGAAGGATGTGATTTCACTCCCACTTGGGGCCCTCCCCAGGTTGGTTTTCTTAGGCTATTTATTTCATGCCCCTGGACTTGGATGTCATTGTTTATGAGAAAGAATACAATACTGAGTCTGACACTTGTAAGAAGTTGATCTCACACATAACAGATCTAAGCACATGACAGCTTTTTGTGAGTTATGGCATAGGTCCCTCTTCATCAGCACGTCTCAGGGACATGTCTAAGGGAACCCTTAGAAGATAAAATGTTTAAGGGCGTATTTGGACCCCAGTGAGACCCCAGCATTTAAACATTGTTGTTGCACGTGTTTAGACCCAGATCCTCTGCTCAGCAGCTCCCTCTACTGTGACACCTGACTCAGCCGAACTCTGTTCTCTCCCTTGGGTCAGAAACTCTCTAATGTAGTTATCCTTGTCCACCTCCACATTGTGGATTCATAGGCTTGATTGATCCTTATCAGTCAGTGCTCTGTGCTTGGCAGAAGTGGGTTTTTGTTTAAAGCTAGGAGAAGTCTAAGTAAGCAGAGAAGCAAGCAAAGAAAGCAGAGGAAAGCCTCGCTCAACCCTCACCTACGCTCCAGCCACCCCTGGTGTGCTAGAATAGCTGGGAGGGCATTTGGATATGCTTCTAAATGACACTGACCCACATGTGAGAAGAATGCTCCTTTCCAGTTAACTCTCCTGGGG
Source organism: Rattus norvegicus (assembly GCF_021556685.1). Classification (NCBI taxonomy): domain Eukaryota; kingdom Metazoa; phylum Chordata; class Mammalia; order Rodentia; family Muridae; genus Rattus; species Rattus norvegicus. The sequence continues at coordinate 89,339,092 of NC_141542.1, read as the reverse complement.
TAGGTTTGTGTCTAGGACAGAAATCTTACTGTACTAACAATCAGTCTAACATTTTTCTATCCTTGTTAATCTCCCTTGTAAACAAAAAGAGAAGGCATGAGACTCAGAGCCCTTGGATAGACTCCAATATCTAAATAGAACTTCTGGTTACTTTGTTTATATTTGTGCCTATTGTTGTGAATAGTCTTTTCATTAGCACAATGTTACGTTAACAGTAAAACAGAGCAGGATGTTCAGAGCCTTCCCACACACTCCCTGTCTTCCCACCACCACCACTCCCACCCAAGAGGTACGTTTGCCACACTTGATTAACCAGTGCTAACCTCATTACCCAGAGTGCATTAGGGTTTGGTGCTTGCTTTATTTGTTCCAAGGGTTTCCCCCCAGCCCTGCCCATGGATAGTGATTTGTATCTACCATTAGGGTATCAGACAGCATTTTCACCTACTGATATACATTTATGTTTCCTCCATGTCCTTTTAGATGTGTGTGTGTGTGTGTGTGTGTGTGTGTGTGTGTGTGTGTGGTGTGTGTATGTGTGTATGTGAAAGAGAGAGAGAGAGAGAGAGAGAGAGAGAGAACGTAAACAACAATTCTTAGTGCTACATAATATTTTGTTGAATCAAAGTCTTACACTTTAGTTATTATTATTATTATTATTATTTTGGTTCTTTTTTTCGGAGCTGGGGACCGAACCCAGGGCCTTGCGCTTCCTAGGTAAGCGCTCTACCACTGAGCTAAATCCCCAGCCCCAGTTATTATTATTTTTTAGCAAACAACACTAACTCTCTTTTACGGTAGCAGCAGAAAGCCCCCCTGAGAGTAAATGTACTAAAATAAAGATGCAAGATAATTAAAAATAAATGATAAATTTGAAGAAAATAATGTAGGTATCCGTGACTGAAGTCTGAATGATGCTCACCTGGGCTTCATACCATGTAGTCGTGACTTTTATCCTTCCTGTGGCTAAACATCTGCTAAGAAGCTACTTAAGAAAGGATTTGGCTGGAGAAGTGGCCTAGGGGTTAAGAGTGCTTGTTCTTCCAGGGGACCTAGTTTCAGTTCCCAGCACCCACAAGGCGGCTAGCAGCTGTCTGTAACTCTAGTTCTAACGAATCTGATGCCCTCTTCTGACCTACACAATGCACTGCAGGCCTGTGATTCACAGACACACAGACAGGTGAAATACCAATGCACATTAAAAATACAGAGAAACAAATCTTAAATAAAAAAGAATTTATTTTTGCTCACTTTGAGATTGCAACCCATCATGAAGGGGAAGGGATGCTGGTTGAGCTTGCTTGCCTCTGTGTGAATCAGGAGCAGGGAGGGGGACTTCCTGTGTTCTGATGACTTCCTCCTTTCTCCTCTTTATCCATTGTTCATGGCATGGTGATACCCACATTTAGAGTAGTTCTTTCCTCAGTTAAGCTTCTCTAGACCCAGCTTCACAGGTACGTCCAGAGGTTTGTCTCTTAGGAGATTTTAAATCCAGTCAAGTTGATCACGACAATTAACCATCATACACTTTAAAAATGGTCTGAAACATTCATGAGCTCCCAAAGGACCTCAGGAGGGGGATGCATTATAGCTTGTGACTGTGGTCTGCTTATGGTGTCACAGAGTCTACATTTCAAACCACCAGGGTTTTGGCTTTCGATGCTTCTCTCCTTTGTTCTTTTATTTCAATCCCAAGGTGGCTGATGGGATTTATAGAAGGAGGTTGAACTTGAGAATGCTTAGGCTGCTTCTAGCTCTGCTGCCTTTGTGACACATTAGAGCAGTGTTTCTCCAACTGTGGGTCATGACACTTTTAGAGGTTGAATGGCCCCACACAGGGGTCATCTAAGACTATCTGCATATCAGATATTTACATTATGATTCATAACAATACCAAAATTACAGTTATGAAGTAGCAAGAAACATAATTTTATGACTGGGGTCAACACAACATGAAAAACTGTATTTGGCTCAGAGCATTAGGAAGGGTGAGAACTACTGTACTAGAGGGAGGAACTCAGTTTCCCCTCCCACCAGAATAAACTTCTCAAGAAAAATGGTTTTTTGAAAGGGGAGTGGACAGTATATGCCTAACATGAGCAGGGCCCTGGGTTTGGCTCCCAGTACGAGGAGGGTGGGAGGAAGAGGAGGAGAAGGAAGGAAAGTGGAGAAAGGAGAATCAACTTTAGAACTGAGATCAAGCTGGAGAGAGAATTTAGGACACAAGAAGGGAAAACTCACTTCCACAAGTGAGTTCAACAGGAACCCAGAGTCAAATATGTGTTTGATAAAATTATTATGGTGGATAAGACATTGGACTTGACAAAGGGCTGAAAAGCTCAATGATGAGGCTTTCTGAATTAGGGTTATAAACCCCAATGTTGCCGTGCAAATGTGTGACATTGGTTGAGTCACAGACTCCAAATCTTAATTTCCTTCATGGTAGAATAAGAACGATAATAACAGGGCATTGTTGTCTGCAAAACCTCTCGGGAGCCTGCGCCGTGCCAGCATGTAATAAGGGTCCAAGCACACAATAAACACTCTCTGGATGTTGTAGTCCGACCTTGCCAGTTCCCAGCACTTCCTGCAAACTCTCCTGGAGAAAACTGCCTTGGACTGTGTGTGACTGTGGGCTAAGGACTTCAAGACACAGGCCATATGAATGTAGGGGTATGCATGGCCTGTCAGCTAAATAAAATTACCTTAGATACATGAAACACTTTTCAAGTGGGTAGGAAAGCCATCGTTGTGAGCAAAATAAAAAACATTCTTCAATGAAGAGTAGCCTTGTCAACAAATTCTCTCAGAGGGTGTTCAAAGTGTAGCTATGATCATTTGAAGGTGCCTGAAACGTTTTCCTCAGCAAAACACCAGCCCATTACTTTAGAAAAGCTTATTATTAGGAGCTGGAGATGTGGCTCAGTGGTTAAGAGTACTGCGTGCTGCTGTTCCTAGAGGACCTGGGTTCAATTTGAAATACCCCCATGGCAGTTAACAATTATCTGCAACTCCAGTTCCAGGGGATCTGATGCCTTCTTCTAACTGCCTTAGTCAGCAAACAAGCATGTGGTGCACATACATGCATGTCATGAACATGTATAGACACATACAATTGAGCATGTGGTGCACATACATGCTTGCCATGCACATATATAGACATATACAATTGAGCATGTGGTGCACATACATGCATGTGGTACACATACCACATTCAAACAAGCATGTGGTGCACATACATGCATGTCATACACATATATAGGAACATACAAACGAGCACATGGTGCATATATATTCGCGTGGTGCACATATACAAACATGCACAAATAAGCATGAGGTGCACACACACACGCAGGCAAAACAATCATACACATAAAATAAAATTACTTTCAAAAAGCTCATTCTTATAATTCATTATAAAAGATACAAAAGAGAAGGTGGACCAAGAAACTTACAGGGTGACTGAAAACTTTTAAAATGTATTTTTATTTATTATTTGAAAACGTCCCACATGTATCCAGTGCAGTCTGTTTGAGTCCGCCCCATCCCAACGCCTCCACTCCATGATGTTCCCGCATATCTCACTCCCAGATTTATGCCATCTTGCTTTGCTTTAAATAAGTCACTAAGTCAGTGGGTGTTGCCCACATACGCATGGGGGTGCGGTCATCCATGGGAACACAGGTAGCCTATCAATGACCATACCTCCAGAGACAAATGACCTCCCTTCATTTGCCATTAGCTACCAATGAGGCAGTCGTGAGTTACCTCAGCTGGGGTGCAACCTCGTGAGCTCCGCTCCCATCCATGCTGGAGTTTTCCCTGGCTTGATTGATGCAAGTCTTGTGCAAGTAGCCAAGGAACCACGGTTGCTATGTTTGTGAGTGTGACGCCCATGTCATGTTCAGGGACAGCACTCATCTGGCTCTGCCATTTCTTTCTGTCTTCATTGTCACAATATTCCCCGAGATTCGGGAAGTAGTTGATATAGTTATCGATCTTGTTAAGGGGCTTTGGAAAACTTTTTGAGTATTTTAAAAGTCTAAATTAAATACTATTCTAAAAAAAAAAAAAAGCTAGCTGGTTGGTACTTTCCTAAAGTGTCGAGGTCATTAAAGATGAAGGACAGGGGAACTGTCCCAGATGAGCAGAGTCTGTGTAGACCAGGATGGCCTGGAACTCACAGAGATCCACCTGCCTCTGCTTCCCTAGTACTGACTGGCAGAGCTAAAGAAATAGGAGAATTAAACACAGTGTGGTATCTGGTTTGGAATCTGGACAGTAGAGGTAGCTAGCAAAATTAGAATAAAGCAGACAGGCTCAACAGTAGCCTTATATCAAGGTTAAATTCTTGGTTTTGATTATTGTGTTATGTTCATAGGAGACATCAACATTTGGGGAAGTTGGGCGAATGGTACATGGGAATACTTTGCTTTTTAGTTTTAAAAATAAGATTATTTTGAAAATTAAAAGTTAAAAAATATTTAAGTAAGAGACGTTTATCAAACACGAAAACCTTGGGAATTTCTGGCGTAGAGGGATGGATTGGGTGGCTATGACATTTACTAGCGCTGTACCTTTTGAAAAAAAAAATCAATCATTTTCTCTGAATCACAGAGCCCTGTGTCTGCAAGATAGAGCTAATATAAGCAGTAGAGCTGTTCTGTAAAGTTAAGTAAGGGGACCGGAGAGACACTCGGCAGTGAGGAACACTTTCTGCTCTTCCAGAGGACCTGGAGTTTACCTCCTCAAACCCATGACTGCTGGTTCACAACTGTTTACAACTCTCCAACTCCAGGGGATCACACACCTTCATCGGGTCTACACACACACACACACACACACACACACACACACACACACACACACATGATGAACACTCACATAGACCCCTACAGATACACATACATAAAACCAGATCATGTCAAAGAGAAAAATTGAGTAGTTAACAGCAGACACAGTGGTTGAAGCTCTGGAAAGCTGTTAGGTTTCCTTCTGTTCTGTCCTTCCCCTGCCATCCAAAGTGGGTGACATGTGCTTCACTCAGTCCCTAGGTGTAAGTACCCAAGCGCTTTAGAATGGACAGGATGGCTCCAGAGCAAGGCGAAGTGTTGTGTGGGCAGGAGAGTTTCCCCACTGTGCGATCTTAAGTATATAAACAGAGTTAATAGCTCCCCGTGTAACCAGCACCAGCTGTTACGTGGTGTTGTTCATCAGTTTTTAACCTGATACCCCAAAAGGAGCACTTCGGTACTCAAGTGAATGTGGGTTGTATGATTTGGTTCATCCTGGGGCGATCCCTCCAGGAGCCGCAGATGTGAGCCTCTGTGGAACAATGTTCTACTTTAGGAAGAGAAGCTGTCAGGCCTTAGGCTCTCCGTTCCCTTTAAAGTGTTTGGTAAACAACTAATGGGAGCAGAGTGTGTGGGTGTACAGAGGTGCGACTCCCACAACTCGCCTGCTTGTGGGAGTAGGTGTGTGTGTGTATCCGGGTGTGGGATGTTGCATGTAACGCAAAGAAAAAGGCCTGGAGTGGGTTTGTCCACTTGGCTGCTCCTGACTCAGTGAGTCTTTGTTCCAAAGAGGGCCCAGAGGCTCTGGTCTTTACAGGGTCAGTGCTGGCATTGTACAGTACCCTGGTTCTTGCTTTGAAGGAATATAGAGCTTGATTTCAAAGGATTTTCATAGTCCCCGATTCCATTTATTGAGAAGTAAACCTACAAAGTGCTTTTTCATTATTTAATTTAATTTTTTTAGACTTCATATGAATCAAAAAGCATTTGTTCAACATGATCAATACCTGGAATTTGTTTAGAAATAATCTGGGAAGTGTAGGTGATGCAGGAGTGAGAGTATCCTGGAATCGGTGATGGCCATGTGAGGTTCATTACACTCTCCCTACTTTTATCTTTTTTTAATTTTTCACAATAGAAAGGAAAACCTCTTGTTTGGTTAACAAAATGCTATAAAAAGGTAAGTATGAAAGACTTCTATAAAAATTCAGGTTGAGCTAGCTGAGGGTACGTAGGCTGGCCTTAGGCACAATAATCCTGAGGACCCAAGCAAGACTCACCAGCCTTTCATCAGTTTTGTTCTGAGAGTGAACTAAAGCTCATGACCTCTTAATGGTCATTTTGCCCTCAGGGCCACGATTAAATCTGAAAAAATACCACCACTCATTTCATTTATTGACGCTGGTCTGGTAGTGAAAAAAAAGCAGGACAACCACCAACTCCGAAGACAGACTGAGCACAACTGGGTGCCAGGCCCTGGGAATGCAGGAGTGAGATGCAGGTAGAGAGCCTAGGAGGCTGGCACGCTCTGATATAGTCACAAGACAACACAATGGGTGCCTCAGGCCAGGGCCATATGCAGCATGATGTGCACTGATGCTGCCCACAGAGCTGAAAGGAATCCAGAGAGGCTGTTTGATAGCAGGGCAGGCTAGCACGTAGAGAAGCTAAGGCAGGTGAATGTGTGTTCCGAGGTACAGGCATGAGAGACTGATCCCAACTCCCGTCACCAGAAACATATTCTCTCAAGGCTGTTCCTGTATCTCTCTCATTGCTTCTCCATCACTCTGTTGGGCTTTAGAACCCAGTGTGGTTTTCTCCAGAGAGCTGGGTGATTGAATGGGCAGGGTACATATAAGAAAGGGTGCTAACTCCTTGTTAGTACTAGCTGGTTAGTACTGTCTAGTCTTCTCAATGCCTGTTTTGTAGGGTTGGTCCTAATAATCTTGTAGTAAGAACTAGTGATTTGGCTGTATTTAGGGTTATCTGTCTTAGGGTAGTAACTTCACAAAAACTCTCCTGGTTCATAGAATGGTACGTTTAATCTGGGCCTCTCTCTCCAAAGAGTCTGGAAGAACCCTAATGAGTCTAAAAGCTTCCTTATTCTCTGACACAGGGAGAACTACCTGTTTGTATTCCTGTGGTTGGGAAGGAAACAGAAACTATTTTCCAGACATTTACAAGTGAGAGACAAGGGTCCAGAGAAATGAGGTAAAATGCTCAGGAAAGGTGGTAAACGGGGTAGCCAGGGTCTCCTCATCCCACACCAAGAGATACCAGTGAACACCTGCAGGGGGAGCAATTAACTGTTCCTGCTACCTGCTCTGTACAGCCCCAGATCTATTTCCCCTTCACATCCTAACACATCAATATGTCAGCACCAAACCTAGAGAATTGAATGAGTGCAATACCCCAGGGAGGGACTGTATGTAGAAGCGGCAGAGCATATGGTTAATTTTATTGTCTAATTAATCTGAGGCAACCCTATAACTTTTATTAGACATTGATCAAAATTTCTTTCAATTGGAGGACTATTGATTAAAGTCAGGCTATGCAGTTATGGAAGACACAAGAGGCCAAGCTCTCATTTCACAGACCACGGGTGTCTTAGATATGTTGGTGGTTGGATTTCATTGAAATCATGTTATCTGCCTGCTATGATCTTTCCCCATGAGTGGAGGGTAAGAGGATTAGATCATTTGCAGTATTATTGAGCAGCTGCTTAGTGTTAGAATGACAAAGAGAATTCTGGAGGTCATGCTGAACTAAATTGCAGCTACTGTCCTCTTGGAACTTCTCCAGTCATGTGACTTCCAAGGGACCAATGACAGCATGAGAAGACCCAAAGACTGTAGGTATTGTGGGAGTGTATGCTAGGGGACCCAGGAGGGCCTTACACTAGAGGAGATGGCTATCATAGACCTGATGTTGGCTAAGGTGGAGGACGGAAGGCAGTCTAGTCATGAAGAGGAACAGTAGGAGGCCAGGGATGCTTTAGCACACCAGCTGTTGCTCATTCTCTTAACCTGATATGCTCTGGCCAATAATGGCACATTTGTCCCTGTGAGCAACATCTGTAGCAGCTGTGACCGTTATTCTACTTGAGAGCTTGCTCTGTGACTGTGAGGTACCAGGGTCCTACTGTTTGGAGTGATTTTCATGATAACAAGAAATTCATATTGTTGGGGAGTCCAACAGGTTGACAAAATTGAGTTCAAAACTCAAGAACTCCAAATGTGTCAGTGTTCCGCCAGGGATATTGATAAATAGTGCTCCATTCAAGACTTGGTCATTCTCTAGATCCTTTACCTACAAGCTCTTTGGTGAGGTTTTCCTCATTTCTCTTGCTCATACCCATGGGGATCTGATAGATGCAGAACAAAGTGCCACGTTTTGTCTCCTTTTGATATTACTGTTCCCAGGTTGCCTTAAGCATCATCACTGTCTCTGATGCTCAAAGGTTTGATGGAGAAAAGTGAACTCACATTGAGAATTGTGAGATTTAAAATAAAGAGATATAAGGTCCAAAGTCTGTGAGTGATGTATTTCCATTACCACGCTATACAGACACTGGGCTAATAGAACACTGTCAGGGATAAACAGGAGGACCAGGAACCCCAGGAAGCAGAGGTGAAATCTGGCAGGATTGTGGGTCCTCAGATCCTCTCAGTTCCATGAGAATCCTGGTAGCTTTAGGCCATGGGTGATGTGCTCCAGCTTCTTGGAATTCAATGTAACTCTTGTCAACTCTCTGTTCATCCTCTTGAAAATGTTAACAGTTGACTACTGTTCAACTCCACTGTGTTTCTCCTTCAACTACTCAAACATGGTATTTGAATTGTACTTGAGGACGTCTGGCACACAGTGGACTCACAATGGCGGTAGTATCCGTTCTTTGTTGTATCTCCACAAACTTTGTGGACTCTGAATGAGTTCTTATGGATGAGATAAGTGTGCTGGGAAGAAGGGCAGCCATTGTGCTCCAGGGCTATAATGGGCTCTTCTGGGACAAAGCTATGAAGTCTTGTCATCCCTTATTCCTGTGTGGACAAGAGGCACTTTCTGAGGAGTCAGATCACTTGTTGGTTGATTGTAGGGTTTAGACTTGGAGCTCCTGAATCTGTGTCCAGTGCTCTTTCTACCATTTCATTAAACAGCATTTAGCTCAGTGGATATTTTTCAACCATCTGAGATGTACTAAGCATGGTGTTAGCTTAAGCAATGCACGTAAATAAAAATAGTTCCCTCTCAGAGATATTTCAATCCAACAAGAGGGACACAATCATTGCCATAAAGACTATGATGGAGAGGTGTCCTTATTGAAACATGGACAGAAAGGAAGGAGTAGCTGGGCCTTCTTAAATGAGTCACAGGGAGTTGGATTCACAGTCAAACCAGAACCTCCGGCCAATAGCAGGGGCCAGATGTAGGTATGCTCTGGCACTCACAAAGACGAGAGAGTATGGCAGAGGATGGTGGTATGTTAGAGAAAGCAGGTATGTCTTGACCTGATGATATAGGATAGCCTGGTAATATGGGATGACATGGTGGTATGTTATGCTGATGTGGAATGACATGATCGGAGTGTGGTGGTATGTCACGTTGTGGTGTGATGGTGTACCATGGCGTGGTTTCATGATACAGCATGGTGGTATTTCATAGCACAGCGGCATGGCACAGCATGATGGTTTATTACAGGCTGTGATATGTTGCAGTGTTGTGTAACATAGCATGGTGGTGGGGCATAGCATGGTAGTATTTTATGTCATAGCATGACAGGATGTCACAGCAGGATGTGATGTCACAGGGTGAAGGCGTGGCACGGTGTACATCCTGGTGCAGCATTGTGTGAGTAGTATTGGCACACAGTTACATCATACTGAGAACCCGCTCTGTCACATCCATTTTCTTGTATTTCCTAAATACCATGCAATGGGAGGGCTGAGGAGAATAGCTGCCTCCCTTCTGCCCCATATCACAGTGTTCTGAGCAACCCACTCTCATGCTTATCATTGCATGGGGAGAAGTTCACTTCCCCCTGCACAGCGGCAGTAGGGGGCTGCCTGAATTTGGACTGACTTCTTGGTTTCTCCTGTCATCTCAACTTCCAGATAGATATCCTGGCCACTCTTCACTGCCTGTCATTCCCTGAACACACTTGAGGGCTCCCAGGCTTTTTATTTTCACTTGAAAGCCTTGTTTCTATTGCTGTGAACAGGCACCATGAACACAGCAACTCTTTTAAAGGAAAATATTTAATAGGGGCTGGCTTACAGGTTCAGAGGTTTAGTCCGTTATCATCATGGTGGGAGCATGGTGGCATGTAGACAGACACAGACATGGTGCTGGAGCCTCTTCAGCTGAGAGTTCTACATCCAGATTGGCAGGAAACAGGGAGAGAGAGAGAGAGAGAGAGAGAGAGAGAGAGAGAGAGAGAGAGAGAGAACACAAGCGAGCCTGACTTAAGCATTTGAAACCCAAAGCCCACCCCCAATGACACACTTCTTCCAATAAAGCCACACCTACTAATTCTTCTCAAGTGGTGGAACCCCCTAATGAGCAAGCTTTCAAATCTACGAGCCTATGGGGACCATTCGTATTCAAACCACCACAGCCCCTCCCTCCTGAGACTTCCTTTTCCTCTTCCTATAGGCAGGCTTCAGAGAGCAACTTCCAGAACTTCTGTTCACCTACGTACTGCCTGCAGCCATGCCTGGCAGCTGTAGAGACTCAGAGACACAACACAATAGACCCAAGCTGCTTTTGTCAATCCATTTAAGAAAAACATGTCTCCTTACTCTAACTCGCACTTCACCCTTCCTGCCAAGGCAGAGGCAGGGACAGTGTAGATCTCTGAAGCATTCTGCTGACAGATGACTGGCGCATCAGGGTCCCGTCATTCCACTGGCACACTAAGCTGTACAATCTGCCAGGAACCAATCCCCAAGTCCCTGACCTCAGGGAGTGTTCCTCCCCCTACCAACCCCATCAGAAACAAACTGGAAAATGGCTGACAGGATCAAATTCAGTAGCATTCTGGGAAAAAACAAAAAAAAGCTGGCCAACAGTCTTTCAGTACACTGAAGCCCCGGAGATGAGAAAGGCCGAGTGAGTCTTGCTGACTGCGGGTGGCACATAAGTCACAGTGAAATGCTAGGTGGGATTTTGAAAACACGCATGCACACATACACACAGCAAGCACACACAGCCAGGCAGTGGGCACACATACACATGTGCACACACGCAACCCACATGTGATCATATGCATGCAGGCAAGCACATCCACGAAGCTTAGCAGTGGAAAGGAGTTATGATTGTACCCTGAATGTGTGTGGTGGCAACGTTGAGTGGAGCAGGGGAAGGGACAGACAGAAGAAAATTGTACTTTTTTGAAACCTTTTCCATAAATCTAGCAACTATTACAGGAAAAGGAACAAAACAAAAACCCGTTCAGAGTCCTCAATTTTTCTCTTTTTTGCTTCTTTCTATTGAGGGCAATTACCAATGAATATGCTCAATGTTGGAGTTTATTTCCTGCGTCTCTAGAACATCCATCTCTTATCTAAATTGTTACCAGCTCAGACCCAGCTGCCCTCCATTCTTTCTGGGACTACTACTGAGGCTCTCTCTCTCTCTCTCTCTCTCTCTCTCTCTCCACACACACACACACACACACACACACGCACACACACACACAATGTTTAATAATTTTATTGATTATTTGAGAGTTTCACATAATGCACTCCAGCCATATCAACTTCCCAGGCCCACCCCTGTCCCTGTGACCTCCGCAAAGGAAAGACTAGAACAGAAAACTGGCAAGTCCAGTTGGCATTGCCCATGTACTCACTGGGGTATTGGCAGACTCCCAGTAGCCAGCCCCTTAAAGGGAGCTGAGCCCTTCCCCACACCTACCTCATCAGGAACCGCACTGTGGAGAGCTACCTTTCGGGATCCCTACTACGATTTCTTAGATTCTCTTCAGTGACTGAGCTTCTCTTTTAACTCTTGCATTTCATTTTTTATTTTCTCCATTTGTTTTCTACAGAACTAGAGAATGGCTGTCTTCAGCTTTTTCAAAGATCTCCCTCCTCTGAGGACCTACTCACCTCCCTGCCTTGTTTCCCCTCGGTACCATGTGACCCCACAGGTGCTGGTATTAGTGCAGGTTAAAAGGCTACCTTTTTTTTTTTTTTAATAATATTTACCACAACAAACAACAAGTGCTATTAAGGGCTGAGCCACTTCTCCTGTCCTCAATGAGTTTTTTTTTGAATGAATGAATGAATGAATGAATGAATGAATGAAACCAACACATTTAATCACTAGCATTACATAGGTAATGCCAACACTCCTAGCTGTGCGTGTTCAGCTAGGAATACAATGAAGCAGGTTTTTATCTTTGATGGTGTGTGTTTACATGTGTATCATGTAACATGATTCCAAGTGTTAGTTCACACAACAACCACCCATTCCAGTTTGCCAACAACCAACACATACATTAAGACATGGCATTCCTCTGCTAAAAATTGGAAAATATCAGAGAAACCTAAGCTACCCGTCACCCTGCAAGAATGTCCCAACTAGGTAGACTGTTAAACTGAAGAGATAGCACTCAGGTGTATAGCATCTGCTCGCCTGAAGGCCGGAAGCACTTGTTGGTTGGCTTGTGGGTGCCTATTTGACATTCCACACAGCAGCCATCAGCTCTTTGCCAGGCTGCTTAGAGATCAGGAGTTGGGATCTGTCTATTTGATCATACGCAGAACAGACAAGCAAACTCAAATGGTTCGATCTCTAGTACAGAGCTCCTCTGACCTTAGCATGCATATGAATGGCCCACTAATTTTGCTTAGCTGCAGATCCCAACTTTTCAAGCACACAGAGAGCTTAAATTCTCTAAGTACCCAGGCCAAGAGGGAGGTTTCTGGTCCAGAGGAGTTGGAGTAGGCAGGAAGCTAATGGTTCACATCCTTAGACAGTAGAGCTAGCTGGGGAAATTTATTGGTGCACCGCCACAAAACCAGATTAATCAAGTCAGTCTCTAAGGGTGGGACAAGGCACCAGTATTTTTAACTTTCCTCAGGCATTTCCAATGTACAGTCAGGAGTGCAAATCCCATAAAGGGAGGTAGAGAAAAGCATCACTGATAGGAGCTGATTGATTGGTCCAGATGGACTAGGCTGTGCTGTCAAGACGTCTCGGAAGCAGAATCAGTGATCTCAAAACAGAAGCTTATTTTAGAAGGCCTCGAGGCAGGAATCTAAAAACAAAAACAAAAATTACACAGTACAATGATATATGTATATATGTAAATATGTATTTGGAGGGGGATGTCATTTAACAAAGCCTCAACATTTCTCTAGTCCTTAAAGTAATGGATCTCAGCGAGAGATCTGGGAGAGCAAAGCAGGCCTACACTCTGACAACAGGCAACAAAAGAGAGTCATGCCCACCCCCACACCCCGCAAAAAGCACCCCAGGTTTTGCAGGTCTCTGCCCCAAGCTGATGCCTGACTGTTCAACCTTTCTTTTGTTTCCCTTCCTGTTGAGGCTTCTTAACAGCCAGCTAATTAGTATTCTGAACACTTCCCATTTACTTGAAGTCATCAACCACATGACTTCGCCACCCACTTTACTGAGAAAATTGGGGTCAGCTGTTCACATTCCATCACACACATACACACACAAACACACACATACACATGTATACATGCATACACAGAAACACACACATACACACATACGCATATACACACAAACACACATGCACAAATACCCACATACACACACATACACATGTATACATGCATACACAGAAACACACACATACACACATACACATATACACATAAACACACATGCACAAATACCCACATACACACACAAACACACACATACACATGTATACATGCATACACAGAAACACACACATACACACATACACATATACACATAAACACATAGGCACAAATACCCACATACACACACATACACACACATACACACGTATACATGCATACACAGAAACACACACATACACACATACGCATATACACATAAACACACATGCACAAATACCCACATACACACACATACACATGTATACATGCATACACAGAAACACACACATACACACATACGCATATACACATAAACACATAGGCACAAATACCCACATACACACACAAACACACACATACACACGTATACATGCATACACAGAAACACACACATACACACATATACATATACACATAAACACACATGCACAAATACCCACATACACACACATACACATGTATACATGCATACACAGAAACACACACATACACACATATACATATACACATAAACACACATGCACAAATACCCACATACACACACATACACATGTATACATGCATACACAGAAACACACACATACACACATACACATATACACATAAACACACATGCACAAATACCCACATACACATGTATACATGCATACACAGAAACACACACATACACACATACACATATACACATAAACACACATGCACAAATACCCACATACACACACATACACATGTATACATGCATACACAGAAACACACACATACACACATACACATAAACACACATGCACAAATACCCACATACACACACATACACACACATACACATGTATACATGCATACACAGAAACACACACATACACACATACGCATATACACATAAACACATAGGCACAAATACCCACATACACACATAAACACACACACATGCCTCCCCCTGCTTCTCAGCACTCCCTCTTCACCTCTGCAAGTGTCTGTTTACCTAGCCTGTTCCCCACCCCATCTGAGAAGCAGCACAGCACCTTCTAGAAGTTTCCACATGAGCCTGGCCTTTTTCATCACCACCTTCAGCGACCTCTCTCAGGCATCTTCAATCAATCCCTTCCTGGCTCTGGCTCTTTCGTAGATTAGAGTGTTCAGGTCTATGATTCAGTCTTTCATCATCCATTTGCACACATTCCTGCTTTTCCGTCTGGTCGCCTCCTTCAACTGAAATGATTCTTGGAAGATCTCTGATGACCTGACTGCAAGGTCTTTTAGAGACTCCCACCTCCTGCCTCCTCTGTATGTTAATCCTGACCACTCCCTCATCCTCCCTTTCCTCCCAAGCCTCCCCCAGCCCCCTCTCCTTCTCCTCTGTAATGTCAGCTGCAGTGGCTAAGGGGACTGGTTATTCCACTCACTCTGCTTTTGGCTAAATCTTGTGCAAACGACAGGCCAATGGGTGAAAAATCAACCACACGACTGAATGGCAACCATCAGTTTCCTCTTCTATGCCCCAACTTACGTGAGTGAGAGTAGACCAGAATAGAGAATAAAACATAATGCAGCGCATGTAGGAAGAATACGATTAGCCACGCAGCACACATAGCACACGAGTAGTTGTTGCCTAGTGATGGCATCGCCATCGTGGTTCATGCATCTATGTTATTCGCACACTGGTGAAATTGCCGAGGAACATCTTACTCGGGTCATGCCCCTGTGGTTAGACAATACAGGACTGTGCTTTTAAGCATTTACTTTGGCAGTGAGTTTTAAAGTTTTTCTTCTAGTTTGTTTGACTGTCCTGCCATACTAGGAAGCGAAAAGGACTCTTCCTAGACCTCTGAACTAGCATAATGTTTCAGAAAACCAAAGTTGAGTCATACGTATGTGATCCCACCTCATGGTGGATGGAATCAGGAGGAAGAGGAGCTCGAGGTCATCCTTGGTTGTATAACAAGTTAGAGTCAGCCTGGGCCATACGTGCTCTCAAAACCACAGAGTAAATAAACACAATAAATAAAAATGAGACTGCCTTCTAAAGATCGAGCCCTCTTCTGAGTTGCCTGTTTTGCTAATGTGCCTTCCCATTCCTCAGTCTCTCTGTGATCCCTCCCACTCCTGATGGCTGTCTTCCCTCTTTTCTCCCCCATCCATTCCAAAGCAGGTACCTAGAGGTCCATTCTTAGGATCTGGACTTCCTTCCTTTCTCTTTTCTTTTCTTTTCTTTCTTTCTTTCTTCCTTCCTTCCTTCCTTCCTTCCTTCCTTCCTTCCTTCCTCTACTCTTTCTTTCCTTTCTTCTTTGCTTTCTTTCTTCCTCTACCATTTGTCCTGTCCTACTGTAGTTCCAGACTTTACTGATCTGACCCAGATAATGATTCTAGCTTCTCTTCTAAGCCTCTAGTTTCCCAAAGTTCTCCAGGGTTCATTTAGGATCCCAATCTGTCATTCACTAGCTGCTGGATGATGCCATGAATGTTGCTGGACATTTCAAACCTCAGTGTCCTTGCCTGCAAAATAGAAATACTCTCACAAAGCTGTTCTCAGAACTGGAAATGTGCAGAATCTGAATGAATAGGTATTTATGCATAATAGATACATATAGCTGGATAAAGGATCAACAACAAGGCTGGAACTTATATGTTTCTGGGACACTGCTATGGACTGGACGTATGTGTGCCCTTTGTCAAGTCTTAAGTGGTGGGGGCTTTGACAGGTAGCTGGTCTTAGATGAGGTCTTAAGGGCACAGCTCCTTGTACAGGGATGATGGAGGTTAGGAGGAAGAGGACACAGCAAAGCAGTCTGCTGGGACGAGGCAGAGAGGCCTTCCAGACCCTAATCACTCTGGTACTCTGGCCTCAGATGCTCAGCCCCCAGAACTATAAGAAAGAATTGCTGTGTTTAAACATCTTAACTTCTGCTCTTTTGTTAAAGCAGTCCAAACTAAGACAGATACTTTCCTATGAAATTGTCCATGGCTCCCTAGTGTCCAGTGAATAAAATGTCCCAACTCTTATCTTAAAGGCCCCTCAGTTTGGCCACAGTCTTTAATGTAAACCTTTACTTTCTGACGGTCTATTTTTGCATGAGACAATGTACCATCCCTCCTACAGACACGTAATTCCTTGCCTCCTCAGTTGCCTCTCTCCTGCCCTTGTCACTACAGTACAGCCTCATGGGAAGTGATCATAGAGACTGTCTACACCTGGTGGCTCCAGCAGGAACTTGGGGAGCAGTTTGGTTGGGTGCTCAGACACAGCAGGCATCTCGGGAGGGAAATGAACTGTTGCATGTGGTAATCCGATTCCTGGGGCCCAGTGCAGATCAGGTAGCCTGCAGACCTTCCTGTAGGTTCGAAGGGAGAAAACAGTCCATTCCTGATTCTCCTGAAAGAAAGAGTGACTTCTGCACTTTGACCTAAGCTCTTTTATTCTTCCACTGAGAATAAACTCTAGAATCTGTCAGACACCCTGCCCATTCCCAGTCTACACAGGACCTTCTTCCTACTTCTCTGCCATTCTCTTAGGCTTGTCACAAGTCACCACCGACAGCCTTACAGACCCTCTGAGGGTCTGCCCTAGCCCCAGCCGATACATCAGCAACAGAGATACCAAAGCAAAGGAGCATGGGAATACTTTTACACCAGAAAGACCCTTTCTCTTTGGAGACAGAAGGATGTAGGTTTGAAAAGGTGAGTGTCCTTGTGGGTTCCAGTTACCTTCACAGATGACCATTTTGGTTTTTGTCGTCTTTGGAGTGATAGCAGGTGAGTATATTTTTTAAAAATCAGGTACCCTCTGCACCCCCTACCCCTCTCTCTCTCTCTCTCTCTCTCTCTCTCTCTCTCTCTCTCTCCACACACACACACACACACACACGATTCAATTCTTAAAAACTTGGAAGATGAGGGAGTAAGCAGGCTTCCTTTTCTCAGAAGGCAGCCGTGGGCCGGTGCTGAGGAGAGGCCGCCATTAAAATGAGTAGCTAGCCATTCCGTTACTGAGTCTCTATGTATGCGGTTGCTATGGAGCATTGCTGGTAGTCCCGTTCTATGTTGGTTGATGGGTAGCTACTGTCTAATGTCCACCATTCTAGCCCTTCAGTTCCTTCCGCAGGATGAACTTCATCAGGGTCAACAACTAAAAGATTAATGCATGGACTGCAGGTGGCCACTGAAACCTTCTTCAGGGTATGCAGCAACTGGTTCTGTTCCGGTCCAGTCATTAAATACTTTGAACAATACCACTACTGTCATGCATTGAGGTCACCACCTTGGGTTCATAGCTGGGTTACCTCCATTGAGAAGGGAAGCTTTCTGTTTTCAGAGAACCAAGTCCTGCTTGCATCCTCACAATGCCAACTCCTCTCCTTGTCTCTCTCTTCTTTGCTGCTAACAGAACCCCCCTCCCCAACCCCCTTAGGACACTGTGCTCTCTGTTCAGACCCATACACACCCCAGCCGTGGACTGAGGTGGTCCATCAGTCTAAACCTCCCAGCAGCCAGCAGACAAGAGGCGGGCCACAGACGGCTGTCTTTTGCATGTGGGCAGCCAGAACAGAGCCGTTCCTGAGAGACCGTGGGTGTAATCAAACCCGTGTCATTTCTCAGACAATGGAGACAAACAGAAGAGCCATCTCAGTCGGGGTGGAGAGCACCAGCAGGGAGCAGGCCCAGCGGAGAAGCTGCAAAATGGTATAAATTAATGAAAACTCTAGCTGCAAAATGGTATAAATTAATGAAAAGCCCAGCCGCCTGCCTCCTCATCAGAGTGGTTCTAGCAACAGCCTTCCTGGGGCCTTCACACCTGGGGGCCTGGAACTTGTTCTGAGGACAAATGACAATAGGGGTGTGGGGGGAGAAAAAGGAGGGGGCGGTAGAGGAAGTGACTGACACTGGGGAGCAGTACACACCTTAGACAGAAACCAGAAACAATGAATGAGCAGGGTCACAGAGCTCCTGCAGGACCCCTGCACTGCTTTGGCTGTCCCTGTAACCTTCACCAAGGCTTGTCTCCTCTCAAGACTTCAGTGTGGCTATTACTCAGTAGGTTAGGCTAACGGAGTATTCAAGTTCATGACAGCCCCATGTTCTGTGGCCCCAAAATATTTATCCATATGTCCGCAAAGCACTGTTAACCTTGTTGAAAGTCTTCCTCCTCTCTTCCTCCTTGCCTCTTCTCTGGGCCAAGGGATGACCAAAGGGCATGATGGTAAGACTGGGTACACATAGTAGCCATGTGGAGTTCCTTTGCATGAACGAATGGACAGAAGCAGCTGAGATCACAGTTGCCACTGAATCCACATTGAGACTCAAGCCTAGGAAGGTGTCCCCACCCCTAACTCCAGTCCCCTCCAAAGACATTCAGGTGGCAGTAGGGGTGGGGGTGGGGTGTTCGGGGATGGTGTTCTAGAAGCAGAGCTAGAGAGAGCTGTGAGTTAGCTCCATGTAGAACAAGACTGCCACTTCTTTGAAGTCATTAGGGGGTTATATTCACATGTAGCCTTGAACTATACCCGCATGGAAACGTTCTCCCTTAACTCACCCACAGATCCTCATTTTGGCCAGGAGCCCTAAGCCTGGTTGCAGAGCCCAGCTCGGCTCACAAACCTGACCGCAGTTTTGGAGAAGTCTGTGCTCTGTCTGGGCTTCCTGTTGCTTTCCTTTGGGGCCAGAATGGGGTAGGAAAGAGAGAGGCCCCTGTCTGGAGATTGTGGGTTTCTCCTCTCTGATGACTGAGAGGTGGGTGGGCAGCCTAGTAGAGAATGCTGCTTCATTTAAGAAATTGTTGTCAAACCTCCCAGCAAGGGCCCAGAAATATGGCAAACATTAAATGTATAATTCCTCCCAGGCTCCTTGGTACCTGATTGCCCTAACTGGGTCTTGGGTGATAATGGCGTCTCCTGGAGGGACTTGATGGGATCCTTGGTAATACTGTTTTATACTTTAGAGATCCTAAAAATACCCAGAACCCCAAGTCTGTGGTGACCTTGTATTGGGCAAGTAGATGATCGTGTCAACAGATGGATGAGGACCAGGAGGGTAGATGGGGAGTTGAAGGATTGCCAGGCTCCTTGTCCTAACACCACTTCCTCATACACTGAAGAAAAATGCTTCTTGGCTGAGCAGCTAAGACAGAGAAGTTTGCTTCACCAGAAGAGGGGAAGGGCGGGTGGAGAGGAATGAATGGATTTTGTGTTTTGACATATTTACTAAGAAATGTGGAAACTGCTTAGCACCTGCTAATTAGAGTCGGCGCAACCTGAATTCCCTGAGATGTGCAGATGCCAAGGGAGCCTGAGTCTGAAGGATGGGTGGATTTTCTAAAGAGGATTATGGGCTTTTACTGATTGAGGATGGAGGACCCTGGGAAGTAGAAGACAGAAGACAGGAGCTGAGGGTAGTGAGCAGGGACAGAATTATTTTATAGCACAACCTGGGTTTCTCTGAACCCTTTCTCCCACCAGAAGCTTTTCTTTCCTCATCGATGCACTGAGTGGAACAACTGCTCCTAAGAGGTCTGAGGAAAATGAGTTTGGAGACCAGATTATGGAGTCAAGCCGCAGTACTGAGGTCAATGGCCTTTAGTTCCTTCTCTCTGCTTTGACGTCTTCTGAGACTCTCCTCTCGTTGTCTTCCTTTCTTCTATCCAATCAGAAGACAGCCTCTTTGTTATTGATGAGCATGGCTGGGGTACCACTCCTCCATCTCCCACTTGTTGTTAGGGAACACTTCTGGGCCTGGGAGATGCTTACGGGACTTGATTCTCAGGGTCATTGTGACAATGAAACGTAATGGCCAACCTAACATGTTGTAGGTGCGCAGCAACTCAGAAATCGCCTTAGAGCCCAAAAGCCCTGAGTAGAGTGGCTCAGTCAATGAGTAGCTGTGTGCCTAGCTGGCTCAAGGTCTGTTCAAGGAGGAGAGGGACCTAGTTACAAGGATGTTCATGGTTCTGTAACTGAAAGCAGAGAGGACATATAGCATAGGAAGGTGATACCGCAAAGCTGGAGGAGAAGAGGAAGAAGTGAGTAGGGCCTAGAAATGCATGCTCGCTGATGAAATCTGAGACCATGCAGTGAGTGGGATGCTGTGGATGCTGAAACGGAGGGAGCACAGAGCCACTGTGGAAGCTGCTACCTGTAGCCACAAGGAGTCTCTGTGATTGCCTCCAACTCCCGTCCTTCTGCTTGGCAACCCCACTGAGGAACTGTAGGTTGCAGGAACACTGTTGTACTATATGTTGCTAGGATTGCTTTTCTCTTCTTGGTGTCTCCTGCTCCTTGAATGCTGGCCATGCCATACTTATGCAAACCTCCATAAGGGGACCTGCAGCATATAACTGTTCAGAACAGTCTCCAGGAAATGCTGGTGTTTGTGGGATAGGGTTTCACTAACTGAATTTTAAAGGAAGGAAGGGAAGAGTAGGAAGGAGAAAAGAAGTTTAGGGATACAAGAAGGTGTGGCTATTCGTCATACTTGGGTTGTCTGGTACTCCAGCCTCTAGAAAAGCTAATGGGCAGTTAAAAATGTGTTCATCATTATTTGAAAAACATTGGACATACACGGTGTGGAAATTTTAGAAGCCCCAGGTAAATAAAGCACTCGTAATGCCAAGCCCCAAAATGACAGCAAATATTTTGGTGCTTATTCATATAGTCACTCACGTATGGCGTTTCTTCTTACTATAGAAGTATCAGTTGGCTTCAACAATGTCTGACACCATGGCTTCACAGCACTGATTTCAAAGCTTCACACCAGCACATCTACCCTCCGACTTGCTGCATTTAGCCAATACCCTGTTATTCAAAACTCACACTTAAGAATTCTATTCATTAGATGATTCTGTCAAGAAATCCACACAGCCTGATCTGTCATTACTCCTTTAGGATAATTTCTTACAAGTGGCACTGTTGGTAGGTGGGACACGTTCGCTTTTACAGCTTGGTTTTAACAGGGATCACCAAACGGCTTCCCCGAAAGCTCTTTTTTTTAAAAAAATAAAAAATTACCTGTTTGTATTTACTTGTGGCAGAGGAAATGATTCTGGATAAATGTATTGACCTAGAATTGATCTAAAGCCATTTTTTCCTCTAATTAATTCAGCAAATGACCATAAAATAGTCAATTAGGAAGATGGATGAGAGAGATAAGACAGATGTTAGATAGATGATTGATAGATAAATGATGTTAAATAGATAGAGGCAAGTAGATAATGATAGTTGATAGGTAACATGACAGATTAATAAAAAGATAAATGATTGGTATGATAGATAGGTAGCTAGATGATACATAGATACATAGAAAGATAGATAGGTGGATAGAGAGAGAGAGGGAGAGAGGGGGGGAGAGAGAGAGAGAGATGATTGGTAGATTATACAATATAAAGCAGCTCTTTAATACCTAGTTAATGGAATAGGTAATTTAAGAAGCGTGCTAATCACTACCTAAAGACTATACATGGACTGACCCCGGACTCTGACCTCATAGGTAGCAATGAACATCCTAGTAAGAGCACCAGTGGAAGGGGAAGCCCTGGGTCCTGCTAAGACTGAACCCCCAGTGAACTAGACTGTTGGGGGGAGGGCGGCAATGGGGGGAGGGTTGGAGGGGAACACCCACAAGGAAGGGGAGGGGGGAGGGGGATGTTTGCCCGGAAACCAAAGAATTATTATTAAGTATTAAATAAATTAAAAAAAAAAGAAGCGTGCTAATGTAGTTGCAGAGCAATTTCTACCGCACAGGAAGATGTTCACGCGGTTTTTGGAAACTGCCATCCAGTTCGAATGGACCGGTTTTCATTTTATTCTTATGGTAACAGTTCAAAGGACTGCTCAGTTGTTGAAGTAATGGGGACTCGTGTGTGAGCGTCTTCAGTATCTGAAGAGGGAGTTTCCTCCTTAGTACCTAGAATGGTGGTGTTTTAAATGGTATCATTCATCACTCAGGGTTTACAGATGTCTCTTAAGGTTTTTTGGTTTTGGTTTTTTGGTCTGTGCGTTACTTCTGTCCTCGTGCTGCTGAGTCAGCTGTTACTTTCTCAAGGTTGCTCAGTTTCTAGCAATCGGTAAGTGGAAGTAATATCAATGTGGGTGCGACGGCCCCTAGTTCTCCTCTTCACTTACTGACCTTCCGGCATGATTTCGTTTGCTTCGCTGCTGTATTTAATACAGGGTCCTGGTGTCTGGACCTGGGGGCTGGTCTGCTTACAGCTCACAGAGATTAGTGCCTCTGTCTGTCTGGTGCAGGGGTTAAAGGTGTACACCACCACTTCAGCCTTGGGTGTTTATTTCTGAGAATCCCTGTTGGGGACTCTCCCACCATTTCCCATTTTTCTGTCTTTGGCCATTTGCATCTTTCCTTCCCTGGATGCTCAAACAACAGCAGCTTCAATTCTAAATTCCTGGAACCACGTGGGTGCCGTTCTTCTTGCCTTTTTCTTTCCCGAGTTTATCATTTGAAGTTGAAGATTAGTATATGAGGCCAATTCATGTTAGACTCCTTCCTCAATGTCATATTTATAACAAGCCCTTGTCCAGTCTGGTGGTTCTGTTCTGTCACTAGGACCTTCCTTTTCAGGTGATGGCCAGTTCTAGCCCAAAGTGTGAACCACACAGATGCTATGTAAATCATTACCAAGTTGATTTTATTGTCTGTTTTTATAGTACAAACATCATTCAGATGACTAGAACCCGCAGAGAGCCATAGAACAGCGGGAGTCACTTCTCACCACAGTCTGTCCCTGAGCATCCCATGGTGACATGTTCTCCCAGCTTCATACATCTGACACATTTGCTGACTTCTTCAACTGACTGACTCCTGACTCTTCAACTGAATAACTTTCTGATTAAGCAGGCTGCTGTCCCAGGAAAGTCCTCTGTCCTTGCCTCTCTGCTAACGGGGTTCAGTTTCCTCTCGTCGCTGCTCTGAACAGCAGCAAACAAACCAGTGGTAAATATCAGATATTTATTTTCTGACAGTTCTGCAGATCCAAAGTCTGGTGCAGGCCATAGGGGGATAGAATCAAGATGTTGGCACACTGTACTGCTTTCTAGAGGTACCAGGAGGGACATTCATAGTTTGATCATTTGGGTTGATGGTAGAACTCAGTTCCTTGTGAGAAAGGACATGGTCCCTGATTCCTTGCTACCTAGACTCTGAGGGCCATTCCCAGATTCCAGTGGCCACCGTAGTCCTTGAGTGCTGGCTTTTTCTCCCTCTTCATATCTGTCAACCCTGTCTATTCTTCTTACATTAGTCGAGCCTCCCTCCCTCCTTCCCTCCCTCCCTCCCTCTCTCCCTCTCTCCCTCGCTCCCTCCTTCCTACTCCCTTCCCCTCTCCTTCTCCCTCCCTCTTTTGGAAGCATGGTCTTACATAGTCCAGAATGGTCCTAAACTCCTGGTCCTCCTGCCTCAGCCTCCCAAGTGCGGGGATCATCGGTGTGCACCATTGCACCCTGCTCACACCAAGTCTTTGGATCTGCTCTTCTGCCTTTTTTCACTTTCAAGGGTTTGTGAGATTAGATCCTGACCATCTGAACAACCTAAACGATTTTCTTATTTTCAGACCAATCCTAGGCTGCTTTATTTCTCTTTTCTCATACATTCACGGGTTGCATGGTTTTGGACATGGCTACATTTGAAGGTCATAGTCTATTCTGCCTATCAAGCCAACATTAAGCATTGGTTCTAAGTATGTGTGTGTTGGAGGGTGTGGGGGGAGATCACAGTATCTTGACTTGAGGGAGTGAGACGAGAGACCCAGTCTCTGGTTTCTTGCTCTGGTACAGAATTTTTCCCCAAATGAAAGGTGGGAGTGATTACAGCTGTGGTTTCTTTCTGGGGATGTTGAAGGGATGGATCCCACGGCCAGGCACTCCTTCACAAACTGTGTCTGCTAAATATAGGAGGAAAGCTCCCACCACGATCCTGAGGGAGAACAGGTGAGAAAAATCCTTGGACAATTTTAAAGAAATTGGGTCAAAAGAAAGTATTGGAGAGCAGAGAGAGGTGAGTAAAGCAGGAGCGACGTAGGGGTTAGCACTTTGATTCCCGTGCCCAGTGATTCCCCCCGCAGGTGTTCTGTGAGTTGTATCTCAGCAGAGCCTGGCTTGAACCAGTTCCTGCCCCCGTCAGCAGTGAGGGCGCTGCACAGCTGCTCAGACACATGCCATCTGTGAACATGTTCACTTTCCCTCATCTGATGGGGTGACCTGGAACCTCACCGTGGCTGTGCATTTGTTCCTTCAGTTGTCATTTGAGCTGAGATGTCCCTATGGGCCATCTTCTTTCATAATGCTTGCTTTCCATGTTGCCTCTGTAGGCTTCTATGGCTTCTTTATACACTCTAGGTTTAGGTTGGTTTTGTTTGTTTGTTTGTTTGTTTTCATTGGCACATTTTACACCTGTAAAATGTCTCCTATTCAGAAACCTGACTGTTCGTCTAAATATTTGAATAATCTGAAGCTATTAATTTTACCTCTCCGTCCAGCCCATGTGCAGCTAATGCTGTTTGTATGCTATACGGGAATCTTTACCCATCTCATAAGAATTCTTTCTTTTCATGGATTTTCTTTTCACCTTTAATTTATCTAGAATTGACCTTTGTGGATAGGGCAGGCACCTTCTGTCTTCCACACATGAGTATGTGCTTCATTACATTTTCCTCAGGAGATGTGACTAAAGCTTCATTACTCCAGGTAGGGCATTGAGAACAAATCAAAGAAACTAGTCCAGCCAAGTCTAGCTTGGTGAACCAGTGCGTTTAACTGAGGGTACTTACAGGACTGTGCACGAGGAAGCAACAGATATAGGAGTTTGGTCCCTTACAAGGACGAAGAGTCTCTCTCTGTCTCTGCCTCTGTCTCTGCCTCTGTCTCCATCCCTCCCTCCTTCCAGCAACCATAAAACTGTTCATATTCCCCAGAAAGCAATGGGGCCTCCTGTGGGTCTTGTGGGCAGCTCCATAAGCCTTTGGCTCTACCTTACAGGCCCTATGAGTCCTTGTAGGCCCTGTGAGCCCCATCTCTCCTTCGTCATAGAATGTTAGGAACCCTAGTCCTGTGAAGGTGTCTTATTTAGGGTTTGCATTACTCTGAAGAGACCCCATGACCAAAGCAACTCTTATAAGGACAATATTTAAGTGGAGGCTGGCTTATAGGTTCAGGGGTTCAGTCCATTATCATCCAGGCAGGAGCATGGCAGCATCCAGGCAGGCCTGGTGCAGGAGGAGCTGAGAGTTCTACATCTTCATCCAAAGGCAGCCAGGAGCAGACTGACTCTTCCGCATTGGGAGGAGCTTCAGAGCCCACCCCCACAGTGACTTGCTTCCACCACCAAGGCCGTGCTGCCACTCCCTGTGGGCCGAGCATATTCCGAAGGTAATCACAATAACTCTGACTTCAAAACAGCAGCAGCTGTGTCATGCCCACAGGGCTTACTCTCCAGTGTGCAATTGGCATCACAGTGTGTGTTGAAAAGACTAGTTTCTTGTTGGCCTGCAGTTTCACACTGGTCATGAGTAAGTGCTCGAGTCTGCCTGCGGACCTCTATCGGGACACTGCTGGATTCTGGGGATCTCTGTCCACTCAACTCAACTGTGTTAGTTTGGTCCTACCCTTTTTTTTTTTTTGACATTTTTCTCTTTTCTTGAATATTTTTTATTTACTTTTCAAATATTATCCCCTTTCCCTGTTCACCCCCCAGAAACCTGTTATCCCATCCCCTCCCTGCTTCTATAAGGATGCTCCCCCACCTACCCACCCACTCTCTCCCACATCCCTGCTCTGACATTTCCTCTGCACTGGGGCATCAGACCTTCACAAGACCAGGGGCCTTTCCTCCCATTGATGCCTGATAAGGCCATCTTCTGCTACATATGTGGCTGGAGCCATAGGTCCATCCCTGTGTACTCTTGGAAGAGTGGTTTAGTCCCTGGGAACTCTGGTGGGATCTAGTTGGTTGATAATGTTGTTCTTCTTATGGGGTTGCAAGTCCCTTCAGCTCCTTCAGTACTTTCTCTAACTCCTCCAGTGGGGACCCCATTCTCAGTTCAATGGTTGACTGTGAGCATCCACCTCTGTATTTGTCAGGCTCTACAGAGCCTCTCAGGAGACAGCTATGTCAGGCTCCTGTCAGCATGCACTTCTTGGCATCAGCAATAACGTCTGGATTTTGTGGCTGTATATGTATGGACTGAATCCCCAGGTGGGGCAGTCACTGGATGGCCTTTTCTTCAGTCTCTGCTCCAAACTTTGTCTCCATATCTCCTCCTATGAATATTTTTGTTCCCCCTTTTAAGAAGGATTGAAGCATCCACACTTTGGTCTTCCTTCTTGAACTTCATGTGATCTGTAAATTGTATCTTGGGTAGTCTAAGCTTTTGGACTAATATCTACTTATCAGTGAGTGCACACCATATGTGTTCTTTTGTGATTGGGTTACCTCACTCAGGATGATATTTTCTAGTTCCATCCATTTGACTAAGAATTTCATGAAGTCACTATTTTTGATAGCTGAGTAATATTCCATTGTGTAGATGTACCACATTTTCTGTATCCATTCCTCTGTTGAAGGACATCTGGCTTCTTTCCAGCTTCGGGTTATTATAAATAAGGCTGTGATGAACATAGTGGAGCACGTGTCCTTGTTATAGGTTGGAGCATCTTTCAGGTGTATGCCCAGGAGTGGTATAGCTGGGTCCTTGAGTAGTACTATGTCCAGTTTTCTGAGGAACTGCCAGACTGATTTCAGTTTGGTTCTATTTTAAGTCTTCCACATGGCTCAGTTCTTTAAGACTACATTACTGACCCTCAGCCCCTGTTCTCCTGATTCATTTTAGAAGAGGCCAGTTTCCACAGGAAAGATGGAATTCTAATTGTAATTGCTTTGAAATCACAGATGCTCCGAGTGGGAGTAGGGGATGGGTATCTTATTAAATTTCTCTTATCAAAGTTTTGTCATTAAAATTTCTAATGTTTTAAAATTAAAAAAAATTTTTTACTTTCTTTTTCTGCTGGTCATATCAATTAATTTCCCTCGTGGCCTTAAACTTTTTTTAAAAAGATGCCAAAAATAGCTTTTAAGTCATGATTTATAGATTCTTTTTCACTATAAAGTCAACAGATAAGCTCTAAAGGATATTTTGTTTCTTTTTACATTCTACTGACAGTTAATTTGATGTTACTTTATTGACCTGCCTTAGACTTCCAGGTGATAGTGAAGTCATTTCTTCTTCATTTATTGAGAGATCATGTGACTTTTATCATGAGACTTTTCTACTCTATTCTGTTCCTGGTTCTCATTTGGTGCACAACCTTCCATAAGAACTCGCCTGTAAGAACAGCTTGGCCCTAGAATGCTGGTGATGTTACATGTGACCGGATTCAGCTCACTGAGTCTGTGCCTAGGATTTGTGTGACATTGGCCAGCAAGTTTACTTTCCCTTCATGTTCATGTCAGATTGGATGTCACACAACGTAGTATTCCATTTTTCTTTTTTCAGTTTTCAAAATATCGATGTCATTTGTTTCTCAAATATTTCAAGGACTGGAGCGATGGCTCAGTGGTTAAGAGCACTGACTGCTCTTCCAGAGGTTCTGAGTTCAATTCCCAGCAACCACATGGTGGCTCACAGCCATCTGTAATGGGATCCGATGCCCTCCTCTGGTGTGTCTGAAGACAGCAACAGTGCACTCATATAAAATAAATAAATAGATCCTTAAAAACAATATTTCGAGTAATGTAATGGTGAAGCCCCCCTTCCTGGGTTTACAGCTGTCTGTGTGTGCGAATGTGAACAGTAGGTTATTTAGTAGACATGCGGACAGTCAGACTCTTTATTCCTTCTATGGTAGTTGAGTAAAGTGTGCTCTCTATTCCTTAAATTTTATTTATGTGTCTCTGAGGTAGGGGGAGGGGCACCCACAGGAGCTAGAAGACATTGAATTCCCTGGAGCTGGAGTTACAGAAGGTTGTGATTATGGGTACTGAGAACTGAGCCTTGGCCCTCTGGAGAAGCACTACCTACTCTTAACTGTGAGCCATCTCCCCAGCCTCTATCTCCCCGTTTCTAGTTAAAAACCATATTTATTCATTTTTATTGAAAATTCGCACAATATATTCTGATCATGGTTTCCCCTCCCCCACCTCCTCCAGATCTCTACCTCCTCACCCATCCAACTCTGTGTCCTCTTTCTCGCTCTCTAGAAAATAAACAGGCAGCTAAAAAAAGCAAGCCAGAATTTAAAACACACACAGACACACACACACACACACACACACGCAAAACCAACAAAATTACAAAATCAAAAACTATTCTATACAAGCAAAATACCAGTAAGATTAAAAAAAAAAACCCAAACAACAACAAAAAACTATGAAAATATCATTGAGCTCATTTGGGTAGGCCACCTACTGCTGGTCATGGGGCCTGCCCTCAGTGTTGTTAATACATCCAGTGAGGCTCCATTGGAGAAAACTGACTTATCTTTTGTACACAATTGTGAGTTGGGGACAGCTTCTTAGTAACTTTAATTTTTTCAAAACCTATTTTTAATGACAGTTCTTAGACACTTTTACCTCCCTTGGAGCCCACCACCCACCAGAGGTGGAAAGGAAATGATAAGGAGGAAGTCGATCTGTTTAGAAAAGTTATTTGGAGCAGCTCCCGTCTGTGTTATCTAGAAACTGGCAGTTCAGTTCACAGGTCAGCTGCGGCAGCTCGATCCACCTCACAGATACACCAGCAGTCCAGCTCAGCAGAGTCGGGCTAGCAGCAGTGGTGGCATGACCTAGCAAAGACAGCCAGGGCTTAGCCTCTTCTTGAGTCAGCAGGAGAGACCCAGAGGGATGCTAGAAAAAGTTCTCAACTAGAAAAGTGCTTCTCTCAGGGACTCGAAGGCTGGTGAAGACAGGAGATTGCTAGATCTACCATCAAGCCAAGTCTCTGTCACTGTCCATCTGGCCCTTTTTACACCCGCCAAACCTCATGTCCTCCGTGTGCCTCGCCTCAGCACAGATCTTGCCTCTGCACGTGCATCCAATCAGCCTGAGTCCCTGGAAGTGACAAGAAACTGTAGCACATCACCAGAAGTTTGTTGGTGCATTTCTCTCTATGGAGTCCTGACAAATGCAGCTCAACTACTCAACGTAAGGCAGATCAATGTCTTTAGCAAAGAATCCTTCATCACGTGTCCTTTCACATGCTCTCTCCTGTGTCCGCTTCAGTGAAATGTTTCTTCAGGAGTCAGCCCTAGCCTTTCATACCTGTGTCCACTTTAACAAAACATTCCTTCACCTGCTCGCCCCAGCAAAACACCATCCAACCGGCTTTTCAAAGAACTCTCAAGTTTCCACTTCACTTCTTGGTTGGGGATGGGAGCTCACATCCACTTCTTTCTCTTAGCGCTGGGACCCCTTCTGACTGGAACCTGGGCAGGCCCTGTGCATGCTGCCACAGTCTCTGTGAGTTCACATATGCATTGATCCTGTTGTGTCTGGAAGACACTTTCTTTGGCCCTGTTTCCTTTCCATATCCATAGGTTTTACTAGAGATAGACTCTTTTCATTTAACATTTGTTTGCTCATTGTTTGCTTATATAGAAGGGCTCACTGTGTAGCCTGGGCTAGCCTGGAACCTGCTATTTAGCCAGGCTAGCCTTAGAACTCAGGATCACCCTGCCTCAGCCTCTCCAGTGCTGGGATTACAGGTGTGCTCTTCCCCACTCAGCTCTCTAATCCTTTCTAGTCCTGTGAAGAGCACAGCTTTCGGCTGTGCTGCGTCTCCCCTTACGAGCATTTGTTTTCTGTTTCATTTACTTCAGATCTTATTTTTATGATCCTTCTCTCTACTTTGGGTTTAGTTTGCTGTTCTTCTGAATTATTCAGATAAATCTCTAGATTTTGGCTTTCGGCCTTCCTTCTTCGCTCTGTGAGTATAAACAGAGAGAAAAAAAAGTCGTATTGGATTCCTGGTTTGTCACTTTTCTGTTTGTTCATTTCCAGACTGGGGTTCTCTGGGTAACCCTGGTCATCCTGGAATTCTCTCTGTAGACCAGGCTGGCCTCAGAGATCCCAAGTGCTGGGATTAAAGTGTCTTACCACACCCGGCCACATTTTTATTCTTAGTGATGGAAAATATTCTGACAATCAACACAGGAACTATGTAGGGCTTCCGTTAGTTTGGGTTTCGTCGCTGTGACAAGACACCATGATGGAAGCATGAAATGAAGACACTTCATTGGGGCAGGTGTACAGTTTCAGACATTTAGTCCATTATTATCACAGTGGGAAGCAGACACAGTGCTGAAGAAGTCAAGAGTTCTATATCTTCATCCAAAGGCACTAAAAGGTTACTGGATTCCACACTGGGCAGAGCTTGAGCATAGGAGACCTCAAAGCCCGCCTCCACAATGACACACGTCCTCCAACAAGGCCACACCCACTCCAACAAGGCCACACCCACTCCAACAAGGCCACACCCACTCCAACAAGGCCACACCCACTCCAACAAGGCCACACCCACTCCAACAAGGCCACACCCACTCCAACAAGGCCACACCCACTCCAACAAGGCCACACCCACTCCAACAAGGCCACACCCACTCCAACAAGGCCACACCCAGTCCAACAAGGCCACGCCTACTTCAATAAGGCCACACCTCCTAATAATGCAACACCCTATGGGATGAGAATTCAAACACATGAATCTTTGGGGGCCAAACCTATTCACACACACAGCTTGTGTTTGTCACTTTCTGTTATTGTGACCAAATACTTGAGATTATCTAGTTAAAATGAAGAAAGGTTTTGGCTAAGAGTTTCCATTTTCATCTGTGGTCACTTGTTCCTGTTGGGCTGTAGCATTGTCTAACGTTCTTCTAGTGGCCACCATTGCTTCCTGTGGTCTAATATAACCTGAAACCTTTCCCATTTCTGAGACGATGGAGGACATTAGGCTGTATAAGTCTGCCACCTTTGCCGTAATGGATTTTAATGCCTCAGATCTTTAAAATCCGGTCACTGCTCTGATCTTATGCAGTCAGTGCTGCCTTTGTCCATGCGTCTACTCTAACTTGCTCCTTTTTCTCCCTGTACTGTTCACAAAAGTGTGGATCGTGAGATGTGAGTGTGTGCTCTAATGACCCTATAGAATAGGGATGGGGTATAGCAGGAGGCACAGTGAAACAGATTCAGTAGGTGTGAGCCTGCTGTGTGCACGGGTCATTGAGCACGTCTGAGGCTTGGTTTTTCTCCCCTCTTGAAATCAGGATTCTATGTTTGCTTCCCCAGCCTGTCTTGCAGATGTCCCCAAGCATTAAAGGAAATAGAAGCAGATGCAGAGATGCTGCAACAGGAAGGCAGGGATTTCAAATCCACTGTGGGCCATATTTAGGCAGTAAGGTGTTCTTTTGACTTACAGGACCCTTCTTGTTTAAACCACACCGCTGTGTAAAAATATTATTTCACATGAAATATTTATTTCTAGCTTTATCCTTTGGGAAAGAAAATAACCTAGAGACCCAACGACTGCAGAAAGGCTTCTTCCCAGGCACGGTCATGGGTGGGAGCCAGGCAGAGCCTTCCCCTCCTGCATCATGATGTTGGTTTTGTGAAGGCACAGGGCCACAGCACATGGATCTCAGCACACACACACACGCACACACACGCACACACACACACACACACACACACACGCACACACACGCACACACACACACACACGTGCACTCATTCTCAAGCTTGCTCCACTGTCTCCATATCTGAGCTGTGGCCCTGGAAACACACTGAGTCTACCTTGGTTGTATTACTCATTTAAAGCCAGGGACACACACAGGGACAGGGCTTTCTAGTGTTCAGGGTTGCTAAGCGCTGAGACAGGTGACGGAGGGAGGTTGTAGAAACACTTTCCCTGGGGACCTAAAAATAAAACCGATTCATCCCTAGTCTCTCTGGGATGCACAGAAGGGAGAGCGTGAGAGCTGACTGCACCACATCACTCCTAGGTTCTAAGTCTGAGTAAAGACGAGGAGGAACTGTCGTAGAGTCTGCCCATTGGTGGGAGATAAGATTATACTACAGAGAGAATATAAATTATAACATAATCCAGCATTTTGAAAAAAAAAGTCTCACAACCCAGACAACAGAAAACATGAGAACAGGCATGGCTTCAGTCAAATTTATTGAACTGTCCACTTCAAATCTGTCAGTATCACTAACCCAAATTACACCTCACGTTTTTTGAGAAAGGGTTTTACTATGTATCCCAGGCTAGCCTCAAACTTGTGATTCTTCTGCCTCCCGAGTGCTAAGATTACAGGGATATATCACCATGCCAGCTAGATCTGATTTTTGTCTATATCTGAACATTTTAAATGCCAAATATAGATAAAAATGAGGAGGAGGCAAGGCCAGTCACAAGTAGACCACAAGACATAGATGGCTTTATCGTATTGGATCCTCACGACGTCCTTCAAAGTAGGTATAACCATTACATCATCCTCAGGTGTCAGCATGGAAATTCCGGTAATAGCGTATATAGCAGTTCCCACAGTTGGGAGAGTCTCATCGTACAGTCCAGATGGAGTGGTTCACACACTCAGGGACTCTCTCCATCTGCTCTGTGAGCTAATCATTTGACTGGTTAGGAAAACTGAGAGGATTTATCACTGTAAGCTCGAAGACGGAAGGATGAAGCAGACATAACTTACTGTGGTATCTGCTAGGACATCTATTGAAGAACACACTTATTAATTCCATATTAGAACATTCATTCACAAATCCCAGTCAATGGAGGAGCCACCCCTCTGTTGTTAACAATTAGACTGTGCAAGAGACAGAGGGTTCTTGTGAGCTACTAGACTGTCCTCCCCTGACCTTTGTAGTAAATAGTTCTGTTTTCGGATAGGACATTTCATGACAAGATGTTTCTATCCTCATAAAACACACCCTGACCCACACGGCTAAGTCCATGAATCTTCAGATTAGTTGTAAGACTCTTCATGAATGGTGAAACCCCTCGCACAGAAATAAATGGACGTGTTCTGAGGGTATATGTGCTAAATAACACTTAAGTCAGGGTTTCTACTGCTGTCCCAAAACACCAAGACCAAAAAGCAAGTTGGGGGAGAAAAGGGGTTATTTGGCTTACATTTCCATATTGCTATTCACCATCGAAAGAAATCAGGACAGGAGCTCAAATAGGGCAGGAACCTGGAGCTAATGCAGAAGCCATGGAGGGGTGCTGCTTACTGACTTGCTTGCCTGGCTTGCTCAGTCTGCTTTCTTATAGAAACTCGGAACTTCTAGCCTAGGGATGGCACCATTCACCATGGATCAGACCCTCCCCATTGATCTCTAATTGGCAAGATGCCTTACAGCTTGATCTCATGGAAGCATTTTCTCAACCAAATTTCCTTTCTCCTTGGTGATTCTAGCTTGTGCCACGGTAACCAACAATTGGTAAATAGCTTCATGTCCAGGGGATTTGCTGCCCTCTGATCTCTAGGGACATTTGTATAAATGTGATACACATAGAATCACACAGGCATGTACACATAAATAAAATAAATAAATATATCTCTTTAAAAGTACGGTAGAAAATTAAGAAAAGATGTCAACCCCTAGCCTCTACACGCATATACTTACATACTTGAGCATGTGCCCAATACACAAACACATAAACCATATGCAGAAATACACACACACATGCACACACACACACACACACAGACACTCACACACACACGGGGGGGATAACACTGTCAAACATGTAATCTGCTGTAAGGTATTTGTTTAGCTAATGCATCAATATTACTAGATGGCATGATGTCTACAAATTGGAGAATATGGCTTGAAGAATGAAGAATGTGATTGGCTTGAATATGGTTTGTCCTTTATAACTCACAGGGATTTGATCTTCATTGTGAGGCTTAATCTGGTGTTCAGAGATGGCGCCTTGGGAAATGAGTTCAGTTTGGATTAGGCAAGTTGGATAGAATGCCTGAGATTGAATCCCAGTGACTTCAAATCAGGGGTAGGGGGGCTACCTGTCATCTCAAGATTCCCTGTGTCACCTTGGGACTCTGCTGGAAAGGAGGCCATCAACAAATATGTCTCCTCTGGCTTTCACCTCCAGAATTCTGAACCAAAACAAATCCCTTTTCTTTACAAAGTATCTGCTCCCCAGATATTTCAGCACAGGAATGAGTGAGCTGAGGGTTACAGGGAGACACCCACAGCAGGCTGTACTTCTCAGATCCAGAATCCCTTCCTAGCTGCCCTGTGCTTCAGAAGCCCTCCCTCATCCCTTCCCTGATCCTTCCCACCAGGCAGCACATCTCTGGCATTCTAATTAGATTCCTCTGATATGCCCCAAACTGGGTTCTTAAACATATCGTTCTCAACCTTTAGGGTGGGTACCTGAAAGCAGGGTGCCTGGACCACTTGTTCTCAGGTCACACTGGGCATTTCACTTAAATACATTTTCTGTGCAGTGTCCCAGATCTGCAGCCAGGGAGTTTGTGGGGTGGGGCAAAGCATGCTGAGCCTTGGAGAATTTCTGCCTCAGGCATCATCCTTAGTTCTGTGTACTGGTTTGGAGGCTTGTCTCATCCTTTATTCTCTGCTCTGCCCCAACTACAACTCATGCCCCAGGAGAATGGCCACCTTTCCTTCAAAGACGTTTCCTCTATCTACCACAAACACTATTCCTAGAAATCCAGTTGGCATTTTGGTCTGAGAACTTTCTCTCCCCTTCCCCTCCTCCTCCCTTCCCTCTCCCCCTCCCCCTTCCCCTTCGTCTCCTTCTCTCTCCCTCTCCCTTCCCCTGCTCCGGGTAGAGGAGGGGTGGAAGGTGGGGCTTCCGTCTTCATAAGAAATTGAGCAGACTAGCACCCACTGCAGGAAGCACAATTAAGAATGATCACAGCAGGAAGGCTGCTCTCGGGGAAGCACTGAGAGCTGTCAGGACAAGTGACCTTTCTAATCAGGCCTGACATTTCACAGCCCTGAAGGCGGAAGAGCTGCCCTTATTCTGGAGGTGAGATGTCGTTCTGTGTCACCCCAGACACCTGCGTCTGAGGCTGTGGTGACTTGTCCTCCAGCCACTCGGTGAGGCAGAGCGCGCAAAGGGCTTTGCTTCCCATGGGGAAAGAGAACACACTGAGCCAGAAGCTTGGGTGTTTGGCAACTGAGGTCTAAACCGGAGGCAGAGCATATCCGAGAGCATATCACCTCCTCCGAGGATTAGCCCGCTCCCAAGGGCTCACGTGGCCAGGCTGATCAAACAGGGCCTGTGGGGAGGAAACCGAAGAAGATTACCTTCCCGCCCCAAAGTACTGCTGCCCTGACTCCCATTTTATCCATCTCTGTGTGGAAACAGCTCTAACTTACTTTCCTAGCATTAGAAAAGAAAAGCTTATTCTAGAAAAGGCCTCACAACATGTATAAAATACAAGGAAGAAAAGTAAAATTACATTTAATCTTATCAACCAGATAAACACTTAATATTTGGAGGACAGCTAACCAGAGAGTAGTTGACTTGAACCTCTAATTGCAGCAGTGGTGAGGCCCAGGGAGGTCTCAGGTTCAAGGCTAGCTCCTCTGGGACACTTTGTTTCACACAAAAAACAAGCAAGAAGGAAAGGAATACTTTGAGGCGACACAGTATTTTTTTAAAGATTTTATATATATACACAAATGTGTTGCCTGCAGGTATGTAAACGCCCTGTTCACGTGCCTGGTGCCTGCAGAGGTCAGACAAGGGCATGAGACTCCCTGGAACTGGAGTTGCAGATGGTTGTGATCTGCTCCACAGATGCTGGGAATCAAACCCTGGTCCTCTGCAAGAGCAGCTAGTGGCCTTAACTGCTGACCCATCTCTCCGGTCCCTTATATACAATATCTTAAAACAAAATTGAACACTATCATAAGGGCTATTTTGTAAGCTGCTTTTTTTTTTTTTAAACTTATCATCCTGAGCACACTTTCACATCAACTAAAAGCAAATTGAACAAAGTCATTCTTAGTGATTTCCCTGTGATCCATTCTGAGAAAAGGGCTTCCTGTTATTGCAAGTTCCCCCACAGGGCATACTATTCCTGCAGGTACAGCAATGCCAGGTTGACATAGATAGTGACCAAAGCAAGCTCCTAGGCCTTCTCGGTGCTCTTAACAATCCAGTCAATATATCGTCTTCAGATACAGTCTGCATCAGCTATTCGGTGGATAGCGTATAGTGTACTTGGTCTTAGCCAAAAGGCTGAGAAGCATTAGTCATGCTGGAATATTCTAGAGCAAATGTCCTCATACTTGATTATTCCCATGGAACTGAGTGAACTTTCTCATGGTATATTCCTAGACATGGACGTGCCAAGTTGAAGGATATTCAGCCCTCTAGATAAGCAATTCTGGTGGGTGATCCCACCAGCATGGGAAGGTCTCCTGCCTCTACCTGCCTTGAAGTTGAGGACTATCTTTAAATCTTTACCATTCCCAGGAGTAAAAGTGGTATATCCCAATGATCTGAGTGAGTCTTTCTCTTTCTCTCTCTCTCTCTCTCTCTCTCTCTCTCTCTCTCTCTCTCTCTCATATATATGTATATATATATATATATATATATATATATATATATATATATATATAATATGTTTTTATTTTCTGTATGTGGATGCTTTGCCCTTATGTATGTCTGACCACAATGTATGAACCAGAAGAGGGCATCAGATTGTGCTTGGAACTGGAGTTATCAATGGTTGTCAGCATCTTGTAGGTCCTGGAGATTTATTCTGGGTCCTCTGCAAGAGCAGCGAGTGATCTAATCACTGATTCAACTCTCTAGCTCTTGAGTGTATATTTCTATGTCTTTGAATTTAGAAGAGTTTCCTTTGTTATTGGCCATTTGGGTTGTTTTGTGAACTCTCCTGACCTTCCTTTTTTTGGAGGGAATGTCAAAGCTTTCTAACATTTAGTTTCAAGTACTTTCTGTCTACTAATGAGAACTACTTATTATCACTGAATTACACTTTTTTTCTAGTTTATCATTGTCTTCAATTTCATATGGGTTCTGTAATGGAGACGTTAAAATCTTATGTTGTCTGAAGAGCATGTGGTTCCATCTTTTTAAAAAAGAAATCATATTTATAAAGGGCTTATTTATTCTGTTACATTTTGTCTATTTTTTCAGTATTTGTTTCCCCAGCTAGAGTATAAATTCTGTGGAGGGCAAAAATAAATATTTATTGTGTTTTCGTCTTGCATGTTGTTGTTCTCAATCTCCAGACTCTTGTGGCCGCTCTTCCCACTGTCTGCAATGGTCTTCTCTTCTTTTCATGCTCAAGATCAGACGGCATCTCTGCAGGGAGCTCTTTCTGGTTACCTACTCTAAGGAAGGTTCCATCAACCCCGTTCTTCTCTCTCACAACACTCTTGTATCCTTCATGACCTTTATTTTAAGAAGAAGCATAGACCATTTCATCTATTCAATATTTGCTTCCCCAACTAGACTATAAACTCCATGGAGGGCAGAAGTCATAGCTATTTTGCATTCTGAGCGCCAAAAACAACATCTGGCATATGGCATAAACACAAAAGAAATTTGTTAAAGGTCATTGAATGTTAAGTCCATCTAAACTTTATTTTGGTATAAGGTATGCACTAAAGATTTGGTTTAAAATTTTCCAGATGGCATCGTGTGATTACAGGGCAGAGCCACAAAGCAGACTAGCTGTCTGCTAATCCTCACTTCATTTGACTCCAAGAAATGAAACCCAGGATGCAGCAGGGGCGTGGAATTCCTGGCTCTCATCCTCTGGAGCCCCATCACCTCCTGTCTTTGCCGTGGCTTTCTTCTCTCCATTATTGTCTTAGCCCTAAGTGCTTCCCATAAGGCTTATTTCAGGGCTTAGCCTAGAGAGGATCCTTAATTAATGGTATTTACTTGCTGATTCAGATCACTGTAATGGCAGGGGAAACACTGTCTTTGATATGTTTCATTCACAGTAGCTTCTGGAAACCCTGAGGAATCTCTTCTCCCTCCACAACATTGAAAAAAAAAAACAAAAACAAAACAAAAAAAAAAACTAGAGTGTTCTGCACTCTTCAACTCTCTGGTTTCACTTCTAACAGCTGTGACCATGATGACAAACCAGGAAGGTTTGGAAGAGGCAAAAAGGGAAGGCAGTGATACCCAGTTAGATGTGCTTTGGAAGTTTCAAGTGCCACCTCATGTCACATCCATTTACTCTCTAAAAGCTCACTTGTGGGGCTGGTGAGGTAAAGGTGCCCACTACCAAGCCTGACAACCTGAACCCATGTAAAGGTAAAAGAAGAGAACGGAGAGTTGTCTTCTCCATGTAGTATGTTTTGTAGCATGTGTCCCACACCACCTCCTGCACATGCGGTAATAAAATAATGATAAAACGTACCTGTGAGGTGGCTTCAGCAGCCTTACAGTCAGGTCTTTGGGCGGTTATAACTTTAAAACTTATTATCAGTAAGTTTCTTTCTCAATGCATTAACAACATTAGGTATGGTAGAATCAACAAAAGATTCTGTTTCGCAACATTTAAAAGCTTTAATGAACTGATACTCAAGGAAGTCCAACTGACTATTAATACTAATTCTTAAAGGAAAACAATTAAAAAGAGAAATCACATCTCATTTAACTTGAAAACAACAGAACTCTCAGAGAAGAGCCAACTGTACAGTTAAATTTTAATTTTTTAAAATAAGTTTGGTTTTTTAAAGATTTGTTTATTTTATGTATATGAGTACACTGTAGCTGTCCGACACAGCAGGAGAGGAAATCAGATCCCAGATGTTTGTGAGCCACCATGTGATTTCTGGGAATTGAACTCAGGACCTCTGGAAGAGCAGTCAGTGCTCTTAACTACTGAGCCATCTCTCCAGCCCCTTAAAATTGTATAAATGCAGAAGCCAAAGAGATGGGTCAGTGGGCAAAGGTGATTGCTGCCAAGCTTGATGACCTAAGTGTGATCCTCGGAACGCAGGGCTCAGAAGGAGGGAACCAATTCCTAAAAAGATGTCCTCTTACTTACTCTACCTGCTTACTGTGGCTCACACACACACACACACACACACACACACACACACACACACACACACACACACAACTAATAAGTAACATTTTAATGCTACTTAGCACGTCATCTTTAATCCTTATAAAACCATTTAAAGTGTCTTTCATTAGTAACCATTTTTTTTGTTTTAATTTATCTGTGGTAGATGGGGAGACAACACATCCTTCCATAACCAACAGGGATCAGGTAAAGCATGATGCAAGGTTTTTGAGACAGTGCCAAAAGTAGTCCAACCTCACTTCAAACTCACTGTGTAGCTGAGGGTGGTCTTGAACTCCTGATCTTCCTTCATTCTCCTCCAGATGTCGACTCCCTTATTCTTTATAATTGTACAATTCATATTGGAGGAGAGTATTAGAGTAGACATCAGAAAATTTGGATTGCCCTGATTGTAGAAGTTATCCCTAAAAATTAACTGAAAACACGAACCTTAGACAGGATGATGATGGAGATAACATATTTATTTCAGTGAACTTTTTGCATATGTGAAACTCTGGATAAATAACACTCTTGGGATCCTAGGCTTTGCTTCCATCCAATTGCGGTGAAATGAAAGTCTCTTTTAGACACTGTATTTTAGATGACAGAGGGTCAAAGGGTGCTTCCTTTGGTTTAAATACCAGTCAAACATTCTTCACACAGGGCCCTAGGAAATGGCTGTTGCCAACATGGGGCCTTTAATAATAAAAATATTACTAAACTAAAAATGTAATACAAAAAATATGAACCCAACTTATTAAATCCCAAAACATCCAATTTTATAAATAAAGGAAGGATACAACTTAAGTCATCAAGCAGCTACTGTTTGCCCCTAATACATCCATTATGGAAAAAGAAATTACGAAAGTGCTGAACAGAATGTTATAAAACAAGTGTTTCACAGTCTGGGTGGGAGAATAAAAAAACACATCTCTAGACAAGGCTTTCTCGGGAACCTTTCAAGTGTTCATACCCCAGAGACTCAAACTTGCTTCTGCAAACTTCAACTGAAAACGCTTACCACATGGTTGTCTGGTAACATGTTAAAATGTGAGAAACCCAAGTATTGACAATAAGGATGTGGTTTTAAAGTTTCCGATTCTAGCCGCGGCAGGCTATGAACAGCCAAGCTTCCGGGTGCTATGAAATGACATAGGATATCCTCCCAAATATAAAAAGGATCCAGAGTTTGACTTGAGTGTGTGTTTTAAAACATTTCATTTAAAGAAAAGATTATAAGAAAAATATCAAAGTATTAACACTGTTTATCTGTAGGTGGTAGGGTTATAAATAAATATTCTAGGTTTTGTTTTGTTTTGTTTTGTTATTGAGATAGGGTCTCACTATATGGTCTCGGCTGGCCTAGAACTTGATAAGTAGATCAGGCTGGCCTGGAAACTAGCAATCTGAATGCTGTGAAGTTCACCACCACATCTGACTAAATTATACTTTTCTTGTTAATATTTTCCAAGTTCTTTACAATAAAGTATGCCTTCTTTCGTTTGTTTGTTTGTTTTGACAGGGTTTTCCTGTCAAACATGACTTTTTTTTTAATTGTAAAAGAATAGACAAGTCAGGCTGGAGTGGTTCACACCTTTAATTCCCAGCACCTGGGAGACAGGCAGGTAGAACTTGAGTTTGAGGCCAGCCTGGTCTGCAAAGTAAGTTCCAGGACAGCCAGGGCTACACAGGGAAAACCCATCTTGGGGGAAAGAACAAACAAACCAACCACAGAGCTCCAGGTAGCTAAGGAATGTGCAGGGAGGGAGGGAGGATGAGCCCGGTAGTCGGTCATCCAACTCCAAATAGTCATCCCTGAAACACTAAAGGGACACAGCAGGTTGTACTCATATGCATTACATACACACACATACATACATACATACATACATACATACATACATATACATACACACATACTACATGTAACATTAAAGAAAAAGAAGCGTTTAAGAGGGAGTGGAGGGGA
The DNA here is from genome assembly GCF_021556685.1 of Rattus norvegicus. Lineage (NCBI taxonomy): Eukaryota > Metazoa > Chordata > Mammalia > Rodentia > Muridae > Rattus > Rattus norvegicus. Next base: position 89,297,430 of record NC_141542.1, on the reverse strand, counting down.
CATGGAAAAGGTTGAAGGGAGGAAAGGGGAGGTGGGAACCGATCTAATTATATTTTAATTTAAAATGTACAATTAAAAAGAACAACAAAAACCTAGTCTCCTGCTTATCTCCCATCTCATACCTTAGTGATGTTAACGCAGTCATGCTCTATGTTCACTAAAATCCAGAAATTACGGTGTCTCTCTTGTCAGCCAAATATCCGCCATATGTAAGGGACACAAACATCCAGAGAGGTATACAGGGCAGTTCACAATTAAAAGACTCAAAACCAGTGGATATGAAGAAATCTAGAATACATCGGCAAGATCTGGAGTTCAGACTGGCTGCCCCAGAGCAGAGCAAATCCACTGTGTTGCCCTAGAAAACAGAAATGGAGTCTGAGAATAGCAGACAGCACGGATTTCTATGTAGCTGGACTTTGGCTGTTTTGTGGGTTCTTTCACCCTTTCAACCCCCCTAACACTATGTAGGAAAGAAAGATGGAGGAGAAGAAAGAAAGAAATCCCCAAGTAAAGTCAGAGGCAGGAAAGGGGCGGGGACAATATCATTAGACTCCTTCTTGCTGATTAGGGCCTTCAAGTTCCTTGGGGAAAGTTTGATCTTTGCCGGTCAGGATATCTAGTTTCTTCTTGTTGTATCTTTGCCCATGACTACCTGACAAACGGCAACAAACATCAATCAACAGCAACGCATCAGTCAACTCGGGGGTCCAAGCACTTAAATATGCTCTGAAAAGTCCCCAGAACTCCGAATGGCAACCAATCGCAGAAGTTATCTTCCGGTGGCAAAACCACACTCCTGATAGAGCACGAGGCAAATCATAGTCAGCTGCTGTGGACAGTCTGAAGCAGCCCCATGTCCCACACCTGGGATTAAAATGAAAACACATTTCTATAATACTTCTGTGCTTTTAAGGGCACCAAAGTCCTCGATACATTTCTGTTCAGAGTAATTATCAGCTGTCTAATAGCTGCAATTGCCCTCGATGAAGGAGCAACCTCTATGAAGAGAGACGCTCACCTCTCTGAGCAAAGCTAGATAACCACTTGGCAATGCTGAGAGACTTAGCACTGAGTGATTGGGTGGGTAAAGGCCTCCCAGAATCTCATTAGACCAATAATTTCTGCTTTATCCATCATAAAATGGAGAGCCCTGGACATGTCACTTTCTGGTTGTTCCAGTCTCCCAGCCCCTCTGGTGTCTTGAAGAAGGCACCAATGCTGTTTGAGATAGATGATATTGTTTGTGGCAGAGACAAGACCGGGTAATGCTCTGGGGTGAGAATGCTCTAGCCATAACAGAGCTTTTTTAGTTGCAAGCGACAGAAAACCAACAGAAACTCTGTCATGCAAAACAGAAAGGAGTTGGCGAACACTCAGGGAAGCCAAAGGGAACCGACTGCACGCATCAGGGGTGGAAACAAGGACTGTGTTTCTATTTCTGGCCCTTAGTCTGTGGGGCTGTTTGGCTACAGGAGAAATCACGCCTGTTCATGTGGAAACAGGACAGTCTCTGACAGACTGGCATTTATGTTACAGTTCTTCCTCAGGCCTCCAGCTCTGATTGAGAGTTCTCACAGGACAGGGGAAATAGCCTTGAAAACACTAGCTTCCAGAGGTTGGTCATGTGACCCATCCTTAAATGGGTCCTCGGAACAGGAGTCCTTGTTAAGCTTCTTTGCATGTACGCACTTAGAACCAGGATGGGGACAGATTAGCTTTCTGTGGACCACACGGAGTTGAACCAACTACGGAAGGGGATTGTCTTATATGTGCTGTGGAGAGAGCTTGTGTTTGTTAAGAACAATCATGGAAATTTATTTCACGTCTATGTCCTGTGGTAGTTCCGCTTCTCTTCATCTAGAAATCCTCCTGCAGTAGTTTCTGCTCACGGTGCTCTGGTCTGTCTTCCAGATAGATTTCAATCAAATCTCTTCCTCAGCAGACACACTGTGAGGGTTAATTAGGTTTTCCGGGAACCATCTGCAAAGTACCATGGGATCTTCAGGGCCAGATGCTGTATGAAGTTAGTTGTCGTTAGAATCAACTCTTCATCTTTATCCTTATGAGGAATGAGGCAGGTGGCAGGACCAAAGTGCGAGGAAAAGAAAATCTACCAAATGTCTCACAGCATCATTTTGACCATGATAAGCATTCTCTTTCCTTCCCCATTACTTTATAGCTGCCATTCACAAGGAGCAAACAGGAAATCCATGAATGGGTTTGTGCATCCACACCCTTCTCAGAGAAGAAGACGAAACTTGGGAACTTGGAGCCAGGAGTAGCTAAGTGGGTTGTACAATCTGCGCTCAACCAGGATTGGTGCCCTGGAGGATTAGCAGCTTGCTGTGTCGAAAGGCTTTCCTTTTTTAGCTCAGGTTAACGGGCTATGAATGATACATAACTGTCTGGACAGTGTGAGAATGTCTGCGCTCCTCTGTCAGCCTGCAAGATGCCTTTTGGGTACTGTCAGAGACAAATGCTGAGAAGCCTTTGGGTCCAAGAGGGTCACAGCTCAGGGTCCAGGACGTAAAGCATAGGCTGGCTCACAAGCCATCCCTTTAACATGGTGGGGCACAGGGCAGGGCTCTTCTGGGCTGTCTATTCACATAGGTCACATAGAACTACGGCCAGCATTCAGAGTGACTCAGGAAATACGTTTCTACAACTGGTCTGACAAGGCTGCAAGTTCAGGCTGAAATTCTGTGTGCCCAACTTAAAAAGAATAATTACAGTATTTCTCCAGTTTTTAATTTTAAAGACATTCAAAACATTAAAATCCATTCATTTATATTCATTCTAGTAAGTTAAAATTTTACCTCATTACACTGTTCGATGGCACACCTTTGTAAAACAACCCTACCCTGCCTCTCCCACCCCTACTCCTACCCTCATCACTGAGAAGGTGGAGGCACATAGATCTCTGAGACTCGCTGGTCAGCCATCCTCAACTAAGTCGTGAGTTCCAGGCCAGTGGATCTATTTATAGCAACAACAACAACAACAACAAGGTACCAGTAACTAGCACTTGAGAAACAACACTAGAGGTTGACCTTTGGCCTGTACACGGGTATGTATATGCATGTATGTGCACGTGCACATACATATACACTGTGGTGGTTTGAAAGAAATTGACCCCCACAGGCTCACAGGGAGTGGCATTACTTAAAAGGATTGGGACATGTGGCCTTGTTAGAGTAGGTGTGGCCTTGTTGGAGGAATTATGTCACCGGTGGTGGGCTTTGAGGTCTCCTATGCTAAAGCTAAGCCCAGTGGGTAATTCTCTTTCTGCTGCCTGCTGATACAGACACAGAACTCCCAGCTTCCTGTCCAGCACCATGTCTGCCTGCTTCCCACCAGGATGATAATGGACTAAACCTCTGAGCTGTAAGCTATCCCTAGTGAAATGTTTTTCTTTATAAGAATTGTGGAGGTCATGGTGTCTCTTCATAGCAATAAAATTCTAACTAGCACACACACACACACACACACACACACACACACACACACACATACATACACAATTAAAAAGGTAAAATCCACTATATACTTATGTGTTTTAGACATGGAAGTGCAATAAAAGACATGCTACATAATCACCCAGCTTAAACTCTCATTCCAGCCTGCAGGAAACAAGGGATTTGTACAGCCAGATAAGAGTAGGGTGATTTCTCTAGGAACTCCTCTTTCCAGAGGAATTAGTCCTCAAATGACATTAAGAACATTGTTTTTCTGGAATCTGAAGATGATTATAATAAAAGTAATATGGCATAAAAATAAAAAGAAGTACAAAAAAAATTCAAAGGCAAAAAAAGCTGGATGACCTTCATTTGGTATATGATACCCTGTCTCTCTGTCCCCCTATATCAGTGTATGTGCACCTATGTATGTATGCGCGTGTGTGTGTGTGTGTGTGTGTGTGTGTGTGTGTATGCACAGATATGTAAATGTACGTATACATAGGAACATGCCCATGTCCATACATCTATGATGACATATATTTCTCCCTGAGCCGTTTGAGAAGGAGTTATAGATTTTAGGGTACTTTCCTTTTAAATGCTTCTCTCTCGAGAGCAAGCAAGGTGATGGCTGAGCGACCAAGGACACGCGCTGCAAAGTCTGACGACTTGAGTTCGATCCTCATTATATCAATGCTACAAATGATTATAAAATCTATGCTAATGATTTGTTTATCTCCTCAACGCTGCTTAAGCTGCTTTTCTTCCCTCTCTTCATCCGCCTCTCCCACCTTTCTCAATCCCTCAGGATGTCGGTAGGTCTTGGAGAGCGAGGCCCTCAGACCAGTTGTTTTAGAGACATCTGGATTTGGCTCTGGGGTGTTCATTCCCTCGGGGATTTCATTTAATATCTGAGTAAATGAATGAATGTTTACCTGTACGACCTTGAGTCACTGCATAGGAGGGCCTCGTCTAGCTACAATGTGGCATATCCCCTAAGGTGGTTGGGACAAGCGACAGCTACAATAACTGAAGTTCTCAGCATGGGGACAGGAGAAAATCAGCTCACCATTCAGAGCTTGAGGGATCCTCCCTCACCCCAAACAGACTTTCATCTTTCAGGAAATTTCCATAGTGCCTAACTTCCATCCCCTCTCCTCATCTGTAAACTCTCTCTCTCTCTCTCTCTCTCTCTCTCTCTCTCTCTCTCTCTCTCTCTCTGTGTGTGTGTGTGTGTGTGTGTGTGTGTGCGTGTGTCTGCTAGAGGGGAGTCAGAAGATGAAATTAAGAACCTCGATCCATGGCACAGTACAAACCAGAGCAGGACAGAAGATACAAGGAAACAGCATTATTATTCCCTGATTCTGCATTGTTTTCATTACTTTCCTGTGTAACAGAAAAAATGTAAAGTAGGGGCAAACTAACAAAAGTCTTCACTTTGACTATGTTTAACCAGTACAGTAATGATCAGACTCTAATTACCTTATTTTCAAGTGGGACGGAGGACGCCAGGAGAACAAGGCCTGTAAATCAGCTGAGCAAAGCTCTTCTAAGTCACAGAGACTGAAACAGCCAGCACAGGGTCTGCACTAGGTCCTCTGCGCTTATGCTATGATTTCCGGTTTAGTGTTTTTATGGATTCCTGAGTGTGTGAAGGAATAGGTCTTTGATTCCTGGGCCTTCTCTTAGGCTCTTTTCAGTTTGTCTTCTCCAACTTCGATGTGATGATTTTTTTTGTTTTATTTTATTATATTTTATTTTGACAATTTTTTAAAATGAATGAATAAAAACCTACCCATTAGGGGATAATCATATACATGCCAGGAGGGGGGAAAATCTGTTTTCTCCAATAAAGTGGCATTGGATATATCAACCATTCCAAGACAGGCCTGAAGGTCAGGAGTAGTTGACCAATATGTAATAGATTCCACAGTTTTGTTTTGTTTTGTGTTTTCCACAGGTTAAGGTTTTATTTGTTTGTTTGTTTTGGTGTGCTTTTATTTGATTACAGTTTAGTGGGTTTTTTGTTTTGTTTTGCTCTTTTTGGGTTATAGCTTTATTTTGTCTTCTTGGTTTGGGGAGTTTGTTGTTGTCTTGGGTTTTTGTTCGTTTTCTTGAGAAAGAACTTGAACTTGGGTGGGTAGAGAAGGAGAGACCATCTGGCAGGACTTGGAGAAGGAGAAGAATATGATCAAAATATATTTAAATTTAAAATTGTTTTAATTAATAAAAATATAATATTTTACAAACGATCACTCCTGCAAAGCTCCCAGGACAGAGCCCAGGTGCTACAGTGCTAACTCCTCCCCTTGGCGCCTGCTCACAGAGCTAAGCCATCAAGTGTTTTACACTTCTCCTTCCTGACCCATTTCTGCTGAGAAATAATAACTATAAACCCCAGTGATGGTTTGCTCAGTTCATTATTAATCATTATTAATTGCCTATGAACATCTTTCCTGGAAACAACATTAAATGACTTACACAGCAAGGCCTGGCTTGACATATCACATAATGAGACAAACAAAGGTTTGACTCTGGCAGAGCAGCTCTTGCTGGGAGCCCCCACGTCTGCATGGCACACATCCCAGTCAGAGGCTGAGCATTCTGAAAGCCCTCCCCCGACACACACCCTGGCCCCATCTGCAAGCATCCAGCTCTAGTCCTGGAGGACAGGGCTTTATCTAACAACTCCATCCACATACTGTTCATACCTGAGCTATGCTACATGAAGCAACGGAAAACCAGCGAGAACCCAGTTCCAACTGTGTGCCAGGTGGGTCACCTGCCTCTCACTCACCTTCACTCTCACCCCAACAGGCAGAAGAAAGTCCTCCTGTAGGCAACTTCTTCAAGGTCTGCCAGCCTTAGCCAAGGGGGATTCGAACCAAGCCCTTTTAGGCTCTGAAGACTATCCATGCTCAATGAGAAGGCTACAGAGTGACCTATTTTCTTAGAATTACTAGTGTCACCATTGATGCTACATGGAATCCATGGATCATTGTGACGGCCATCTCTTGTGATCGTTCAAATAATCTTGAGAACCAAAGAAATGATGATGATGATGATGATGATGATGATGATGATGATGATGGTGGTGGTGGTGGTGGTGGTGGTGATGCTGGTGATGATGATAATAATAATAAATTACTATCTGCAAATGCTTAGAGGTTGCCATATGACCTAGTGCCATTCCAACGACTGGCTCTACATTGATGCCTGTAGTTTTGACCACGATCATGTAATTTAGGTACTGTTTCCATTACTGCTAAGGATGATAAAGAACTGAGAAGTTCAGTGACACAGACAGAAGAAATATTGCATAGCTTGTCACGGGCAGTGCTGGGACCTAAACCCAGAGAAGATTCAGGCTCTTGACGGCTAAAGCTAAACGAGAATTAGTTACTAGTCTAGTTCACTGGCTCCAAGGAAGGAGGCCAGGGAAGTCCCCACGGGAAGGGAAAGAGGAAAGGGGGAAGAGAGAGAAAGAAAGAGCAAGGACAGAGAGAGAAGGTCAGGGGAGGGGGAACCAAAACGTTTGGATTATCTAGGGAAGGGCCTCTGGGGGAAGGGCAGCCCAGACTCTGGGCTGGAAAGTTCAGAACTGGGGGCAGAGTATGCCAGGTAGGAATTGAGGGATGCTGGGAGAACCTGGAAATCAGGTCTGCTTTGATGTGCAAAATATGCACCTCGGTCCCTTGTCCCAAACACCCAGGTTTGAATGACAAACACTTTTCTGACCAAGCCATCCACAGTTCTAGACATATTTGCTCCAGGTAAACTCCTAGGGTTAGGAGAGAGAAAGGAAAATCCTGGTGGGGCTCCTTAGAGGCCTGTAATTCCAGCCTTAGGTCAACCTGAAAGTCTCAACTGTCAAGGGTTAGAATTTCCAACCTTAAGAGCGGGGCCGCACTTGGAACACAATCTAAGTTTCACTTAGAGGCCCATGTCTAATATGCTGGGTATTCCTAATGGAGAAGAGGCAGCTGGATAAGAGGATGTGTACTGAGAGGGTTGGCACTGTCACCAGGCACCAGGAGGTGAGGGCAGCCTCGCCTGCTTTCTCTAGAGACCATCTTTTTCACCCTTCACACTCCTGTCTCTGCCAACAGTGAAGCTGAGTTAGGTGTATGATCCCAGTGCTTGGGAAGTTCAAGACCAGCCTGTGCTCACCACATAGCAAGATCCTGTCTCAACAACAACAAAACAAAACAGTAGTGGCCACTACACTAGAATATACTCATACAGCAAGGACTGGAGTTCTACACGTTGACAGTGACACTAGTGACCCACAACTTCTGTGTAAAATAACCAGGGCCCACTGATGCCATGCTCCACTAAGTCTCCAACAAAGGCAGAGCCAGAGGGTGACAGGCCAAGCCTGAGTCAGGCTGGAGTAGGCAAGGAGAACAAATGTAATCCTTGAGGCCCAGTGGAAAAGCCAGCAGGAAGAACCTGCCCAATGTCAAAGAATCAAGTTGGAGTCAGAAGTGGGTATGAATGGCAAGTCCAGGAGACATATGGGGACAGACAAGAAAAGCCACAACAGCTGAAGGACACTACAGAGTAGGCAAGACCAGGTGGCTTTGACACTGGCCAGACATAATATTTGGACAAGATAAGCCGTTTGCTCAGAGCGTCTGTCACTGGGAAGGGAAGGGAGACTTGTCTACTTTAACAATGGCTCTATCTCTAGGTAGACTCTTCTAAGTTGCAAAGACCCACACTCTAAACTTTAAATCAAGTATTGTTTCAGGAGCAAGCTGCATGTCTGATGCAACCATGGGACAGAGAAGCTATGATGGGATCAAAGTCTGTTGGTTATCTCTTATGGTTTCTGGTCCACATAGCCACTCACTATTGAGATACTGCATAACCCAAAGGGTTTCACTCATGCCTTCAAGGGCTCAGTACCCCCAGACTTGCACTGTGCATAACCCACATGGATGTATGTGGTCCTGTCGAGGTAATAAAGCTCTCTGTTGTAGCCTGAGGTCTAGTCTTAGCCTTTCTTTAGCCTCTTCTAACACTGTGCTCTCTCTCTCTCTCTCTCTCTCTCTCTCTCTCTCTCTCTCTCTCTCTTCTCTTCTCTTCTCTTCTCTTCTCTTCTCTAGCTGTCTCCTGGGATAGATTAAAGATGCCCCTTCCTCCGAGAGACAAGTCCATGTTCCCTCTTCTTGATCTAGTTGAGTTTCATGACCACTTGAGCAGCGCACACTTGCCATCCCAAATAGCGCTATGATGATTTCTTGGTTTCTTAGAACACAGTCCTTGTGAGCCTTGAGTCACTATGTCCTGGGTGCAGCTCCTGTAGATAACACAGGACAGCAGTGTGAGTGCCAAAGCCTCAGCTGAGCCCAGTCTTCTTCCCGTCCTTCTCAAGACTCTAGGCGTATGAGCTAAGCCAGCTTGAACCTTCCAGGTCAGCTCACCTGTCAACTGAATACCATCCAGTGACCTCAGCCAATGCCCTGAGGAACAGGTGTCCACATGTCTAACCCACACCATTATGAGATGAATGATATTGTGTGGTTTAGCCAATGGAATTCAGAAGGGTTGTTATGATCTAGGGGGATGTCTCAGTTAATAAAGTACTTGGCACTGAAGCATGAGAATTTGAGTCCAGATCCCCACACCATGTAAAAAGCTGAGCATGGGGCATATGCCTATAACTCCAGGATGTGATTAATCACAAGCATCTATTTCTCCTACTATACAATAGCAAGGACCACAGTACCCCAGGCACCTAGCTGGCACCTGGCACACAGTATACAGAAGTCCTTCAAGAATGAATGGATGGGGGGTTGCATGCATGCATGGGCATGTGGTCCTAGCCTTTCAACCTGTTGTAGAGTGGTGCAAACCCCAGAGACTGCTCTGTGTGCTGGAAGGAGCCAAGTGATGGGGATCTCTTAGAAGCTGTCCAACTTCACACATAAAGCAGGTTTCTTTTTTATTTGTGTCATACATTGATAGTCCTTCATAGGACTCACAAGAAGTAAACTGGGTGTACTCCATTGAAATGACAACTTCTGACTAATCCAGGCCCAGTTTGCACTCTCCTCTCTGTGGCTAACCAAGCTGCTGGGGGTCAGTAGGAACAGCAGGGTTGGTGCCAGGCTGCTTGCTCCCCTACCCCAGGGCACGTATACACACACACACACACACACACACACACACACACACACACCATAGTAGGCCACATGCCTACTTCCTTCAGATTTCCCAGCTGGAACTCAGAGTACACATGGGTATGAAGCTGTGAGGACCCACCTAAGGTGTGGCCAGAGGAGCTTGTCCAGGTGGTCCCCTGAGGCTGCAGTACAATAGATCTACCAGGAGTGGAGGAAAGTAAGCCATTCTGTTTGTGAAGCTCAGGTCTTAGTGGAAGTAAGGGAGGTGTGTGTGTGTGTGTGTGTGTGTGTGTGTGTGTGTGTGTGTGTATGACTGTAAGAGGTGCGTAGGGGGGAGAGAGAGAGAGAGAGAACAAGAAAGAAAGGCAAAAGCAAAGTGAAATTATTTATAGATGTCAGAGGTGTGTCTAAAGCCAGGAAACACAGCATATTTATGAATGTAGCCACAGATGCTGAGGCAAGTGAGGAAAACCACCAACTATTAACACTTAGAGACTAGTTTTTAGTTCCCATCTCTCCTGTAGCTTCTGCATGGCTCTGGGCAGGTGACCCTGCTTCTCCCCTCAGTTCATTCTCTGTGCAATGGGAATAATGAGAGCCACCTCTCAGCACAGCAGCCAACCGAGCACATGCAGCAGTGACTAATGGGCCCTTGCTATTACGAAGTAGACACCTTCATGTGGTGTTTAGAAACCTTAATACAAGATTTAAGTAAATGGCTAAGCCTGCCCTCAGCAAAAGTTACGACTTATTAAAAACCTGACAGATTACAACCGCTTTACAAAATTCATATCAACAAACCATGACATCGAAGAATATTAATCATGTAAGAATAACAAAACAACAGAACAAAGTGATCAATGACGACGCTGAAAGTAGTGTATTTAATGTGATTCGAAAACCAGTTGGAGCAGGCTGTAGAGATGACTCCGTGGTTAAGAGCATTGACTGCTCTTCCAGGGTGCCTGGGTTCAGTTCCCAGCACCCACATGGCAGCTCCTAACTGTCTGTAATGCCAAGATTCAACACCCTCACACAGACATACATGCAGGCAAAACGTTGGTGCACATAAAATAAAAACAAGTAATAATTTTAAAAAGAGATGGATTTATCCAATCTATTAGTTGACACTTATTTTGCTAATAAAGTGAAACTTTATGAATTTATCTCAATGAAAAGTCTTAGGAAACAAGGGAACAGTAAATTCTTTACTCCTTTATTTTTCTATTTCGTCTGTATGTGTGTGGGCCCAAGCGTGTCACAGTGTGTTTGTACAATTCTGGGAGCCGGTTCTCTGCTTCTATCATGTGGGTCCCAGGGACTGGATTCAGGTGGTCGAGCTTCACAACAATTGCCTTTACGTACTGCACTATCTCACTACCCCAGGAAACAATTTAAACCACTTCATACTTAAGAAAGAAAAGAAGGAAGAAAGGAAGGAAGGAAGGGAAAGAAAAAGAAGAAAAAGAAGAAAAGACTGATTACAAAGTAAATTGCTTTTAGAGAAGTCCTTTTGGAAATGCATTCTCAGTGAGAGTTTTTAAATGTAGGCATACTTCTGATTGAAAGTGTACGTGCGTGGGCCTCATTAGAGTCATTGCGCCGGCCCTAGGTGGACATGGGGCCATTTGCACCCCATTTCCTGCTCCTGTTTTCTCCTCCGTGCCCAGCAGGATGGCCCACAAGCAGATCTACTACACGAACAAGTACTTGGACAAGCACTACAAGTGCTGCCATGTCACGTTACCCAGAGCATTCTCTAAACAAGTCCCTAAGACTCATCCATGCCCGAAGAGGAGTGGAGGAGACTTAGTGTCCAACAGAGCTAGGGCGGGTTCATGACAGGATTCATGAGCCAGAACCACGTAGTCTTCTCTTTAGATGACCTCTTCCAAAAGGACCAAAAATAAAGTACAGCTGGGATCATCTAATGTATATGTGTGTATAAGGTTACTTACGTACTTATATACTTGAGAAATGTACAAATCTTTCAGCCATACCTGTGCATGAGCTGTATTCTTCACAGCAACAGAGCTCGGTTAAATACAACTGCAAGTAGGTTATTTTAAGTTGTTAAAGAAAATTTTTCTGGTAGGTTTTCCCTCATATAAATATCTGTGTTACTTTACTTGTTTTGTTCAATAAAGTCTATATACTGCCTTTGAAGAAAGTGTACCTATGTAAATACAAACAGTGAAATAAACTGAAATAGGTTGTCAAGATGGTGTGGCTTCCTCCCAGACCTAGAATGGAGGCCGTAGTATTGTCTATCCTCTGATCCCCTAGTGACACAAATAGTCACACAGACACATACACACACACACACAATCATACACACAATCATGCACACACACACAATCATGCACACACATATACACAATCATGCACACAATCATACACACACACACACACACACACACACACACACACACCAGTGATTTCAAAACTTTTAAGTGAAAACAAAATGCCCTGGGAAGCCAATGCCTGTGTGTGAGCCCCTGGAGCTGCCCCACCCACTGCAAACATTTCTTGTGGAGTCTTTTGTTGTTCCTAAGCACATCAGGGTAGACATCCAAATGCTGAGGTCAAAGCATTTGTTCAGTGCTAAGAAGGGTGACAAGAACAATTGCTGTGAAAAACGCGTTGGTAAAAGAGAGGTGTGGTGCAGTTAGGTAGATGTGTTGGGACATCCTGGTGAGAGTCGAGAGATGCTTATATAATGAAAGCCATGGTAAGAGATGTTCTCTGGGGTTTGTACTCTTTTAGTCCTCCGGATGGCACAGATACAAGGGACACGGATAAATAGAAGGAATTGCTGACAATGACAGTCACCCCTGGATTGACCATGCATGGATGATCTTACGCCTATATCCTTTCTATCCAGATTAATACAGTATAAAGTATAAAGATAACTGGATTATTTGATCATCTTCAGATTTTTAATACCTCCTTGCCACACTTTACAGACAGCACTTGTTATGTAACCCTTGCTAGGCACTGCCTCTTGCAATCCAGTATCTGTCTGTCCTTCCAGAAAGCATTGGATAGCTGGAACTAAAGGTTTTTTTTTTTAATGTAAGGCTCCCCACCTCTGGGAGACTAGTTAATAATTATGAATGTGTGCATGTGATAGATGTACGTATACTGAGCTGAGCACTTGTGTGGAGTCCATAGGTGTTTTCTACTGTCCTAAGGGCTAAGACAGAAATAACTGTTGAAGATTTACAGAGCAGGGACAAAGATAAAATAAGAACAAAAAATACTGGCCATACCTCATGTACATCTTTAGAGTGACACCCCTTCATTGGTACAGGAGGGTGTGGGCAAGAACCAAGTTGAGAAAGAGCCAATCACTCTAAATAGGAAGGATACCTCTATTTCTCTGCATGTCTTCTCTTCCGGGGGATGCAGGTATCAAGTTTAGGAGCTCATTCAATAACCTCTTCCTCTAGGTGATCATATTAAGACTAAGAAGCCTCCTGAGAAACTGATTTGTATTTACAGAAGAGAGGCTCCTTTTCTTTTCTTTTTTTTTTAATTGTCATGGTTTTTAATTGTTCACCATAACTGGACAAAAAAGACTCTATTAACTACAGTCACTGGTCACTTCAGATGTAGAGCACAGAAAAATTAACTTTGAACTTACAAGGAAATCCTCTCCAAGCATCTTGTAAACACAATCTCAAAAGGTGCTATAAAAGCTATGGAAGACAGAAAAGGCAACAGTGGTCTCACCCAGCACTGGACCCTGCATACTTCAACGCTAATGGGCTAGATGTGCCTATTGGTGCAATGGTGGCAGAACTGTTATAAGATAACTAACTGCTCTTTCATTGGATTTGGGACCTATTCTACAGAAGGAATTTTATGGTCAGTATTGTAATCTGATAAAAAGCTCATGACTCTTGAGAGTTAGTCCATAGACCCTGACAGGGGTGGTAGCAGCTACTACTGTTGTTTGCTAAACAGTCATTGTGTCAAAGTGCATGGCTATGGCAGCTGTGAGTACCTACTAAAGACCCATACAAGATAAAGTCTTTCAAAATCTCAGTGCAGATGGGATGGGGTCTTGTGCCAGTTGCATGAGTTGTTAGCAGTTGATGGCTATAGAAAGAGGGAAAGTTACTTGCCTTTGGGGGTATGGACTCTGGCATATATTACTCAAGCATGAATGAATGGCTATACACCCATGCACAGAGCGGGGAACACCGATTGGACTTGAGAGGTTGTAGTTAACAGAGAAAGAAAACAAAGTTAGGAGGGAGGCAGGTTGAGGGACACTCAGAACTGTGGTAGGAAGGTAGGGGCAGTAGATATGATCAATTTATATCATATAAATGTATGAAACTTTCAAAGAATAAAATATTAAGAGGAATCACAGGAAAGCTTGATCTTTCCCTTCATACAAGCATTTGGTCCTATCCATGGGGGCTGACAACTCTTTCTGCCACAATCATGTGGTCAGGTCCTAAAGCCTTGTGTCAAAAGTTGCCAGAGATAGTCTGGTTAATGTGGAGATAGTGGATAGTTCTGCCTTAGACTTTAGAATAAATGTGGCCAATATGAGGTATCTTAAAGCTCTCAATAAGATGGGCTCTTTCTTTTTTTTTTTTTTACATTTTTTTTATATTAACTTGAGTATTTCTTTTTTTATATTTCTTTTTTTTCTTTTTTTTTCTTTCTTTTTTTTTATTAACTTGAGTATTTCTTATATACATTTCCAGTGTTATTCCCTTTCCCGGTTTCCGGGCAAACATCCCCCTCCCCCCTCCCCTTCCTTATGGGTGTTCCCCTCCCAACCCTCCCCCCATTGCCGCCCTCCCCCCATAGACTAGTTCACTGGGGGTTCAGTCTTAGCAGGACCCAGGGCTTCCCCTTCCACTGGTGCTCTTACTAGGATATTCATTGCTACCTATGGGGTCAGAGTCCAGGGTCAGTCCATGTATAGTCTTTAGGTAGTGGCTTAGTCCCTGGAAGCTCTGGTTGCTTGGCATTGTTGTACTTTTGGGGTCTCGAGCCCCTTCAAGCTCTTCCAGTTCTTTCTCTGATTCCTTCAATAGGGGACCTATTCTCAGTTCAGTGGTTTGCTGCTGGCATTCGCCTCTATATTTGCTGTATTCTGGCTGTGTCTCTCAGGAGCGATCTACATCCGGCTCCTGTCGGTCTGCACTTCTTTGCTTCATCCATCTTGTCTAATTGGGTGGCTGTATATGTATGGGCCACATGTGGGGCAGGCTCTGAATGGGTGTTCCTTCAGTCTCTGTTTTAATCTTTGCCTCTCCCTTCCCTGCCAAGGGTATTCTTTTTCCTCATTTAAAGAAGGAGTGAAGCATTCACATTTTGATCATCCGTCTTGAGTTTCCTTTGTTCTAGGGATCTAGGGTAATTCAAGCATTTGGGCTAATAGCCACTTATCAATGAGTGCATACCATGTATGTCTTTCTGTGATTGGGTTAGCTCACTCAGGATGATATTTTCCAGTTCCAACCATTTGCCTACGAATTTCATAAACTCGTTGTTTTTGATAGCTGAGTAATATTCCATTGTGTAGATGTACCACATTTTCTGTATCCATTCCTCTGTTGAAGGGCATCTGGGTTCTTTCCATTTTCTGGCTATTATAAATAAGGCTGCAGAGGCTCCTTTTCAATATCCAAGTGCTTATGTTCCTACACCAAAGGAGCTCTGTCTAGGATCTTACACAGCAGAGAAGCCAAACAAAAGATGAGGTGTTTGATTAGCGACCCTGGGCATGAACAAGTGAATCCGGTGTTTTGAAAAGGGATTTGGAGTGAGCACTAGAAATGCACCTTTGCACTCTGGGGAACCACTTTTCCCAGTACCCTGAATATTCCTCTTTCTCCCTCACTATGTTGTTTCCTCCCTCCTGTCTCCCCTCCCTCTCTCTATGGCTATGTTAGAGTTGCATGACACTAAACGTTTTTCTCTAAGCTCCCTATTTCAGTATTCTGAGATGGGTACAAGTGGTTGCTGGTGCCATTTCCAGGGGACTTCCTGAGCTGCCCAGCAATGTGCTCGCTTCAACTACAAGCACTGATGCTTCCCTGGCTTTGGCTAGTTTATCTGCAAGCAAATGGTGGAGTCTGGTATTACATCGCTTTTCATCTGTGACTCTTTTGTATAATTTATAGATTCTTAAAAAGTCAAAAACTGCCAGAGACCAGTAGAGATGATTAATCCAACACTCCCTTTTAACTAATAAATAAATGGTAGCTTAAGAAAGAAAAATGGTCTTGCTTATGTGGCAGTTGGAGAGGCTGAACGGAAAGCCAAGCATTTGTCCGAAGTTCTGTATGAGCTACCTGGCTTGTTGCCGCAACCAAATACCATATGAGAAGCAATGTAAGGGAAGAAAGGTTTGTTATAGAAAGGGGTTATGGTTCATCGTGGCAGGGAAGCCAGGGGGATAGGAACGTAAGGTGGTTGGCCACATCATGTGCATAGTCAGGAAGCAGAAATGAATGCCGGCAGCCAGCTCACCTTCTCCTTTGTGTTAGTCTGACTCCTGGATGGTGCTGCCCGCTTTCAAAGTGAGTGTTCCCTCTTCAGTGAAACCTTTCAGGAAACACCCTCAGACCTGCTCAGAGACGTGTTTCCATGGTGATTCTAAATCCAGCCAAGCTAACAATGAAGACTAACTATCACAAGCTCCAAGAACATCTTCTTCCTTATGTCAGGGATGTGCCCCCTTTGGGCATCAGCACTCTTGAGGCCTTCCTTAATGTTGTCACCCATAGCCTCACTCCTAGCCAAGTATCATGGGCATTTTATTTCCATGCAAGGAAGGGTGCAAGCTCTTTACAGAGATGATCCTCTTCCTCCTTTTCCTCTTCTTCCTTCTCCTCTTCTTCTTTTAAAGGTTTATTTATTTATTATATACACACTGTCACTATCTTCAGACACACCAGAAGAGGGCGTCAGATCTCATTACAGATGGTTGTGAGCCACCATGTAGTTGCTGGGATTTGAACTCAGGACCTCTGCAAGAGCAGTCAGTGCTCCTAACCACTGAGCCATCTCTCCAGCCCCAGAGATGCTCCTCTTAAACCTATTACCGAATGAGCATGTACAGGAAAATTCATTCCTTGAAGTGGTAAGCTTGATTTGCGCGGCACATGACTTCTTTTATTGTTGTTTCAAAAGTCATTTATTAACTATTCAGTGGGTCAATGACAATAGAGTTATAAAATATCTAGCGTGATCAAAGCTTCTTTGACATCTGAGAAATATGATACCAGAGGTGGTAGTGCCTAAGCTGGGAAAGTGACTGTCACTCAGTTATCCTCCAGATTTTCTGCAAATATTTATGGGGTTTGTTTTTATTTTTTTGTCCAATTTTTTTATCTTTATTAACTTGAGTATTTCTTATTTACATTTTGATTGTTATTCCCCTTCCCCGTTTCCAGGCCAACATCCCCCTCACCCCTCCCCCTCCCCTTCTATATGGGCTTCCCCTCCCCATCCTCCTCCCATTACCATCCTCCCCCCAACAATCACATTCACTGGGGGTTCAGTCTTGGCAGGACCAAGGGCTTCCTCTTCCACTGGTGCCCTTACTAGGCTATTCTTTGCTACCTATGCAGTTGGAGCCCAGGGTCAGTCCATGTATAGTCCTTGGGTAGTGGCTTAGTCCCTGGAAGCTCTAGTTGCTTGGCATTGTTGTTCATATGGGGTCTTCCTTTACTGTTCTTCATGTTATTTTTTGAGACAGAATTTCTCGCCAAACCCAAAGATCCCCATTTTGTCTATAACTGCTGTCCACTAAGCCCCCAGGATTTTCCTGTCTCCATCTCTGCCCAGTGCTGGGGTTAGACGCATGCCTCTCTGTGCCTGGCTTTTATGAGAGTACTGAGGATCCAAATACAGGTTCTTGTGCTTGTCCAGAAGGTTCTCTACATACTGAGCCCTTGACTCAGCTGTGCTGATTTTAAGTTTTTGGGTCAAGATCTCACTACGTAGCCCAGACTGGCCTAAAACTTGTAATTCTCCTGTCTCAGCTTTTCAATCGCTTGAATTACAAGTGCATGTTCCCACTCCTAACTTGTAAGATGTTGATTCTAATACTGAAGGGTCTCTTTGAGTTACAAAAGACAGGGCTCAATGTCCTCTTCCCTGGGCTTCTAGAGGCCACAAACTTCCCTCTGATTCTGTGGGGGTTGAAGTCAGTGCCACTACAGAGGCTGCTCTGCTTGGTCAAATCTTTTATTCTGATGGTTCTATTTTAATCCCTACATTCTGAGCTTATACCAAAGATATGTCTTAGTCCTCATGCAGTATGAATGGGGACAAGGACATTGAGAGGGAAATGGAATTCAACTGTGCTTTCCTTCCCTTTCCTTTCTTTCCTTCCCCCTTTTTTGGTTTCAAATTAGAAGCTTGTCGTGCCTTTATAAGTTATAAAATGTCATTTCTATTGTCCCCTTGAAGGGATTGCTCTCCTTCCTAACTGAATTTATGACAAATTTTCAATAAAAATCTGACAATAAAAGTCCAAATGCACAATAAACATAAAACCACTTAGTAGTTATAAATGATGGTTCATTGCTTTGAGTTTTAAAGTATTAATAAATTAAGGTTTCCTCGAAAATTCTGAATTTTCATCTCATTAAAAAAAAGTCTTCTGGAAATATAATCTTCGCCTATATTTTTAATGGCTTAGCCTTGTTTTTTGTTTGTTTGTTTGTTTGTCTGCTTTTTAACCAGAGGTTTACTACATCACTAGGTCAACAGATTAAAGATGGGTTAATCATTAGTCCCAATTCCTTTTACCTACACTCCCCTGAAGTAACTGGGAAACACAGTTGAGTTTCTGCTCTGTCCTGCGCACTTCACATCCCATTGTTCTCTACAGTTTGATTGGATAAGTACTACTGTTACTCTCATTCTATTGGTGAGGAGATAATGCACAAAGGCAATGATCAACTTGCCTAACTGTCCCTGAGAACCATATGCACCATTGCATATTCACGATAGGAAGTGTGAATTGTCTTGCCCTCCACGCACACACAAATATTGGCCTTCACTTGTCATCCTTTGTTACACATGTTCTGGGAATTGTAATAACAGAGAGAACACACGCATCACTCAGAGCAAGTTTTCCCCAGTCGATATCGCATTCATTTATTTGAGTGAGAAAATATTAACATCTCTCTTAGACAGTAGTGGAGGGATGCTGGGTTACTACTTCTAATCATAGAAACATACAAATGAGCACATGTATCATGCTAGCACACAGGCCATACATACTAGTACACATCATGTTAGCACATAGGCATGTGTGCATACATGCATACTAGCACACAGGCATGCTAGCACACACATTATGCTACCACAGAGGCATGCTAGCACACACATTATGCTACCACAGAGGCATGCTAGCACACACATTATGCTACCACACAGGAACATGCGCACACACTTGGAGGAGAAGCTTGTGTTTGCAGAGCTCTCTGAAGTAGGAGAGTAGATACACTAGTGACAGTTGCTGTGTATTCTTTCTCTCGAGGAAAGTTAGAAGCACAGAGATGAGAAGGCTTACATCTTGGTGCTCTTGCAATAAGCACCATGAAGCATGAGAAGGTCCTTCACCCTGGCTATAGTTCAGGAACTGTAGTATTGCAATCAAGATGACCTCCAAGTGAGGTGGGTTCTCAACACCATGAACCTCCTTTGGGCCTTCCCTCAAAGCTTCTCTCACCTGCTTTGGGGGTGAGGACCCAGCCTTCTCTGCATCTCCTGCCATGATGCTTTCACAGCCAATTACAGTTCTATTTCAATCCCAGCAAGGAAGCTGGCAGCTTTGGGTCCCCTCAGCAGGACTGGCTGGCTGCAATTAATGTCTCTTCTAGAGCCTGATTAGCTAAGGGGAGGCCAGACTACTTATTCTACCCCCAAGCCCACATTTAAATTAGGAAATGGGAGGTTTCCTATCCTATTGCCTATATTCAGAGCCCTTGGTTAGTCCAAATGTGTTAACCCTTCATATCTCTCTCTTAGTGATGGGGTTAGATCATAGAACCAGGATATCATCCCTGGACTGGATGTTCCTGGGAGTAAAAGAGAAGAGACTCCTTGACTCTTCTTTTTAATATCCCCAATCTTGATTAATAGGATGAGCTGGGTGCCCATTAACTCCCAACTACAGCTGAGGATGCCAAGAGGTCATAGACAATGGTTAGTGTTATAGAGCTCTCAATGGAGAGGATGGTTTGCTTGATGAAAGACAGAGAGTTCGAATGAAGGAAAATGAGGAGCGAAGGAAATTAATAAAAATAGAATGTATTATGTGGTACACTTTGTACATCGAGTAGAATGTAAAACTGTACTTACACAGATAATGGGACTAAGGCTCAAGTGAAGGAAACCATCCAAGGCCACCTAGCTAACATGGTAGAGTGCTTGTCTTAATGGCCTCCCCACTGTCTCTTCCTTTTAGCTATGACCATTTCCAGCAGGGTCTAGAGGAGCCTCATGCCTTACTTTGGACGATGGAACCTTGACAATGTTGATGCAAGCAGAGGCTTAAAGTGCTTGAGGACTGAAGTGCCCTCTCTTGCTAGTGGAAATCCTTCTGTTGTTATGCCAACAAGCTGGGCAGTATTGCTAGATGATATGAGACACCTGGATCAGAACTGGGTCATTCCATCCTGGATTAGCCAGTAGTTAGCTAATTCACACATCCAGTCAAGATCAGCATAATCATGTCAGGTGAACCATTCACTTGTGAAGAATAGTAAGTGGTTATTTTAAGCTTTTTGTTTGAGGGTGCATACGCAGAAGTGTAGTTAGCAGCTAGGGTTGACTAATGGACCTAGTGGATGGCAGAATGTGGGCACTGCCCATTTATCATGAAAAAAGAAAAGGCTGGAATTGTAGAGGGAAGATACTACAAGTTTCATTAGGACACCTTTTCAGTCACAGGCCGCAGTCACATGAGGTGTTTACTGGGAATCAGTAATGTCTCTAAATCAAGGCAATTGTGAGCAACCTTCTGGCTGGCACATCTTTCATGTCCCAAGTGCTCACTCTGGGAGTTGCCATCTTGGAATCTGGGTAGAGCAAGGATTCTTGACAGGAGTTCTCAAATCATCCCCATCCTCCATCTGGTCCTCCGAGAAGGCAAAACCCTCAGGCTGAGATTCTGCAGGTTTCTCCTGACTGAGTACATCTTGTCCTTTCATGGCTGAAAGAGCCCCTCCTCTCCTAGACAGTCTTCCATTGCTCACTGCCAGAGTCTTACAACTGAAGTCTGCGCCTTCCCAAAGAAAGGTATCTACATTTCCTCAGGCTTCTTTCTTGAGTCATGACTATGATGCCCTCAACGGAATCTCCAAGAATATGAAGAAGGGGTAGGGCCTTGAGTAGGGAGGAACAGCAGCAAATACTAACTCTGGTGTTAGTGATAAGCAGTATCAGCATTTTGAAGACTAACATGGCAACCAGTGTCCGCAGCCTTTAAAATTCCCAAGCCCTTTGAAGGAGTGGTTCCATTCCTGGATTCTCTCCTAAAGACATCTGGACATGACTTGTGAAATCAGGAACTCACTGGGGGGATTCTTATAGGACGTGTCCCTGATTTGGGGTAGGGGACAATCATGTGGGAGAAGGGGCTGTAGTTAGAGGAAATTTTAATTTCTAGTCAATCATTACATAGTTTTAAGATATGGCTTTCCTCTCCCACCCCAGCCTCTGAGCAGGTGCGTTAAAAAAACCTAAAGACCAGCAAAGCTCTACAAAGAGTGGCTGAAATATGAAATGATCGACGATATAAGAATGGGAGCTAAATATAGGGCCTTTCAGCATAGATGGATGATGATGGGGGTGGGGGGATGAACAATGTGTCGAACAATTATAAAGCCTAAGAACAAGAGGAACATGGCGCTGGCTTGCCAAGTCCCAGACAGGACTGAGAACATTGAGTCACAAGCGCTTGCAGAATGGCCTGGTCATCTGACAGAGACAGAAAGCAAACAAAAAGGAGCTAGACTTTCTTCCTCAGACCCTAATGAAGCGAAGCATGAGTGTAAGATCATGCTGAGACACTGGGTGAGTTTGGAATGCTTGTCACCACGTGAGAATGAATGTCTCTTGGGCTGGGGCCGTCTTACATTTTCAGCATGAGGACTGAGTGGCGGTGTTGCACCCAAGGCTGAATGTTCCTGAAAGGAGATTGTCCTCAGTCCTCAGAGGAAAACGGTGCTGGTCTGTAAATATTCCCCTACACCTCTGCACCCCTACACCTCTGCACCCCTACACCCCCACCCTAGTCCTTTGTCACTTTTACCCCACACAGGTTTTTATGCCTGAGCTCAAAGAGGACATGGAGGTGGTGCTGGTGAGCAAGAGAAGTTCTCTGTGTTTCTTCCATTTGTTTGGGATTGGGGGCAGTCTAACTAGAGACTAGAGTAGGGAAAGAATACCTTTAAGAGACACACACACACACACACAGAGAGAGAGAGAGAGAGAGAGAGAGAGAGAGAGAGAGAGCGCATTCCAGAAGTAAGAACTACAGGATTCTTTGAAACAACAACAAAAAAAAAAATTGCCAAGAAAACAGCAGCCACAGAGACTTGGAGCCGCTTAGTTTGGAGCCAGCAGCCTGGAGTCTATTCACGTGCCAGAGTCATTCAAATTCGCTTAGCATGCTTTCTGCTGACAGAGAGCTGCAGCCAAGATTTCAGGAATAGCATGCTTTCCCGAGAGGCGTGAAAAGAACGGAGCTGGGTTTGCAGCAGACTCTGGCATGGGCAAGGTCCTGCAGGGAAGTGGGACCTTGTCTTGGGAGCATGGGACCTGGACAGGACTCAGAGCAGAGTCTCTTCTGTGCTATTGCAGCCTCCTAAGGGCTTTAGGTTGGTCTGTCTGAGTCTGTGGTTCGACCAGTGGGTCATGACACCCTTGAGGATCACATATCAGATTCATAAAGGTAGCCAAATTGCAGTTATGAAGTCACAACCAAATAATGTTATGGTTGAATGTCACCATAACATGAGGAACTGTATTAAAGGGCTGCAGAGCTAGTTAGGTTGACAGTCACTGCTCTAAATGAAGTATAATGATTGTGAGGCTGATTTGAGGAGGAAGTCAGATCTATAGGAAGAACTGACAAACAATATACAGGCTTATCGTAATCTCTTTAAAAAGCAGGCAAGAGATTACAAGCGAGAGTCCCTCCTTTCTGTGTCCTCCTTTGTTGCTAAACTCTTTCTTAATTATGATTACTAATGTATATTAGTTATACACACTAGTGAGTTTCACTACAATTTTCATGCACTGATATATTATGCTTTTTGATCGTGGCCACTCCCATTCTTTCTTTTCTTTTTCTTTCTTTCTTTCTTTCTTTCTTTCTTTCTTTCTTTCTTCCTTTCTTTCAGACCTTTCGGCCCCGCCCTTGCTACCTTGCTATCCTCTAGCTGATCCCATGCACACAATTGTACCCAAAACAGGAAGGAGAGGGAAAGATTGATGCCTGTGAACACCCATAACTCACACCCACCCCCACCCACGATCACAATATGTAGAATTCATGAATATGAAAAAGCAGGCTTGGGTGGGTGGGGGAGGGTAGGTCCCACCAAAGGAGAGCCCTGGAGGCAGAAGGGTAAATAAGAATTTGGGGCATTGGTTTTGTTCTTTCCTCCTCCCAAAATGCCTGGGCAGATATCAAATACCTGGAAACCTGAAGCTTCCCCACAGGGCATCACCTAATCCCATATTCCTAAGAGCATCTTCGGGCTCACAAACTTCAGGCCCATGGCTTTCAAGACAGCAAAATGCTGTACTTGGTGAGGCAACAATGGGGAGAGTGCTTTCCTTTGCAGAGCTGGTACCTACCTCCTTCTGTTGGGGTTTGAAAAGCTAAGATGAAGGTAAGTATATGTGGAAGGGCATAGCATAGTGCCACCATGGACACTCCCTATGTGTTCCATAGGGTTCTAAGCATTTCTCAACATATCCTACCCCATTTAATCCTTCTGTAACCTATGAATACAGGAAGCGTCTCTGGTCCTACTTTAACTCCTAAGAAAACTTGCATAATGGAACCCAAGGCCTCAGCAACGATGTCATACCACCTCGTGCACGTCAGGTCCTTAGGACAACGCTTGGCCCCTAGCACATATTCAAAGGCATGGACTATAGACTAGCAAGAGAGCAACAACAGGCTGGGGGTGGTACACACCTTTAATTCCAGCACTTGGGAGGCAGAGGCAGGTGGATCTTTGTGAGTTGGAGGCCAGCCTGGCCTACAGAATGAGTTCCAGGATAGCCAAGGCTACACAGAAGAAATCCTGTCTTGAAACACACACACACACACACCACACACACACACACACACACACACACACACATACACACACACCACACACACACATACACACACACCACACACACACACACATTCACACACACACACACATACATACACACACACCACACACACACATACACACACACCACACACACACATACACACACATTCACACACACACACACATACACACACACCACACACACACATACACACACACCACACACACACACACATACACACATATACATACACACACACCACACACACACACACACACATACCACACACACACATACACACAGCACAGAGGAGGGGGTGCAACCACAGCAGAAACACTAGTAGGACAATATGGATATAGACGATGAGGTGGGAGCTTAGAGCAACTTGCCCAGTATCTCTCACCCAGCCAAGTGGGAGAATTGGTTCTTGAACCCAGAATTCAAAGTTTGTGACAGGGATTGGCACACAATGAGTCCTCAATAAATTTTAATTCTCAGTGCTTATTTTTATCTTTGTGTACATAAAAGTCTCAAAGTAATGTAGGAGGCAGAAGGTTTGTTAATGAGTATCTGGTCCAACACGTTACAAAGTAGGTCTGAGCCAATTTTGCTTTAAGTGGGTCTTCATGGAGTTGGAGTCTTTGGGTTGCAGCCAGCACAAAGACACCAAACACGCTTCCCAAGTGATTCTGATGCAGCCTCGTCTCTCAGAAACGGTGGATTCAGGTAGCGATCACTTAAACTCATAGTCACCAGCCAGACAGTGGGCAAGCTGGGATTGCATCGGGGAAAGGTCTTGCTTCTGTGCTTTGTGCGATCCTAAAGTACCTAGTGCCCTGATCTGAAGCGTCAGAAAGCAACACATGACTCCAGTTTGTTTGCACCTGCAGCCTCCGCCGTATCCCCTAAGCCCTCTGAATGATGCATTAATCACAGTGAATGAAAATTAATTTTAGGAAAATTTCACCACAGTTTCTCCAGGGAGCACCATGAAGGGTTTGCGGGGTTGAGGCTGCACTCTCCTCTGCTGGTGTGCGAGGACCATGGAGGACTGACTCAAGGGGACAAGTCTGCACCTTTCTCTCTAACCTCTCATATAATTTGGCTTGGTTTCTGGAACAAAAAAAGAGAACATGGTGACCTGGCATCCCTGAAACTTCCTGAGAAGTGTAGTAGCCTGGAACCTTGGACATGGGCCCAGCCCACTGTATGCAAATAGCCCAATTCTAGTTCCTCAAGGCTTAGCTGAATTATGTTTTTCTCTTGAGCCAGGCAGAGGAACGAGGCCAGTTGAGCCTTTAATTTTGGCTCTTTGGTAACCATAACGATGTTAATGATGAGTTAGACAGAAAGACAAACAGACATTAGATTACACATCTGGGCCATTAGAAGTACGGATACAATCACGCACATTAAGTGTGACCTTCTTTCTTCCTGCCAGCCCTCAAACCCTGTGGTTTGTTTACTATGCAGATCATGTTCAACTTCACAGAATTGGATGTTATTTAAATTCAATTATTGTGAGGTTAAGTCCTTCTCTCTAGTAGCAGTCGAGTAAATTTAGAAGCAGTTAGAGGGAATAGGTACATTTATCTTATACCAGTTAAATTATAGGGAGAGAAGCAGGGTAGGAATAAAATAATTACCAGGATAATAAATGTCACAGTTCAGAGGGCTTGGGTTCGTCTGCCCACCTTTCTTGTCCCTTTTAATGTTCCGAATGTTTTGAGACAATGAACAGATAAACTAGGACGTTTTCCATGAAGATGCACATAGATTAGCTGTGTGAGGCTGTCTGTGACTGGGTGTTTCTGAAAGTAAGTGGGTGGTATGAGAATAGAAACAGAAATAATTTTGTAGGTTAATTGGATTTAGTGTTGATAACTACAGCTTATTAGGGCTTTAAGTCTCTTCTTGGTAATAGATTTCTCTCTTCTTTAGATCAAGTCATCTCACAACAATTCATAATTTCTCTCCAATATTACTGGCATGCTGGTGTCCCTTGAAGCCAAAATTTGGCCTTAGATCCATTGACAAAAGCATGGTCCACGTGGGAAGGGGTGTGGATGGATGATAGAGCTAAAACACTCTCTTCAGAAAACAGAGCTGTTCGTACACTTTCTAATACAATATGCACAAAATTCAGGACGGCTTGTCTGTGAACAATAATGGATTTTCACATCTTGGGGCACCTTTGGGGTCACTATCCTCTCTTCCCTCATCCTCCAGTCTGCTGGCAAGAAGGCCATCATGATAAGTCAGTTTTGTCCTGATCCTGATGCCAGAATATACTGACTCCCACAGTCTGGAGAATGAGGAAATGATTGTCTACTGTCCTGATGGGAGAAGACACTGGAATTTTCCAGGTTACCCTAGCTTTTTTCTTCTATTCACTCTCCCTGTTTGGGCATCGTCTGTTCCTGCCTCAGCCTTCCTCCACAAACTCAGAATACAGCCACACAAACAACTGATTAACATCTTGGACTCATGATATTGTTTGTTGTGCCTATAGTTGTGTGTATGTGTGTGTGTGTGTGTCACACACACACACGTGCACACACAGGTATGCATGTTTGTATATAATCTCACATACATGCTACTGATAGCCCTCACTGTTGGCTGGTCCCAGAATGTGAGGCTTTAAGAAGCGACAGAAAACAGGGCCTGACTTTTCTTGTCAGCCTAGGTCAGACACTGAGAAGGAAGTCTCTACCTTCTTTGGTATCTTCATGCCCCCTACACACACACACACACACACACACACACACACACACACACCCAACCTTCTTTGGCATCTGTCTTCATGCCTCCTACACACACACACATATACACACCCTACCTTCTTTGGTATCTTCATGCCCCCTACACACACACAGACACACAGACACACACACACACACACACACACACACACACACACACACACACACCCTATGACCTAATTCTTGCACTTAGGCCCAATCCTCCCTATCACCTATCACAAGGCAAAGCTCTAGCCTGGGAGGGAAATTCTGACTTTAAGTTTAGATCCTGTCGGTCTTTACACTACAACAGCTCCAAGGCTGGACTTTCCTTCACTAAATTTTAAGTAGTAATTTCCTTTAGTCCTAGGAGCAATCTTTAGTGGAGTAGTCTGTGTATGAAAATCTTTGTCTCTTAACTCTTTTCCAACAAATGTCTCCTTCCCACTAAGGTTGGAAGTTTGAGGCTGGAGGGAAGAGGAACTGAGAGCCTATTTTGACCTGTCCCCCTCCCCCAGCCCCCAACGCACAGACATCAGTTAGTATCCTACGAACATGACCTAGAATGTATCTCAGAGAGGGAGAGGGAGGAAAGAGCAATGGGGTGGATATGTGTCCAGGGAGGGAGATCCCAATGGGGATCCAACAAGGTCATCTGTCACATCGGGACCAAAAGGTTAATGTTTTTAAAGACAGGCTGCTGCGGGTGGAAGAAGAGACGTGGGCAACAATGCCAGTGGAAAGGGGAGGTTTGGGTAACTATTGGATAAGCAGAACTGGTCTCAGAGCCCAACTCGTTCGTTTTCATTCACTTGTGAAGTGGGAGCAATAATCACTGACCTCACTGTGCTGAGGTGGCAGTCAGTGTCACATCTACAGACGTGAAGAGAGAGATGCAGGGGAGAAAAAGAAAAGAAAAGAAGGAAGGAGATGAATAGTAGAAGGAGGTGGGAAAATGGTTGTGCTAACCCCTACGGTAGTGGTTCGTAACCTGTGGCTTGAGGCCCCTTTGGCAAACCTCTATCTCCATAAATACAGTATGATTCATAACAGTAGCAAAACTACAGTTATGAAG
Source organism: Rattus norvegicus (assembly GCF_021556685.1). Classification (NCBI taxonomy): domain Eukaryota; kingdom Metazoa; phylum Chordata; class Mammalia; order Rodentia; family Muridae; genus Rattus; species Rattus norvegicus. The sequence continues at coordinate 89,269,691 of NC_141542.1, read as the reverse complement.
TAGCAACAAAATTAATTTGATGGTTGGGGTCACCACAACATGAGGAGCTGTATTAAAGGGCTGCAGCAGTAGGAAGGTTGGGAACCACTGCCCTATTGTAACCCTTACATACTGGCCTCCATTTAAGTTGAGCGAGAACTAACTTACTCCCTTGCTCCCCTGCCCCCCTGGTCTCATAGACAAGGTAATTTGCTTTAATAAAACTCTCTAAAGCCCTCCTGGTGTTTCATGCCAATCTCGGCTGGTTGGTCCTTCTTCCTCCACCTCCGTGCTCAACCCGCCTTCTTTTTGTTCATATTTCACCTAAAAATGAAAAAAATCAGAAAGTTTGTCAGATTTATGGATATTATTTGTTCTCATCTAAGTTGATCCATCAACATTGGACAAGGCCACTGGTTTTCCTTTCTTAGCAGACTTTGTGTTCTTCCTCGGCTTTGGAATGCTGTATTCTCTTCTCAGCCTCCTCTGCTGGTTCCCAGCATTTTCTGACTTCTAAACATGGCTGCTCACCAAGATCAGACCTAGTGCCTCTCCTTCCCTGACACTCGCTAACCACTTTGGTTCTCTCATGAGTCTCATGTTCCTGTCCTGTGTCAGCCCAGATGCCAGCCTAATGCATCTGCACCATTTGTTTGGTATTCCCTCTTGATGGTTGATGGGCATCTCATGGATCTTTTAAACCTGCTTCTTTTCAGTCTTTTTTTTTTCTTTCTTTCTTTTTTTCGGAGCTGGGGACCGAACCCAGGGCCTTGCGGTTGCTAGGCAAGTGCTCTACCACTGAGCCAAATCCCCAGCCCTCTTTTTAACTTTCTTAACTCAACTAAAACCAACTCTCTGTTCTTCCCAATGCTGGAGCCAAAACTAGCATAATTCCCTATTTTCTTACTTTTCTCTCACACACCACATCCAATTCACCAACCAATATTAACATTTGTTTCTTCAAAAATACATCCAGAAACCAATTTCTTAGGTTTTGTGTGGACATATTCATCCTCCAGTTGGATTATTTCAATGGCCTTCCATCTCCAGATCCTGTTTTATTTCCCTCTAGTCTGTCCTTAGTAGAGAAGCCTTCGTGATCCTGTCATGCATAGTCAGATCAACACAGGTGAGTGAGTAGAAGGGCTTAGAGACTGAGAAACACACTCTCTCTCTCTCTCTCTCTCTCTCTCTCTCTCTCTCTCTCTCTCTCTCTCTCTCTCTTTTAAAGTATTCAAGGGTACCCATCGCATCCATAAATGCCAAGCCCTTAAGATGGTCCACAAGCCTTTCCTTATCTGTTTCTTCACCTTTGATCCCAACTTTGACATCTTCTATTTCCCTTCCTCTCAGTACTCAATCTTAATATTCCAATGTTTTTGGATTTCCTGAAACATGTCAACCATTTTCTGCCTCAAAGCCTTTGTACTTAATCTTCCCGCCCAGATTTCTTGGTTCCATAAATCTGCATGGCTCACATCTTAATTGAAATACCCCTCCTCAGAGGGCCTCCATAGTCATCAGCTATGGGATATTCTTTCTTTCCAAGTTGCTATGACAAAAATATGGGAATGTTACTTGATTCTAGATCTAGTCACGTTGACAAGCAAGATAAGCCACCACAGAGTTCCAGGGAATACAGTCTGTCATGGCAGGAATGACAGGGCTGTGAAACCATGAAGCATCTGGTCCCCCTGCAGCCAATGGCAGTAAGGAGAGAGAGAAAGAGAGAGAGAAAGAGAGAGAGAGAGAGAGAGAGAGAGAGAGAGAGAGAGAGAGAGAGAGAGTGATGCTTGTCCTCAGCTCCTTTCTCCATCACTCTGGGTCCTGAGCTGTGGGATGCTGCCACCTACACTCAGGATGGGTCTTCCCTCAAGTTAAGCATTTCTGGAAACAACTTCACAAACACACTGAGAGGTGTGTTCCCATGGTGATTCTAAATGTAGTCAGTATGACAATGAAAATTAACCACCACAGTCCTGTTTAGGATCTCAGTCCACATGTCCTCGTCCACAGCTCCTTTCCCATTCTATGCTTATTGTCTCCACAGCACATGGCAGCTTCTCTTAGGTAGACATGATTTACTCGATTCATCTGACTTATTGTCTTTAGCTACCAAAGAACTGTATGCCTGCATTTAGAAGAGAGAACATAGAAAGTATTGAATGGACAAAGGGGTGACTGCGCATGGCTTCCAGTGGTTAACAAGTTGATCAAGGTCACACTGACTGTCAGAGCCTGGATCGAGCCAACACTGTCTAGGATGAGAGCCAGGCTCTTGATCATCATGAGTCTCAATAAAGGAAAATAACTATAAACTGTGCCCTAAGGCTGCTGTTTGATTATATCCTTGTTTTGATCTCCCAGAACAGCTAACTCCAGCCCAGCATGGGGCTGTCTTTGCCACACGATGCTGTATGTATTTCTTCCTGCTTCGTGGCAAAGATGCTTGGTTATGAGTAAGTGGAGAAAAAAGCAGTCTTGGACTTACCTGGCATTTCCATAGCAACTGGGTAACCTAAGGACTCTTGAAGCCAGATCTTCAGACTGAAAGAGACAAAAAATGAGAGGGTTGGGGATTTAGCTCAGTGGTAGAGCGCTTGCCTAGCAAGCACAAGGCCCTGGGTTCGGTCCCCAGCTCCGAAAAAAAAAAAAAAAGAAAAAAATGAAACAAGCTAAAAAATAAACAAGAAAAAAATTCTGTGAATGGAGAGATAACTGTAGCTACCAACGGCCTCATTGGGAGAAGACTCTTCATCCTCTTCTTGGTCCCTCCCACCAGGTTAGTCACAGCCACAGCTAGAAAATTACCTTGTGCCTATAGCATGATTTCAACCCAAGAGACCCATGTTCTTCTCTTATCTAGCATCTCTAAGGTAAAGGTTTCCCAAACACTCACAGTGTCCTGTAGTAACACAAGGACATTTCTGGACTGGGAATCTAGAATACTGTGTACTCTCCCAGAACAACAGATCCTTGTAGAATGCCCTTTAATCTTAACCTCGCTCTGTGACCCAGTTAACTATTTTTTAAGCCTCTTGCTTCTTTATTACCTTTTTGACTTATCTTAGCATGACAGTAGGAAAAGGGAATTGTAATAAGAAAAATGAAGGCTTAAAGAAATGTGAGTTAAAACTGTAATTTGGCAAGAGGGCTTACTGGTACTGGGGACTGTCAAACACTTTGTATGCTTCATCTCATTTCATCTTTCTTTTAGGGAGGTAAGAGTTTATCTGTACATGGAAGGTAAGGAAACAATATCCCAGAGGTTAGGGGCCTGCCTCCATTTGCTTAGCTAGTAATGGCTGAAGAGACATTCAAAACCAAAGTGCTTGAATTCTAAAATACGTGCTCTTAGCCACTCTCACAGACTCTCTCCCTTGAAAGTCAGAGAATTAGAGGAGATCCCTGTTTCTTCCTTGTTCCAAAGCCCTGAGGTCACCGAGGAAGTCTCTGGTCCCTTGGCATTTAGTGAGCCCCCTTGGATCTCTGGCATTTGCTGCACTCTGCAGATTAATTTATTATAATCTACACCTAAGGGGCCTCAGGAGCTGGGCTTTCCCAGCACCCTGGGCCTGGGTAGTTTAGACCACACTTTTTCCTGGGCATCACTGGTTTGCCTAGTTAATGGGGTATAGTGAGCAGTGTAAATCTCGGAGGATATGAAAATGATGTAGTACCAGACTGTGTGTAATGAAGCACGGAGAGGAGACAGGGCTGCAGCTGGCCGTCATGGGAGATTTGGCTGAGGGGCCTGAGGTGGACTGGAAATAGTCCTCCCTCCTCCAGGGAAGGAGACAGGAGGAGATGCACAGCACAGGCATCAGTGTGGTCAGGCTTAGGGACTGATACTGGTCAGAAAGCCCTGATTTCTCCTTTTTCTCACATCATTGACTGGTTCTATGACATGGACTCTACATCACATCTTCTCTTTGTATTAGGGGTCTTTATACTGGGAGCCTGGGGGAAGGATATCCCCTCAGTTTCCATATGATACCATTTAAACTTGTGCATGTATAGATATGTGCATACAAGTGTTTGATTGCATGTGCGCCTGTGTGTGTGTGTGTGTGTGTGTGTGTGTGTGTGTGTTTGCATGTAGAGGAACTGTATGTGCACATGTATACACATGTATATGGAGCCAAAGGTCAGTCTCAGTAGCCATCCACCTTACCTTTTGAGACCAAGTCTCTCAGCGAGACCAAATGGAGATTGTCATTTTTAAGTGAGGCTGGCTAACCAGTGAACCTTGAGAATCCTCCTGTCCCTGCCTCCCTAGCTCTGATATTTCAGCACCACTATGCCCAAGCTTTTTTGTGTGAATGTTGAGGACTAAGCTTCAACTCCTCACACTTATGCACCAAGCACTTTAACAGCTAAACTGAGAAGTATCTTCAGCCCTGCCCACCGTGCAAACCTCCTTATTTTAGCTTTAAGGAGTTTACTGTGAAGAACATCTTCATTAAATTTAACATGATCCATTTTTTTGCTACTAGTTATTTCTATTCTATTGTTCTTGAAGACACATTGGTATAATGAGAAGATGGTGAAGGATCCAGGATAAGCTAGCATTTTACCTTAACCAGTAAAAGGACTGAGGTATATAGAGACTGAGGAATATCCTAGGCAATCGGTATAGCACTTGTACTAATGCTAAGTTTAAAAGTGCTTCTTTATGGATTTTTTAAAAATCTAGTATTTTTCACTAGATATACATTTTTAAAGGAGTTTTAATACCTTGTCTACTAATATTTGTAATGCTAATAGTGAGTTCCCAGGCTGCCTTTTTGGTTGTCCAGTGTGGGTGTTAGGGAATTAACAAATGGCTTCAGAAGCACCACAGCTCTGGCCTGTTGGTACTTGGATCAGGCATGGCCAAGCATACTCCCTCTGTAGGTAGGTATGTGACTCTCAAAGGGCTCTAGTGAGAGCTAATAGTTCCCATCCAGAGCCAAGAAGGAGAGCCCACATCCTGTTAAGGGCTGTTTTCAGCCAGTAGCTCTTTCTTGCCTTTTCTCCTTGCTGCTGTTTGAGAAACAAGGATGCAGACTGCTGTCACTTGGTTTCATTGCCAGCGACCGGAAGTGATGTCTTTTACCTGATCAGCGACTTGACATGGCTGTTTAACAACCCGATTAATCAAGCCTAGCTCATCCTGTTAGAATTAATGAGCCTAGGAAATGCTGCCATGAATAATGAGGGCTTTACCCCTCCCCCAGCACCTCTCGACACTCACCCCCTCCCATTTCTGACTCAGAGCCACAGCCATGAGGAGTTAGAATTTGCTGCACTGAGTGGCCAGCAACATGTACAACTCCTGTCTGCTCTTCCCTGCTAGGCATCATAGAACCCAAGACAGTCTATGTTCTAGAGAGATAAAACCTCTTGTTCATCAAACAGAGAAGTCTATGATTAGCTGTTAAAGTGATTATTGACTAACTGTACTAGGCACTGCATTGGGTGCTAGGGATGCAAAGGTGTATAAAATACTTCCCTGTGAGGGAAGTCATAGTGTAATGACCTGCAGACAGATGGAAAAGTGCCATAAAATAAGTCTGGAAAGGGCCACAGTTCTAGGTACTGCAAACATACCGAATTAATAAGATAAATATTGTTTTTCTTCTCACAAGGTGGGCAATGCTGGAATCTAGGAGGACATCTGGCTTTGTTTTTTCATTTTATTATTGAAACACAAAAGGTTGCCTTCCACTGTAGAGCTTGGCAATGGTGAAAAGGCATATAAAGATGTGAACTTCACCCCTGCCTTCCAGGGGTCCTTTGGAGGGCAGATAGGTACATGAATATATCCTCTTGGTTACGTGTTAAGTTCTCTAAGAGTGAGATGCTGCATTCATCCAGCATAAAGTCCTTTTGAGTTGATGCACTGATCTCCACCTGGAGAAGCCATGGGTGACTCTCTGCAGGATGTGACATTAGATCCATCTGAAGAACAGAATTAAGCATTTGGGTAGACTGGGAACCAAAGAACTTCATATAAGCCAAGATTACAACTTTGCATATAGGAGTTAAAATGAAAGGGACTGATGTTTTCAGAAATCATAGAAGGAGAAGGCTGGTTCTATAGTCCACAATGAAGAGCAAGACTAAATATGCAAATGGATACACTTAGTGACCAGAAGATCCTGGACTTGTTTATTCATGGTTGAGAACAAGGTTTAGTTTCCTAAGTAATGAAACATTCAAACAAGCAGGGAAATGCCTCAAGTGGCATAATTCCAAACATAGCATCACAGGGCTCAGAAATTGGGCTGTGCATGGATCCTTTGAGTAAGATAGGAACTGAATCCAAAATAAGTGATCTGGGGTGGAAGCATAGAGAGCAAAGGACGAAGCCATGAGTAAGACCAGAGGGGATGCAGAGTCCAACTGTTAAGGTCTCTAGGAAGGTTAGTTAAAGAGCTGAGCCAATGGGGATTTAGTGAGCCAAGAGAGTGGACAGTGAACTAGGAAGGAGAGAGTGACGAAAGAGAGAGAAAAGAGAGGGAGATAGAAGCTGGATAGTGATGGTACATGTTCTTTCATCCCAGCACTCTGGGGGCAGAGTGGATCCCTCTGAGTTTAAGGCCAGCTTGGTCTACAGAGTAAGTTCAAGGATGGCCAGAACTACACAGAGAAACCTTGTCTCAAAACAAAATAAAAATGGGAGATAGCAGGGAGACTAAGTGGTGAGGTTCACAGAGGCACTTTGGGGTCACGATATCAGATGACATGAGACAAAGTTTTCAATCATGGCTCTCTGATGTTCATGGAGAGCTCTAGAGAATGAGCCACACTCTGCCATCCAGTTACAAAGGGCTTCAGAGCCTTACCATCTAGCTTGGTCTGATGGTTTGTTTTCCTGCTTCCAATGTTCATAAGCTGGTCTTTTGTCCTTTGCCCCAAAATTGGCTGGGGTAACCCAGGCCTTTGGCAAGGGCAGTGGCCAGATTCCAAGATCCCATAGGATTCAGGTCTGACCTACATTTTTTTTCTGCTCAAGAACCCAGCATGGAAAGAACCACTGAGAAGACCAGTATCTTCATGGTCTGGCCTGCAGAAGGATAAAAAAGTTCAGAGTAGGCCTATGGCTTCTAGGCATCACTAGTCTCAAAGTGAGCCACGTGACAATTTACATGCCACATTTAAAACTGCTACAATCAGATTACTCAGAAGTTTAGAGGAAAGAATCCCAGTAGGACTGGGGATAGTCTGTGTGGAACCCTGTGTTTGGTACTGTGTCACCAGCAGTACCAAAACTACAAATCATGTTGTATTGCCTCACCTGTGGTTAGCTGGAGATGGTAGTGGACGTCCTGCATTTGGTCTGACTCCTGTCTCCACCAGCAGATTTCTATCACTTCTGTGACCTCTCTAGCCCTGTGGGTATTTAAATTTGGTTGCATTTCTAAAGAGAATCTCATGGAGCCTACCACCCACCGTTGGACTACAGAAAGCTTCCATGGACATCCTAGGTCTTAGGCAGTTCAAGACTTGTAGTTTCGTGTCTTACCAGGTAGGAGGAAGGCCTCAGAACTGGTAATTTAGCTACCTAAATTTGCTTGGATTCTATGGTAGGAGTGCTGGAGTCATTCAGACAAAGCCCCCAGACAAAGCTTGTGGCTTGGATGGAGTGGCCTTATCTGGGCTATCAGAGTGGCTCAGACCAGGGTCCCAGTATCCATCTACCTATCTATCACCTGCTGGACTGAGGCTCCAGTCTTACCACAGTGTCTCTTTTTCTTCTCCACAGGGAGAGCTGCTAAGCCCATGCCGCTGTGATGGTTCAGTCAAATGCACACACCAGCCATGTCTCATCAAATGGATCAGTGAGAGGGGCTGCTGGAGTTGTGAGCTGTGCTACTATAAGTACCATGTCATCGCCATAAGCACAAAGAATCCTCTACAGGTAAATCCAGGGCTTCCTAGCTTGGGCTTCCCTCATTACCTACTTTATGGTAGGGGAATTACCAACCTCAGACTCAGGGCAGCTTGGTGACTAGGTGCCACACTGTTGGAAGGTAGTGAAATATATTTTTTTCTCTTAAGTCTAGTCAAGAAGGGGAAGGGTTGTGCAAAGAGAGAAATACACGACATATGAGAGGAAAGGTCATGGGAGATAGATGGAAGAGACAGAATAAGAAAACATATGGGGTTAATGAAAAGAGGGAAGGAAGAAAGAAGGAATAGGAGATGGGGAAAAAGGACGGACAGAAAGACAAGAAGGGAGAGGGGAAGGAGAGAAGAAAAGAGAAAAGCAAAGAGAAAGAGAACAGGCAATTGGGAAGAGATGGTGGAAAAGTGAAGCTTGAGTTTAAACCAAGAGCTTGAAAAGCAACTGGGTAGACCAGATGGCTCAGTGGTGTTTTCAGACTTTAATATGATATGGTTTACCCAGGGAGTCCTAATAAGTAGAATGCAATTCACTGATCTAGAGCAGGGTCCTAGAGCTTGCATTGCTAACAAGCAGGATACTCCTGCTGGCCCACTGACAACACTTCCTGTGACAAGGGACAGAGTGGGAAGGAATGGAGAAGAAACAACAAAGAGGCAAAGAAAATGAAGGAGGGGGTGTACAACAATGAAGAAGTCATGATGACAGAGCAACAGAGGTACTATGGGAGGTAAGGGACTACAGGGCCAGAATTAGAGATCTGTCAGTCAGATTGACAGAACTCAGGGCTCTTTCTCCTCTCCTCCTCTGTTGACATAGCTATCTTCCCCTCAATTGCTGGCAAGTCCTATGTCAATCAGCCAAATCAAGCAGTTTACTAGTAAGAGTGGCGTGTACGTATACACACATACACAAGCACACACTCACAGAGAGAGAGAGAGAAAGGTGGGGGGGAGGAGAGAGAGAGAGAAAGAGAGAGAGAGAGAAAGAAAGAGAGGGAGAGAGAGACAGACAGAGAGAGAGACACTCTGTTTCTGAAAATACCTTCACATACACATCCTCAATCAAGTAAGCAGTCATGTAATCAATTAGCCAGCAAGACAGTGTGAGGATGGAGACAACAAATGCCTGACAGTTTCCCTCTTCCATGAGTGTGGCAAAGAATCAACTTTGAACATCTGAAAACATGTAGAATTGTCCTGTAGCATTCTCCATGGGGTAGCCTCAGGAATTGGGGGTGGGAGGGAGGCATCAGATTCCCAGGCATCTCAGCCTATTGATGGAAAGCCTCTCCCGACTGCTGTCTCCATCTTCAGCCTTTCGCCTCAGATCCGGAGATGTCTTAAAATAGCAGCGCTGAGCAACAGCTGATTCCAAGTCCTCAGGGTGCAGCGGAGGTCTGAGCGCATTGACCCACCCCTTTCTTTACAGCTGACTCAGGCCCCAGGAAAGGTCAGATCCACAATCTATGAACTCACTCTAAGACACCCCCATCTTGGTTCCACCTTTGACTCATATAATGAAAAAATCATTCAAGTAAAGCTTTTTTCCTTGGCGTAAAGAAAAGGTTATTTTAAGTCTACGTCAGGTAAGCAAATGGCAGTGCCAGCACCATGAGTCTGTTAATCTATTTCCAAGTTACTACCCTGACTTCAATTATGAGTTTCTAGGCACTGGGGACCTCTCTGATTCTGTTGGTCCTGGAAACTCAATGGTGTGTGCTGAGTAAATGCCAATTCATTTTTCTATATAGAAGTAGTTTGGACTTAAAACTGTGCTGTATGGTTGTGTCCTAAATTGTTCCAAGTGTGTGTCCTGGACTCCTCTGGCCTAGTCAAGTGTCATACAACTGTCTGCTCTGCCACAGTGCCGACCCTCTATGCAAAATGCCCAGCTGGACTATCTGTGGAAGTTAGGGCTGGCAGGGCTGTCTAAAAGTCAACATAGCAATGGATAGAGTTTAGCCATCAGAGCAAGGAGTTACCTTCCCATATATGTTGGCTCTCTCACCTCCTGGTTTGTGTCCCAGGCAAAGATGTAAGAAAGTGTTCATTTTGGAACATAGTATTAGTGACCTTCTCAAAGCAAGGTTTGCATCTAGAATAAATACTGAGAAAGGACTCATAGCCTTGTGGATCTTGAAGCCCCATTGCCTGCTTCCCTCTTTGTCTGTAGTAGCTCTGAACAGCAATTTCATTAATATTAGCTTCCTGTGGTTTTAGTTAACTATGGGTGCCTGTTCCCCAAAAACATTAAAAAAGAAACTCCAGAAAGAATTAATAACTTATAATTGCATGCCTTCCTCTCCATCCTTCCCAGGACATGAGTCATCCCTTTGTCCATCCATCCAAACCATATATGCTATTTACCCATTAGTTACTGAGTAATCACCTTGGCTTGCAGATTACCTGGCATGAGTCATCAGAGTACTTGGTCTACTACTGTCTGAGGCTTCAGGTATCTACTGGGGGGCCTTAGAATGCATTCCCCTTAGGTGAGAGAAAACTATGATATATTAATGAACATTTAATTACTGCTCATTAAGTATTAGTTCATGTGTAGTATCATTTGAACCCTGGAAACAACTCAATGGAGTACTATTATTATTCAATGCACAGGTTTAGACAATGGAGGCCGAGAGTGATTCGTGGACTTGTTGGAGGGTGTACAGCTATGAAGTAGCAAAGCAGGTTGCTGTCTGCAACAAGAACCATGGTTCCCGAGTCCAAGCACCTACCCTACACATAATGATACATAATACAGGCACACATACACATGTATGTTCACCCCTGCCTTGACAAGTTTATATGTGTCTTTACTGAAACATAGTGAAGAATGGCCTCATACCCTGACTTCACGTTTAACACCCACAAGAACCGATTAGTTCCATCTTTAAAGGATGGGAAATTGACCTTCATCATGATTTATGATGACTTCTTGCACATACTCAACAAGTTTGGGGACACGGCTCAACCAAAATTGAGTCCTCTGATGCCTTATTTGGTGTATAGAAGAACATCTCCTCCTTGCACTTCATCCATTGCCTTTTACTTCCTGATGCTGCAGAACTGGAGTTCACATGGAGAAAGTCTTATGATCTGGGAATCAGAACCTCATTTAGAATGAGATTCTGAGGGCTGGAGAGATGGCTCATAGTTACAGAGCACTGTCTGCTCTTCCAAAGGATCCAGGTTCAACTTCCTAGCACCCGCATAGCATCTCACAGCTGTCTATAACTCCAGTTCCAATGGATGTGACACCTTCACACCAATGCACGTATAATAAAGTTAAATACATAGAATGAGACTCTCGTGATTCGGTTATTTGTTGGCAGCAGGGCTTTGCACCACCAATGCCCATCTCCACTCCCAGTCCTCCTGCCAGATCTCAGAGCTCTCTGCTTCTCAGTCTCTCCTTGTGGTGCCCCCTGCTACCTTCCATGGAACCTCACATGGGACAAGAAGGAACACTTGTCAACAGCACCTCATCTTCCCTTTTGTTCACCACACTTACTTTAGTGGGGGGTGGGAGGACATCAGATGGCTTCAGACTGAAAGGTAGATTGTCAGGATAAAGAGGACCTTTCTTTGCTTCTATGTCTTTGGGATTATAAAGAGGAGGAGGAGTTGGGGCTTACTGGTGTCAACCTAATTACAGTTAGAAACTCTCTGTTAGACTGTGTAGGGTTAGCCCTGGAAAAAGCATTTATTGTACATGAGAGAAGTCTATATGATAGGACCTATGGAAAATGCCTTTGTTCTGTGTAACCCTAGGCTGGGGAAGCACTGGAAAATTTAAAGGGCTAATGCTCTGTAATGGGATGCTATCAGTACAATTAAAAGTTAAGGCCCATGCCCTATATCTGGACTAAAACTGAGATATTTTCCAATACCTACCATTCCGTGGAGGCCTCTGGCCCACCCCATCTGAGGCCAGTGACGCAGAGGGAGGGGTCCCTGACGGTGGAATGTACTTTGCCACTCCGCTGTATTTACACCACAGTGATTCCTGGGTATGTTCCAGGAAGGACATACACATATCCATGATGGATTGCATATTTAAATTCTTAGACTTATGTGGTCCTGAGGTTGTGGGTGTCACAGAGCAAGGGCCTTGTCTAGTTTTGTCCATTGCTTTAGTTCCAGCATCGAGAAGAGTGGCCAGGCACATGGAAATGTTCAATCCTTATTTGCTGAGTGCAATGAGCATAAACTAAAATCCTACTCAAGGCTAATTTAGGACATTGCTCCATAGATGAAGCATAGAATCATAGAATTCCGTAGCCCAAACTCACCCACACTCCAGCATCCAACTCAGTACTGCTGTAAGTACACTGGTGTCTTTCTTCCTTTAAAAAAAAAGGAGTTAAAATACAGTTAGTATATTGAAAACTTTTTTTTCTTACTCCCACATCCTGTGTCCTCTCCTTCTATGTCAAATTGTTGATCTCTAACATGTATAGAAAATGGTGTCTAAGGTGGTGTGGTAGAAACAAAGCAAAGGAAGACCTATGCCCTCTTAGCACCTATTAGTGAGGAAATCAACTGTGCTGCTCTAGAAGGAATATTCTGGCACCTTGGAACAACACCCACACTAGCTCTTTGTTTTTCCTCTCACCTTCTGATTTCTATGTTTTAGAAAATCAAATATAAGGGTCTCCTCCTCCACTATGCCTGCCCAGAGCCCCCTCCTTACAATGATGTCTGATCAGTTTAAATGGTACAGGTTTCCTCTGCATCAAAAGCACAATACAAAACTGCAAAGACATCCATTGTACTACAAGTGGAGAAGCCCTGGTTTAAGCTCTATGCCAGTGAGCTGCTGGAGCAGAAGTGAGAGTGTGGGAATGGGAGACAGGCCCTCAAGCAGCTAATCTGTTACTCTCTCCTCCTCAGTGGCAGGCCATATCCCTGACAGTCATCGAGAAGGTTCAGATTGCAGCCGCCATCCTGGGTTCTCTCTTCCTCATCGCCAGTATCTCTTGGCTCATCTGGTCGACCTTCAGTCCCTCAGCAAAATGGCAACGCCAAGACCTCCTCTTCCAGATCTGCTATGGGATGTATGGCTTCATGGACGTGGTGTGCATAGGTGGGTCCAGGGGCTTGTCTCCAGGAGAAGTGATGAGTTACCTAGTAAGAAAATGGAAAAAAAATCACCCAAGCTCCCCTCTTCTTAGAGGCCAAGCAGAGAAGCACTGGACTTGCAACCCAAGATCTAGGATGAGGCTATAGCGTAGGCATAAGAGGTGGGTGGGAAAGAAGAGGGGGTCATGCAAAGAAGAAAATTTGAAGTCATTGCCCACTGTCTTGCCCACTTGAAGACAAGGATGAAGCTTGACTCTGAGGGAGAGGAGATCGGTTGGTAAGTTCATCTGCCTTGGACAGGGAGTGGAAGGCTTCTTCTCAGTTGCACACCCTACAAGTCATGATGTGTCATGTCTATACATCAAAATACCCAGAAGCACCATGATGAGAACTGTCTTTTTATTTTTCTGTATGAATGTATATACATGTGAGTACATGTGAAAGTTTGTACATACATGCACATATAAGTGCAACACACATATTTCAGGGGGATGTCAGAAGACAACTTTGTATGTTGTCTTCAAATGCCTTTCACCTTTAGTTTGAGACAGGGTCTCTCCTTGTCCTAGGACTTTACCAGGTAGGTTAGATGAGTTGGTCAGCAAGCAAGTGCCAGGGATCTACCTATGTCCACCTCTCTTCTCACTATTTCCAAAATTATAAACATGCTACCACAGGTCTGGCTTTTTTACAGGAACTGTGGGAATCAGAACTTAGTTCCCCACACTTGTAAAGCAAGCCTTTCTGCTAACTAAGCCATCTCTCTGGCCCCTACCTCTCTTCTTCTACAGTCCTGTTCTCATATCCCATATTTCCCTAATCTAGTCCTTTGAAAAGAATGTGTAGGGCTGGGGTTCCACACAGGCCCAGGAGTTTGGAGAGTAGGAAATAGAACACTGTCCTGAAGTCCCACCCCTGCTTCACCGTGAGCTTCTGGGTAGTTGTTGTTGTTGTTGTTGTTGTTGTTGTTGTTGTTGTTGTTCATTCCAGGTAATATTTTGTTTGAAAGTGTTTTAGAAAAAAGTGTTTTAGGAAAAAGTCAGAACCCACTTCTTTAGTTCCCACTTCTTCCCCCACCCAATGCTCAAGTCAATGTTCCACCTCTTGTGCACTGTGGCTCATGGAGGGCTGGGTCCTTTTTCTTTCAACAGACAGTTATGGCCATTGATGGCAAAGATGCTTGCTCCATGCAAACAAGGAGGTGTAAACAACCCTGGTTATTCTGGGTGAAATGGAAGCATGCTTGAACACTGGTCATCCATCCTCATCCGGAACTTTCATATCCCCAGGCCCAGTACTGGGAGCACTGTGTTACTGAACGTAGCAAATGTTCTTCTTGACACTGCTGTGTTACCTCAAATATGCCAGACTGCTCAGTCTGAGGGGAAAAGATCTACTAGTTACAATTTGGCTAAGACTATGGTGATGCAGATTTCTTTAGGGTCATATAATATTAGAAATTGAAAAGACCCAGAGAATATTATAGTGATCACAGAAGCCATGGGCCAGTGATGCCAGATTGTGTGTGTTTACCTAAGCCAATGTATTTTGTCTCGCTATGTTAATTCAATATATCGACCTGGAGGACAAAAATTACTTCTTTTTCAGATTGTGAAATATTGAAAGGTGCATCTTAAGTTAACTCAATAGGACAGTAAGAACTATAGTTCAGTGCTTTCCCTGGACAGGCAGACTGGCCCTAGAGAATTTTGGAAGTGAAATAAAACAGTGTTTTGTGACCTAGACAAGGAGCAGGAGGTGATGGGCAGCAGTTGGAGGTTATGAGCAGACTCCTGAGGTGACTATGATGTCCAGCAGAGATGCTGGTGGCTCTAAGGGTGACATTCCACATCAGTTGCTCTACAGTGCTGGCTGCAGCCATACGGGTCACACTGGATGGGTGTTGACAGTGTAGGGGCTTTCTGCAGGGAGAATCAAGTGGAAGCTGCAGTATTCACCAAGGATATTTTTATTTTGGGTCTCAACTAGTCGTTCAGTCTTACTAGAAAGCAAACTTGGCATCGGTCTAAGGAGTGTGAGACGGAAACTCAGGCTTTCTTCTGCTGGAGAATCCTCAGCATGTCCCTCTTCCACAGGCCTCTGAGTCCAGGCTTATCCCTTGGCTTCAAGAGCAACCAAGATCCACAGTGCCATTGCAGGGCCAACCTGAGCATGGTTTTTAGAGCCCTCTGGAAATGTGGGTTGGGAAAAAATGTTGAGTAAATGATTCGATATCCAAGGTTCAAGCTTTGTGTGTTAAAGCAATGCAGCACCTGATTTAAATATATATACACATATATTTAAATATATTTGTATATATTTAATAGAACTAGATTTACTGAACTTAAAATGCCCTTTGACAGAGGATATAATAGACACATAGGCTATCCAAATTTCATCCTAATATCTGAAGCCTCTTTCTCCATTGGAATCAAAACAGCACTGACTTTTTAAAAGGTGCAACCTTTTAATATTAAATATATAGTAATTATATATTTAAATCAGGTGCTGCATTGCGTATATATATACATGTACATATATCTATACCTATGCATATGCATATGCCATATACATATACATATAAATATACATATACATATATTTTGCCAGGAAGAAAGAAAATAAGTCCAACACAGTACAGGCTCAACGGTGCTAAGGCTAGAGTCAAACCATCTGCTGTTGTCAGCTTCTGGATTTTCTCTGTTTTTGAGGCACCAACACCAGTTTGTTCCCTAAACTGCTAAATAGCCATGGATAGTGAAGAACATGTATGAGCATTAAATGGGTAGTTAGTTCTTAATGTATAGGTCGTTTTAAATGTTCTTATTTTTCTATCGGAGTAGTGTGGTGAGTTACAGTTCAGGATGATGGGGAGACTCTGTGGAGAAATTCCACTGGAAGCCAAGAGCAAACACTGCCTGCTTACTGCTTGTGAAACCAAATCTGTCTCACTCATAGCTGGATCCATCCAGCTGGCTTTTAGGAGCATCAGATGTCACTGAGAAAACCAAGAGTAACAATTCAAAGAATGGTCTTTAGTTCTCATCAAAAGATTTTGCCTGACCTCGTTGCCACACTCTCTAGGTTCCCCATTAGATGCAATTAGCTGATCTCCAGGGTTGAGGCCAATGACTTTGGATGTGAGCATATCGGTGGGTAATGCAGTTCCTGATACAAATGGTCCCAAAAGACGATGCATTTCTTGGGTTAGAGTCTTAATCTCATAGACCAATGCACACAACTATGAAAATCAAATGTAAGTTAATGGCAACACAAACCACCAAATCCATGGAAAGAAGCAATGGGGCTACAACACTTTGATGACCAGAGGGGTGAGTATTGTCATACTTCACAGGTTGGTAAAGCTCAGAGCAACTGTACTCTAGGCCACACGGCTAAGCACACAGTGGAGTTGAGGATGGGACCGAGAACCTCTAGCTCTAATTCCAGGGCATTTTCTATAGCCTATTTTATTTCTGGTTGCTCTATATGAAATTATATGTACTGGTTAGGAATGACTCTTATCCTAGCAATATTGTAACATAGCAGACTTCAAGGGAGGCAGAAATGAACCCAGTCATAACCACCAGCAGCAATCAGAAGTTCGCTGGGTCCCATCTGTTCCAGGCTTGTGTTGGGATCCAAGCCATCCGCCATGGCTGCACCTTTTTAAAAAGTCAGTGCTGTTTTGATGCCAATGGAGAAGGAGGCTTCAGATATTAGGATTGAATTTGGGTAGCCTATGTGTCTATGATATCCTCTGTCAAAGGGCATTTTAAATTAGGTAAATCTAACTCTATTGATTAACATGGGCTTGGCAAAAATCTCTTGATTTATATACAAACATTACTGAGAGGGCATTGAACCCACACTCAAGCATGAGAGGCAGTGATTCTAGTGTAACGTGTCCCATGGAGGGAAGTGACTACTGACACTGAAACCAGAGCTTAGGCTGAAGTCTGGATTCAGACATGAGTCCTAGGAAGAGGAAACTGGGTCAGAGGGCTTTGGGATGGCTGCATCCATTTCTTCAACAGCATTTACTGGCTGCCTTGTGCTTCCCCTACCCCCAAACCAAGAGACATTAAAAGAGAGATGAATGAGACATATCTGTCCCAAGAACTTAGTCTACAAGCACACGGTAACTCATTGTGGGGAGGGTTTCTATTGGAGGCAGAGAGGAAGACAGAAGAGAGCAGAGAGCAGTGAACTCTCATAGAAGACCCCAAAAGACTTGCTGAAGGAACCCTACCCTTAAGCTAATTTCAAAAGAGAAATTAAAGTTTGTCCAAAAGAGGGAGGAAAATATTCCTGGCAGAGGGACTTGTGTATGAAAACACAGAAGAGCGAAGAAGTTATGCTTGGGAAGCTAAGTGGGTTTATATGGTTCAAAGGCAAAGATCCAGGGACAGGAGGTCAATGAGGAGCAATGAATTTGGGGCAGATGGCTGATGCCAAATCCCACAGGGCCATAAATCATGTGCTAAGAACTCCTACATCACTTTGCTGGGAATGTAGGAGCGATGACAGAATTTTACATAAGAAAGTCTGATTAGACATAGATTTTTAAACCTGTAAACCTAACAACTGTAGGAAGGATAGGTCAGAGCTGGATGGACTGGAAGTAGGAGGGACCCGCTGAAAAATAATTATCTAAGTAGGATACAGAGATACAACACAGAGACAGTGGGCAAGAAGTGTAAAAGTGACCTTGAGATCCACACAGCCCGTGGAAAGGATAGAATGACGCGGGCAGTCGATGGAACAAAGGGGATTGAAGGGTATACGTGACAAAGATGCCAAAACAAAAGGACCACCCTTAAAATCTAGGCAGGAGGGGCAAAGGCTTTCCCTAAACCAAGAGTATGAGAAACAATTCATCATAGACAGCAAAGATGAGAAGGCAACTGCAGGGAAGGTTGATTGGATCCTGGGGGTGTGGCTGAAGCTGGGGAAAGGGCTTTCATAGTGGTTAGTTCTTTCCTGTCAGATAGAAGAAGGTGGTGAGGGCTTTGGGCCAGTCCTGCAAGTGTTGGTAGCTGACTAGAAGAAGGGAGATGATAAGAGAAAGAAAAGCTTTAGTCTATGCACAGGAGTCTGTTGAAAGTTGGGTCAGATTTGAGGCAGATTTGGAGATCCACAGGAAAAGCTAAAGCCATGGGTTAACATAGGAGGGATGTTCAGAGGAGAGGTGGCTTAAGGACGTAGGACAGGTTATGGTAAACATTTAACGGATTGATGGAGACAGAATGGGGAGAACAGGAGGAACTGAGCCTCTGATGTCAGAGTGGTGGGGTCTGGACTGACAGGAATGACAAGATAGAATTGATCTAGGGCCCACAGCCACATCTCATTCAGTGTTTTGTAAGTTTGTGTCCTTAAGTGAGCTTACAATCTCTCTCCACTTCCTGATCCTCCTCTGTGAGGCTATCTAATGTCAGCATCACTGGAGGTCCGTTGGGGAATGAGATGGCACATGGAGATGGTAGGTCCTCAGAAATATCAGTGACCAGGGTAGGGAGCACTCAATCAGAGCACAGTTCCCTTTAAATGAGCAAAGGTTTTCACAACTGTTACCACAAACCCAATTCAGTCTCAGCCAAGACAGAGACGGAACCTAAGCCTGGCTTCTTGGCATGGTCTGCTTTTATTTTTGGTTCCCTCACACACTCACCTCCCTTTACCGAGATCTACCTCTTTCTCTTCCATCATCTCTAATGATGCTGTTGTCTGTAGCCAAAGTTGACAGACCCTTCCAACAAGCCAATGGGGCAGTCTCTGCTCCAGTAGGTGACATTATTAGGACTTAACAAGGGAAATTTAATTGAGTGTTGGCACCAAAAATAATTTTTAATCACTCCACAGACCTAAGAGATTGACCATCAAAAAGTCAATGCTGCAAACTGTTGTCCTTGTCACATCTGTTTACACTTGTCACTTTTGAGTAGAGTAGAAAAAGAAGAATGCTTTTGAGATCTTTTCTGAACTTTACAACAATGGTAGAGCATTTTTTCAATAGTAGAGCAAAATTGTGAAAAGTATAGAAACAGCTGTTTCTTCTGTGCAGTCCCTTGAGGTCCTGTGATGTATAGATGTTTAGCCCCTGTCCTTAAAAAGTACAGAGATTTAACTGGTAATAGGAAAAGGACAAAATGATTGTGAAATATTTGTAATTTTAAATCTAATTTTAGGTCCAGTGAGATAGCTCAGTGGGTAAAGGCACCCTGGAATCTACATGGTGGAAGGAGAGAACTGACTCCTACAAATTTTCCTCTGACCTACACACACACAGACACACACACACACACACACACACAGACACACACACACACAGACACACACACATACACACACAGACACACACACAGACACACACACACAGACACACACACACACAGACACACACACATACACACAGACACATACACACACATATACACACATACACACAGACACATACACACACCACAGACACATCACACACGCACACACACACCACACAGACACACACACATACACACACCACACACACACGCACACACACACCACACACACACGCACACACACACCACACCACACCACACACACACACCACACAGACACACACACATACACACACCACACACACACGCACACACACACCACACACACATGCACACACACACCACACCACACCACACACACACACACACACATACACACACACATACAAATAAATGTATAATTTTAAGACTTCATTTTAATTCAGATGAACTCATTATGGGGTAGAAGTGACTCTACCTGTTGAGCTGTTAATTAAGAAATTGAACAGGGAGTGGGGACAGCCAGATCTGATAGAGTCTAGGAAACCAGAGTAGTTCCTAACAACCTTTATGGCGTTGGGCATACATCCTCTTTATAAATGATCTCCTCATCTATAGGATGAGAGTGTTGAACCTGATAATCTCTGAGAGCCTCCTAGCCTAGGATTTAGAAGTTACCTACTGATAGTAGACTCCTTATAGGTTGACAACTGTGGCTGTAAGGAATCCCCAATAATGCTGGACTGGTCGTGAGAAGTATCAACCTCACAAATGGATGAGAGAGTGCTTGGCCTATACTCTGTTATCTGCAAGTAGGTTGTCCAGTTTCTTGATAAATGTTGACTCGTATCTTACCACCCAAAGCTTCCAGTACCCAGTCATCTCTCTCCACAGCAAGGCTGCTGGGTGCACTGAGTGAGAGAGTGATGGATTTAGAAGAAAATTTGCCAACTGAGCACTACCTACTTCACAGGATCCCCCACAAAGAGGCACTTCACTCTTCCACATGAACCCACAAAGCCAAAAGTATTTTAGAAACAACTCTTTGGAACTGGTCTCAACATCAGACAGATTCAGGAATTCTATTGGTAGGTTTGTGATAAAGAACAGACCCAACCAAATAAATAGCATAAATGCTCAAACCAGCTAATACACTTGGGGGATGCCATGACACATGTCATCAAGACACAAAGCATGCTTCTTTGAAGGTGTTAGGGAAATCAAGCAACCTATTTCACACAACTATCAGTGGTTGATCGAAGTAAGGTTCCAGAGAACTGAGAGTTGCTCCTCCTCACAACGCTCGAGGGACCCAAGTTCTTCCATTCTGTAGCTGTATCGTCTTTAGGCTTTTAAGCCTTTTGCTTCTATCTAGCAGAAAACTGACCGTGAATAAGGCAGAACCTCCCCTGACACTTTCCATCCAATGTCTATTTCTTAAATGTTGGCCTGACTCTGTTCACATTCACCACAGGGCTGGCCCCTCACAGCCCATAAAGGGAAAGGGAAATATCACTCTTCCCAGCGGCAGCTTTGTATGGAGGGAGGATCACGGTGGGCTTCTAGCCATCTTTATGGCTGTAAGCCCACCACACTGAGGGAAACGTTCTGAGCTATGATAGTCTGATGGAAGAAAAAACACCCGAGTTCCCAAATATTATCTGTTAAAGCCTCAGAGATTTTTAAAAGCCCAAATTCTCCATGGACACAGAATATGTCAGTTATTTTTCATTACTATAACCAAAACCCCTGACAGAAACAACTTAAACCGGAGTCGTTTGTTTTGGCTTGGGATTTCTCAGGCTGCAGTCCATTCTGGCAGAGAAGACACTGAGGTGGGAATGACTGTCTACCAAGGTGGGAGCAGGTGATGGAGGGTTGTTCAGACCATAGAGGACGGGAAGCAGAGGAAACAGCCTGGAACAGAGAAGCGTATAACCTTCAAAGCCTCCCTGCAGCGTGACCTACTTATGCCAGCCAGGCCCCACCTCCTAATGGCTCCACAACCATCAGAACAGCACCAGAGGCAGGGTCTTGAGAGCCTGCGGGGGACATTTCAGATTTAAACAATAACTCAGAATTTCAGTAGGTCTGCCTACACAAACAACTTTTTAAATTTATAATAACATATGTGAAGCAAGCCTGGCTATGCCTGAGAAGCCCGAAGATGTCTCTCCAGAGAGTACGAGGTGGCTGTGCCAATCTGGCGTCCCCAGCTGCACCAAAAATAGCTGGCTATATTTATTTATTTATTTGTTATTTAGGTAAGATGAAATCATGTGATATTTACTTAATAATGATGATAAAATAATAACCAGCATTCATTATGCATTATTTTCTAAGTACCAGGAAGGAGCACCAGCCCCACAGCACTGCTCTGGTTCGGATACACCTAGGGTGATGGCGCCACTTCATAGACTAAGTTCATTTCATTGAACAAGGAAGTGTCGTCCCTGAGCTTGGTTTCCTCTTCTACAAAATGGAGATTATAAGATGGCTTGCTTCACATAAGTTTCTGTCATAAATAGCTCATTTTGCAAAGCCCTTTTATGATGACAGAATATTGAAAAGCATTCAAGAAACATTATCGTCACCATGGCTGGCAACCTCCTCATCACCTTCATCATCACCCTTTAGCATTGATACCACCCAGTGTGGCTGAGGAATGCCTCATTTTCATATTTCCTCATGAAGGAATCCTGCAGAAAAATCCCTGATTGCACAGATCCTTGCAGAAATGCACCCTTCGGTGAAAGCAGTGTTTATCTAAGGCTCCACATTTTTCTCTCCGCTATCCAGTCCTATTGCATAATTATCACTTCATTCCTGGGCACTTCACCACCACATTTATTTCCTCAGAAAAAAGGCTTCTTACAGGTCTGTTTTATCCTGGGTGAGCAGAGGGGCTACAATGGTTTTGACTCAGAAGCGTCAAGACACGCACTCTGTACCTTGACCAAGAGCAACCAGGCCCATCAGGTGACTGCGAGATGAGAGTTCTGGCAGAAGTCATATCAAAGGGATGTGCCCCTCTCAGTGCCTAGGCACTGAAAGAACACTAAAGGAGTGGAAACAGAAAAGAACTGGGTCCCAGTGACCCTCATCGAACACTCTGGGCATCTAACACCCTTTGACTCTTTATTGAGGGATTGAGGCATTGGGATCTTCCCGTCACCACTTCCCTGGGGAGGCCCCTAGCAGTGCATCTTGGTCACACTGTGAGAAGCATGAAGATGTGCTCTGGAGAATCCTGAGCAGGTAGAGGACAATCTAGTTTCTCTCAGAAGCCCTCCTCTGAGCTTATCACCCTAACTTATTTTGCTTTCTTCTTACCTGCCTGTTACTTTAGTTTAAGTACCAGGGTTGTGTCTTTGAGGGGTAAAATCTGGGAAGTGGGTATTTAACCACAGTGGAGCTTCAGGTAGGGATGTAAGGTCACACCCCACAGCTGTCTGGCAGAGGCAAAGTATTTTAGTTTTAATGTGACGGTCCCTATAGGGTCATCTATTTGAACTCTTGAATCCTAACTCAGGGATTGAAGGGCTGTGGAACCTTTAGGAGGTGCGGCCTTTCTAGAAGAAGTAGATCGCTCAAAGTGGGTGTTGGCGCTTTATAGCCTGGCCCCGCTTTCTGATTGCTCTCCACTTGCCGATTGTGGTGCAGGGTGATGTAGACCCTTCCTCTCTTAAACTGCTTCTTGTCAGGTATTTGGTCACAGTAATGAAATAAAAAAACAACTAATTTAGGAAGCCATTTAAGGGAAGAGGTTGTGCTGCATGAAAGGCCATGATGGTGGGAGGGGAGGCCCCAAAGGGAGAGCTCGACCCCACCCACGCCTGTGGAACCAGTTGGTCTCTAAAGTGCCTTTCAGCCTGGTGTGCTATTCTCTACAACAATGGCTCCTCCTAATGATGGAGAAGGAGAATAGTTCCACAGGAGAACAGATGCTCGCGGTGACAGGTTGGCAATGAAGGAGGCAGGAGACACCCCAGTGTCCTGTGTTCTCCCTCCAATGACCCATTTCATGTGACCTCAATGTTAATGCCTGCCAAGTGCAGCACTCAGGACTCCTCATCCCATCCAGTCTCATAAAAAAAAAACTCTGTGAGGAAGGGAATACCGGTTCCAACTTGCTGATGAGAACTGAGATGCACAGTAAGCAAGTCCTCTGCTGAAGCCAAAAGGCTTGTAAATGGCAGACACGCTATTATTCTATATGTGCTCATGGGCAGGCGATTGGCTCTGAATTGTGAGGACTAATGGTCTTGGGTCCAGGGAGTGACCATTCCTACCATTGCCCTATATTTTAGCATCTAGTATATCTGGAGAGAGTATTCTTTTCAACTTTGTGTGTGTGTGTGTGTGTGTGTGTGTGTGTGTGTGTGTGTGTGTGTGTGTCTGTGTCTGTGTCTGTGTCTGTGTGTCTGTGTCTGTGTCTGTGTCTGTGTGTCTGTGTGCTGGGCACACCCATGCATGTGGAGGCCAGAAGTCAATGTAAACTGTCTTCCTCAACTGCTTCTCTACCTTATTTTTTTTTTTTTGAAACAAGGTCTCTCACTGAATCTGGACCTTGCACTTCATCCATACTGGATGGCCAGCAAGCTCTAAGGATCCTCTATATCAATTTCCCCAGAGCTGGGATTAAGGACATCTGCCACATATGTTTTACATGGATGTTCAGAATCCAAACTCAGTTCTTCATGTGTGTACTTTGTTAAATTTCTTCCTCTTCCACCTCTTCTTCTTTTTTTTTTAAAGTTAAAATGTAGCCAGACAATGGTGGCACATGCCTTTAATCCTAGCACTAGGGGGACATAGACAGATAGATCTTTAAGTTCAAGGCCAATCTGGTCTACAGAGTAAGTTCCAGGACAACCAGGGCTACACAGACAAACCCTGGGGTAAAACGGGGGTAAAATGAAAAGTGAAATACAACTTGTGGTGCGTTCTGTGCAGTAGAGGGCAGGGTAAGGACTGTGTGTCGGCAGTGCTTCTCATCATGTCCCTCCATGAGCAGCGTCAGAATCACCCGAGGCTGCTTTGAGATGCAGGTTCTCAGGCCTGGCCCCAGACCTACTGACCTAGGCTTTCCAAGGATAGAGCCGGGAATCTGTGAGTTACTGAGCTCCCTGAAGATTCGGATATACACCTAGGTCTGAAAAGCACTATTTTAGAGTTGCCAACAGCCTTTATGTTGTTTAAGCCAGGCCTGTAGCAAAAGATGAGGGTGTGGAGGTGACTTCTGGGTCACTGGGGCCATAAGAGGTTTTCCTATAGACTTCTTGATCAACTTGGTTTGAGTTGTGATTGGGCACATGGTAGAAAGCAGTATTGTGACTGTGTCAGAGTCTCAGAGACACAGAGTGGCACGCGGAAAAGACAGCGTCAGATTAAGGTTGTGTCTCTCTCACAAGAAAAACCCAGTGGTCAAAATGCACCAAGGGGCGGTTGGGATTCCTTTTTAGAGAACTCCTTGCTGTTGCTATGGTTATAGGGTTATAGCTGAAGTGGGACTGCCTGTTCGTGGTGGCCAGCCTTTTCCCTCCTCATAGTCTAAGCAAAAGGCCATTTCAGCTGAAGATAAAGATAAAGGGAGAGCGACGACAAGAGAGGTGTCTAACAACGTGGAGAACCTAAAGCCCTGAGAGAGAGAGAAGCCCCAAAGCTGGTGAAGTGTCTACTCTTCTGAAATTGGATTTATCACAAATGCAGCCAAGATTTGAGTACATTGCAAATAATTGCTCAGTGGCTGTTAAATTGCATAGAAAATCCCAGGAAAGGACTCAGTTAAAATTTACTACATTCTTTCCTTCCATCCTTCCCATTCTCCCTCCCTCTCTCCCTCCTTCTATTTTATTTTTCCTTTCTGGTTTGTTTTTGAGACAAGATCTCATAAAACCCCGGGCTGGCTTCAAACTCTCTGTATAGCCAATGATGCCTCTCCAGCCACACGATAGGATTACAGGCTTGTGTCACCACACTAGTTCATGCAGTACTGGGAATTAAATGCAGGGCCTGGCAAACACTGGCAAGCATTCTACCAACAGAGCTGCATCCTCACCCCATCTTCCTCCCATCACTCAGGCTCTTCACCGTTAGCCCTCTTTGCTCACCGGAGTCCAAGTTCCTTCCCAGTTCACAGCCATTTCCTACCCCTCATTCTTCTTTGCCACCATGTTGGCATCCGCCCAGCAGATGAGCCCAAACTCACCTTCCTTGGTTTTAAAGAATTCCTCCATGCAATGAATCAGTAAGTCATTCCTGAAGCAGAAGGCTGAGGGGAGTGAATGCAAATGGGTAGTTTGTGTTTTTCCAACTTTTTCCAAATAAGTGTTATCTAGAAAAGCAGGTGCACTCCTCCCCACCTCAGCCACCTATTCATTAAAATGGTTTAATTACTGCCTGAACACTAGACAGGCAATTAAAAGGCAGTATTCAAACCAAAAATTTAAGGCACCCTCTTCAATCAGAGTAAAACTGTCTGATCGTGAAGCTAATTAAAAATGGAGTGTAGATTCCAGCCAGAAAAGTTTGGGACCTCAAAAGCCCCCAGTTCTCTGTACCCAGGCCCAAGTTCCTCCTTAGTAAGTCTCTGTGCTGTTCCCAGTGCAGCATTGGCTGTGGAGACTCCGTCAGAGCCTGTAGTCTGGAGAAAGGCACACAGCACCATATGCAAACAAGGCATGCTGGAGAAACAGATGAATAAATGACTTCAGCTCCATCAGTGCATACTTATACAGTTAAGGGTAAACAAAAGTAATGGGAGTTAGCACCCTTGGGGGCCGAGGGGAAGGGAAGCCCCTTTGTCCAGCACCCATCACACCGAGTAACGCTAAACTACTGGGACAATTTAGATGTTAGCGTTTCCTCCCAGAGAGATGGTGTTTACCCAGGGCTAGGAAACAATGTGTCTTTCAGTGAACCCTTGAAGATACATAGAGAGAAATGCAATCTCAGGAGCTGCTGGATACTGGAAGAAGTGGCAGTGGGTGACAGCTCTTTTCTCCCAGAGTCTGCATTTGCCTTTCAGGCTCCACTTCCTCACCTGTGGAGGCACAATGCTCTGGGATCCCATCTGGTAGATCCTGAGAGGGGAAGGATCAGGGTGGAAAGTCTGAGAGCTAAGTGACCTCAGGTGCATGAGTGCAGAAGAGAATCTCTGGGAGGCAGCTTCAGTGAGACAGCTCATTTTCATGGAGGGGGGAGGCAAAGGCTATTTAAACATTTTGGGGTGAGTGTACATCATTAGCAGAGGGTCAGGGTGCTGAGATGCCTCATTAGCATGAGGAGGGGCTTGCTGGACTTGACTTTATAAGGAGAAAGGAGGTTTAATCTGGCTTACATGTCATCCTGCAGTGGGGGCAGAGGTGGGGGCAGAGGTGGGGGCACAGGGCTATGTACACCCAACATGCAGGCCCAGGGCAGGGCAGTAACGATCCTACCCCTGCCAATCTCAGGATGAGATTTCCAGAGTTTGGACATGCCTCAACCCTACTCTTGCTCCAGGCCTGTTCCCCACAGCTCCCTGTTTCCCTATCCCCGCAGGCACTAAAGCAGAAAAGCTCAAAGGTGTTCCTATTCCAGACTTGTGCTGTGCTGAGGAGCCTAGGGTGACCTCAGTCCATGAGCTAACTCTTGCCCTGAGGTTTCCATAGCTACAGGACAAGTCCTACTGTCATCTCCACTGTCACAGGTTCAGAATCCGACCGCTTCATTCTTTAGACAATCATTCTCTTCTTGTTTGGCTTATTCCTTCCGCTGGACTCTCCATGGTGACCTGTGGACAACAGGTCAACATTAGTGACTTCTCTGGTTGCTTCTTTCATCAGAGCGGCTGGACTCTAAGATACTGCATCCCTGTATCTGTCTCTACGGTGGCTGTGCATCCCTTCTCAGGCTGTGGGCCAAGAGGTAGTGTCCACAGACACTCCCTGTCTGCTGCTACATCCATGCCGCCTTTGCTCCTCTGTCTTTCAGAAGCCTCTGTCCTTTCAAGTGCATCCCTCTCTCTTTACCACCTTTCTCCTCAGTGTTTCTGGCTGCTGGCCGGCCTTGCTGACCTCTCAGGCCTATCTGCAGATCACTCACACATACCCTCCACCATTTCCACACTCAGCATCTTCACACATCAGTATATCACCTTCTTGGAGGTATCTTGGACATGTATGTGGTTTGTGGCTTGTGGTTTGCTCTCTCTCTCTCTCTCTCTCTCTCTCTCTCTCACTCTCTCTCTCTCTCCTCTGCCCTCTCCTCTCCCTCTCCCTCTCTCTCTCTCCCTCTCTCGTGTGTGCGTGTATTATTTATTTTTTCCTTTTATTGAAATTGGATTTTTTTCCTCACATAATGTATTCTGATTACCATTTCCCCTCCCTCTACTCCTTCAAGTTCCTCCCCATGTCCCCTCTTATCTCAATATACCCACTTTCTGTCTCTCATTAGAAAACAAACAGGCTTCTAAGGAATAATACTAAAATGTAATGAAAAAAATATAATAAGATAAAACAAAAATATCACATCGGAGATGGACAAACAGAAGGAAAGTAACCCAAGAGAAGACATGAGAATCAGAGACCCACTCGTTCACACATTTAGGAATCCTATAAAAACACTAAATTGGAAGCCATAATACAATGGATCAAAACCTGTGGGTCATAACCCCTTTAGTGGTCCAAGGACCCTTTCACAGGGGTCACCTAAGACCATGTGAAAAACACATATATTTATATAACTATTCAGAACAGCGCAAAATTACAGTTATGAAGTAGCAACAAAAATAGTTTTATCACTGGGGTCACCGCAACACAAGGAACTGTATTAAAGGGTCACAGCACTAGGAAGGTTGAAAAGCACCGCCGTAATATATACACAGAGGACCTGGTGCAGCCCTGTGCATTGTGCATCCTGTGCGTGCTGATTCCAGGTCTGTGAGTTGATATGAGCATCAGTCCTGTTGGTTCAGGGGGCCTTGTTTTCTTGGTGTCCTTCATCCCCTCTGGCTCTTACACTCCACTTCCTCTTCCACGGGGTTCCCTAAGCCCTGGAGGGAGGGATTTGACGGAGATAAACCATCTAGGGCTGAGAGTTCCAAGGTCTCTCGCTCTCTGCATGAGGTCTGGCTGTGCATCTTTGTAATCATTCCCACCTGCTTTCAGATGAAGCCTCTCTGATGATGACTGAGATGGGAACTGATTTATCTGGCTTTCTGGGTCTGAGATAGCTCACTCTGCATGATTTTCTTCTAGTGTTTTGTTTTCTAGTATACATGCACTGCACACTTATATTGACTTTTTTTTATCTTTTTCTTACAAGTGACTTCTCTTTTTGTTTTATTTTGTTTACTAATTATCTATTAAGGCATTCCATTAATTAAATCTTATAGCATCTTATGAACTGTATTTCAGGACAGGAAAGGGGATACTAAAATATACGTGGGGGTTATATATAAGAGCATTCACTAAACTGTTTGGTTTGAAAGCATGAAGACCCTGAGTGGGTCCTGGGACTCCAAACATAGGTCATGCATGGCAAGTACTTTACTCATGGAGTCATGTCCCCAGCCATGGTGAGAAACTTCTTGCTATACCATTATACAGCAAAACATAGGACATAGAAAACCCTCGGTCAAGGCTCTTTGTAAGTCATGTGATCTGTTCAAGAGGAGTGAGTTCTCATGGCCTAAGCACTGTGTAAAGGACCCAGTTTTCAATACTAACTCATGGGTAACATCTGAGTGCTAAAGAAGATGCACTTAAACAACAATACCATCTAAGAAGATGCACTTAAACACCTCTACTCCCTAAAATTCCGTCACCATCTGTCTTAGTTAGTTTTAGTTAGGGTTTCTATTGCTGCAACAAAATGCCATGACCAAAAAGTAAGTTGGGAATGAAAGGTTTATTCTGCTTATACTTCTGTACCACTGTTCATCACCGAAGGAAGTCACGGCAGCAACTCAAGCAGGACAGGAACCTGGAGGTAGGAGCTGATGCAGAGGCCATGGAGGGGTGCTACTTACTGACTTACTTCTCATGGCTTGTTCAGCCTGCTTTCTTATAGAACCCACCAGCCCAGGGACGACATCACCTACTATGGACTGGGCCCTTCCCCATTGATCACTAATTCAGAAGATACCTTACAGTTGGATCTCATGGAGGCACTTACTCAACTAAGTCTCCTTCCTCTCTGAGGACTCTAGCTGTGTCAAGTTGACACAGAACCAGCCAGTATGTCATCTTAAGACCTCAGCTTTATGTATCTCATTGCCGTGTAGCCTACCAGTCGAATGTTTAGCAGACATCTTAAATTGACCATAACTAACACGTGACTGCTAATACTGCAGTAAGTAGAAGAATGGCCCCCAGAGACACACAGGGCCTCATCCTGAAACTGTTAACCTTTTGCGATGGGACTTTGCAAATATGGTTAATTTGAGCATCTTGAAGTGAGGAAATTATTTTGAGTTATTTGGGCGGTCCGTCCATGTAAACACAAGAGTTCTTGTTAAGAAAGAATCAAAGAAAAGAATCTGATGACAGATTAGTACATGTGACAACAGAAGAAAGAGGGTAGAGTGATGTGACAAAGAGGGAGAGACAATGGTCATTTCTAGAAGTCGAAAAAGGTAAGGAAATGTTCTCCCTCCAAGGCTTCAGGAAGTGTAGGCCCTAATGATGGCTGCACTTTGGCCTGGTAAGACCACCCCCAGAACTGTAAGAGAGCATATTTCTACCACTGCAGGCTACCTATTGCCCTCTGGATGTTTATTCTGGCAGCCATAGTGAACTAATAGTCACCATCACCATGCAGAGCCACAGGACAACCCTGGAACCATCTACATCTCAACAAATGGCACCCTCATCATCTAGCTATGGCACCAGAACCTTCATAGTTGTACAGATGTTTCTTGTGCCCACAGTGCACTTGTCTGCCAACCTGTCGGCTCCACCTGCAACATACATCATGCCTCCAAGACATCTCACTCACTGTACTGCCCTGTCCCAAGCACTGGGTCACCACAACTTCCGGCTTCAATTACTGCATTACTTCCTGCTTAATTTTAGAATAATTATATACTTGTCCCTTCTAGAGCACCAGTGAATTTTCTTAAGAGCAAATCTTTCAATGCCATTCCTCCTTCTAAATCTCCTCAGGAGCTTCCCATTATACTGGATAAAATGCAAGGCATGATCATAACAGGGGCTCTACCCATCCCGTCCACTACTTGCCACATCTACACGGCTTGCACCTCAGTTTCAACCTTGGTCATTCCATTCCCACCAACTGGCACATGCACTTGCATTTCCCACCAGGAACATGTGCTCTCTCCAAATCTTTGCATGCAACTCTCCTTCTCATTTCAGCTTCTACTTAAACTTGCCTCTTCCTATGAAACTTGCCTCTCTTCCCTCTTGCCAAAACAAGATCCCAAATGCTGTAGGGTGGTGGGCTGTGAAAGGTACCCTGATTCCTGGTTGAGATAGGTAGAATTCCCGGGGACCCTTAAAGCGACAGCAGGAGTATTCCCAGTCTCCCAGGAGATCAGGCCCCTCACATAGTTACAGCCCCCACAACCCCGTAGAGAGGTTTGAGACAGATCAGTCACATAGGACAATGCCCCAAACTCCTCCACAGGTGAGGACGTGACCACAGGTCACATAGGCTCAAGCAGATCAGTCACATAGAAGCAGGACCACGCCCCCAAATATGTAGATGAGGTATTCCCAAGCTCTCAGGCCAAACCAATAGAAAGTACCCACTGCCAGACCCTGACCTGTCCTGAAACTGTATTTAAGAATCCTACCCAGAAGGATTAAAGGGGTGCAGGAATCATTCCATCATCTGAGAGCTTCTGTCATAAGAGCTGTAACACCGCCACTTGGGGAAGAGATCTGCTTTCCTGAAATTGCAGCCAGAAGCTCCCCTGGTTACCAGCTGGTCAGTCCTCTGCTGCCTCAGCCCAGCTGTAAACAGAGGCTGGGCAGCACCAGCAGCAGAGGCAGCAGAATCCGTTCCCCTCCCTACCCAAGTTCTCTCCCCTTCTCCTGAACCCGCACACCTAACCAGACCAGAGATCTCTGTGGAAAGCCTCCAGCACAGAAGAACCCCACAAAATGCCTGAACCTAAGGGTTAATTAATCCTACTTTATTGTCTTCCTAGTATATGCCCACACAGGAAAGGGATCTGGTTGGTTTATTTGCACCTTGTATATGCCTCTTCACTTAAACATAAGCTCTCTGAGGGCAGAACTTCCTGTCTCAGACATTGCAGGATCCTAAGTGCTTTGCACACAGTAGGCCTACAATTGATATCCATTTGCCTTGTTGCCAGATGTGGTTTGTTTCCAATGGCTCCCACCGGATTTGGCCAACATAACTGCAGGAATGCTCAGCCTGCCACACGGGTTTGTATTTGGTAACATTAGCTATGCAAAGAGCTAGAGTGGAGTTTCAGTCGTCATTCAGCAGGACCAGGATGACCACAGGATCTCATTTCTGCTGCCTTTTAAAAGTGCATGATTCATTCAACAACTGCTAAGCACAGGGCATCATGAATATGTAATACAAGGAAGGAAAAAAATATTTATATTATGACGTAATTGAAGAATTTGAATTGTGCCAAGCCAAGAAGGGGACAGGATGGAGCGGAAGTAAGCCAAAACATTTCATACAGAGCCTGTCTATTTTGTGACCTTCTCCCTTCTGGTGACTCATGGAGTCTGGGAATCTAGAGGTGCTCTGGGGTCATGTGGCTCAGAGCTGGAAGACAGATTTAAAATAAAAGCAACACAGTGAGACCCCGGCTTCCCCAGTGTCCGTGTCTGTGTAAGTTAAGGAGGTGGTGGCATTCTCCCATGGGCGTTGTCTTCTTTGCTTAGCCTCTGTTTTCTCTTCCTGCTAGGCCTCATCATCCATGAAGGGCCCTCCGTATACCGCATCTTTAAACGCTGGCAGGCTGTAAACCAGCAGTGGAAAGTGCTGAACTATGACAAGACAAAAGACTTAGAGGATCAAAAATCAGGAGGCAGGACAAACCTACAGACTTCCTCATCTGCCCAAGCCAGCATGCCCTCCACGGAAGAGGAGGCAGCCAGCCCGCCTGCCCGTGAAGAAGGCCCCCCGAGGGCTGCCAGCCACCCCTCAGGCCCTGTGTCCCAACACCACTGTGCTTACACCATCCTACACATCCTGAGTCACTTGAGACCACATGACCAGCGGAGCACCCAGGGCAGCAGCCGAGAGCTCGTCATGAGAGTCACCACAGTGTGAAAGGAGGCCTGGAGGGAAAGTTGAGACCACACACACCCCAGGAAAGAGTCTGGGCCAGGAGGGGCCCAGGGAACAGGAATGGGAGGCAAGAATCCAGCAGTGGGTGTTGGGCCTCAAGGGGAGCTGTGGGCTGTGGGGAGACTGCCTGAGAGAGAGTGCTGTTGTTTTCATAGCAAGGGAAAACCAACAGAAACTTCACAACAATGGGTGGGATGAATGGAATCTGCCCTAAGAAAACAACCCCTTCCAGAGAGCCACAAGTAGCAAGACACCCAGAAAGGGGTGGGCAGAAAATGGTGGCTGGTACCTGAGGTACCTGCTGTGCCTATGGGTGTTAAGGGCAGCAAAAAGAGAAAGCAATGGCCACCTAGGGAAGAGCTTTTGTAATTTGCATCTCTCTTTCTCTTTCAGCCTTGGGTTTATTCCTCCCTGGGTGCTGCTTCCTAATACTGGGTACCAGACACATACAGAGAGAGAGAGAGAGAGAGAGAGAGAGAGAGAGAGAGAGAGAGAGAGAGAGAGAGAGAGAGAGAGAGACTGGGACCTTGTAGGCTGGTGGCCCTACCATGTTTGTTGGGGGCCTCTACACTCTGCAAAATTCCAGTGACTCAGATGGCTTTACCAATCCCTAGGAGATGGTTCGGGAAGGGAGTTGTTGGTATGCCTGGCCAGAGAGATGGGGCTGGGTCCCCCAGAAAGAACTTTCCTAGGTGTAACTACAAGTGTCATGTGAACTCAAAGAAGGCTGAGGTTTAGAGATGGTAATCTTTCTGTTTCCTTGTTTATTTTATGGTGATTTGGCTCAAAGATGTTTACAGGATGGGGGACTCACACACATGCATGTGGGCGTGGAGGGAGGCACAGACTTCTCGTGAGTATCTCAAGCACACTTCTGCTGCTGTGCCGTCAGCCTTCAAAGCTGCGAGGCCAAGGATGATTTTTACCCACTGCTCAACTCCATCCATAACCAGGATAACACAGTGCCATGTTCTTTTGGCCTTGGCATTCTCACAGGGCAGGCAGATACACATACACACATGTATGTGCGCACGCACGCACGCATGTGTGAGCGCACACCTGCAAAAACACACACACAGACACACAGACACACACACACACACACACACACACACGTACACACACACCACATGCACCTGGGTCTGCTGCAGTGTGGGGTGACACTGGCCTGTCTATCTCAAGGAAGGCATGAACATCTAAGTATTCCTTGCTGCTTGGTACCAGTCTCCTCCCTAAAGAGGCGATTTGCCTAGTGCTCTGGGCTATGTACTCCTGGTCCTCCTTGTGCAACCAGACACACCAAGGAGCCAATCAGGGAGGACACTGTCTTAGGAGCCCACCTGTGTGTTCCAAGAACCTGCCAGGGAAGACCACTGGGTGGTCACCTGCAGAGTTTCTTACTGTCATTGCACAATGGACATGTCATCCTTGGGTATTAAATGGACACTGTCAAGTACTTTTTTAAACTAGTTTTTAGGGTTTTTTAAAAACTCTCTGTTGTTTGTAATATTCTCTTAAAAGCTTGGAAATAAAATTTCTTTCCCTAGCACTTGTGTCCCTTTCCTGAGTTTTCTTCCTCTCTCCTTTTCCTCCAGTGAGAACCAACTTTTCTTTCTCTGTTCTGTATGTTTCCTTAGCAAAAGTTCAAAGCATTTTTACTTCGTCTTTGAGAGTACAGAGGCTAGGACAGACAGGTATGCTGCCATCAACATGCATCCATGTGTGTATGGATTCAAAGCTACACATGATGCATGTATGTACGTGGTATATGTGTATGTGTGTGACTGCATCAAAACAATAGATGCTTGGCTTTTTTTCTTCTTCTTCTTAACAAATGGATTCCATCAGGCCAAAGCAGGAACTACTCTCAACCCCTTCCCAGGATACAGCCCAAGACTCCTAGAAATGTTAGTGCTAGAATGACCTCTAGTGAGCTCCACCCATTGGGTCAATTTCAAAGAATTGAGAGAATCTGAGGAGAGAGGTGTAAGTCCAGGTTTCTTTGAATATTTTCCTTTGAGGGTCAGAGAACAGCACCCAAATCAGGGGACCCAGAGAAAGCTTGGACAGGTCTCAAGTAACAAAGATTGCTTCTCCTTTCACCCTGACCTGTCCCTCCCTCTTTATGATTGACAGACAGTCAGTATCATAGTTGGGACATGCATCGTGCACTATTAGTAATTGGATGCGTACCTGCTAGCAGGAGGTCCCTGGCTGGGGGAATACTTTGCAAAGATTACTTTCCAAAGAATCTTACAATCCAGAGGCCTAGAAAACACACACTGAACAATTTAAAAATAGACAACACCCAAAACTACAAAAGGGCTGGAGGGGCTGCATCTCGGTTGGTAGGTGCCTAGGTACCCAAACCCTGGGATCAATCCCCAGTGCTACATCAACCAGGCATAGCACCACATGCTTGCCCATGCACTCAGGAAAGAGAGGCGGGAGGATGGGGAGGTGAAACTACGTAGTGAGTTCAAGGCCCACTTGGGATACAAGAAACACTAAAAGCAACAAACAAAAATTATAAACAAATAGAATAAGGGTTTGGGTTCTCAGTGTGGTCTAGAACAGGTCATTTAACTGAAACATTTGTGGAAACTCTTTGTTGTGTGAATTATCTTCTTTCAAAATAGTGTTCAAATGTAGTGGACCCGCACGTCATCGGAGCTCTGGTGACTGCGTGCTTTAGTTATTGAGGGTCTTAAGAGTCATCATTCTGAATGTGTTGTACTAAAAGGATGCAATTGGTGAGACATTCTCGTGGAAGGCCGGACTTTATGGTGTCCTGATGCGACAAGGTTTGACCTGTCATGTTGATTGTTATGTACTTAGAGCCTACAGCGGGGTCTGGCACACTGTGATGTTGAGTAAACTCATCTGAATAAATACGACACTGCTGGGGGAGCATAGGTACCCACTCCTTCAGTACCTGGGTGGTACGTCCCCTCTTCTTTCAACAGACACTCGGCCCGTCAGGCCAATCAGCAGGTAGAAAGGGAAAGTCAGATCTGACTTTGCCAAAAAGGATGGTAAATTCCTTGTGCCTCAGGGTGTGGACATTAAGGTACCAAGAATGGGACAAGACACCATCTAACATTCAAAGTTCTTACCATACACAGGGCAGCGAATTAAATGTTTGACATACATCCATCAGTTTTACAGCAACTTGATCAAGTAGATGTCATTGTTATCCCCGTCCTACAATGCAGGCACTGAGGCACAGAGAAGTAACCTGCTCAAAGCTGATATCCCACCCAGGGAGTTTCTGACTGAAGCTGTAACTACGCCATTGTGCTTCCTCCAGTCAGCAGCACTGTAAGAGAAACCTACACCAGTGGATGCCGAGCAGCCTCCATGGTAGACTGCTGTAAGGGAAAATTTGCAGGCTGTGGAAATTGAGGCTAAATAAAAATAGACTTTTCCTCTCTTCTAGGAGGGATAATGCAGAGTTTATTTGAAAAATTCAGTTCCTGGTGTTATCTAGCTAATATCACTGTTGAATGAGAACTTGTACATATTAAAGAACTGCTTATATCTGGGAACTGGCGATAGATATGGTTAAAACATGCTTTTATGAGCAAATGGCTGGATTTTATGAAGGTTCTGAAAAAAATTACCTATCTGGATCTGGATTTTGATTTTGGTTCCCAGTGTCCTCGGTGTTGGTCTCAGCCTGGTCTCTGCTCCTCCGGCTAGTGAGGAAAGAGTGTAACCTGACACACAGCTCCAAGGCACAGAA
Organism: Rattus norvegicus; assembly: GCF_021556685.1. Lineage (NCBI taxonomy): Eukaryota > Metazoa > Chordata > Mammalia > Rodentia > Muridae > Rattus > Rattus norvegicus. The sequence continues at coordinate 89,233,406 of NC_141542.1, read as the reverse complement.
CACGGCCAGGGGTCTGTAATCCTAAGGGATTCTGTCTCCAAAGAAGGGACCATGTGTCGTTGTATCTATTAAACTAGGAAGTCATATGCTCAGAATCTGTGTCAACAACAGTGCTCTCTCTCAATGGAGAGATAATAGAAGTAGCTAGGCGCACAGTGTTTCCCCGTTGACAACTCCTTAAGTACTCTAGTTGCCCAAATCAGTCACAACAGTTGGGAATTCTCGGATCTCCGTGTCTCAGGTGAGGAAAGGGAGGTGTGGAGAGGTTTGTCGTGGTACCTACAGTCATGCAACTAACTACATGGCAGAGCTGGAATTTACACCTCAGCCATTTGATACCTTACACTGGGATATGAACAGCATGCTATACTGTCTCTTGGAGAAGTGGGAAGGCATATAGATGTCCCAGTGTAAGAGGCCATGGAGGAAAATGAACGAGCTCTTCAGCAGCTGGATGCATCCAGATGCCATTCACACATAATTCCTTCAGCATCAGCTCAGATCCATTCCACACTCTGCATCCCTCGTCCCGTGGAAAGGCTGACACCTTCACTGGGCTGTCTATCATCCAACCCTAAATAATTTCCCAGACGCCTCTGACTCCAAATCCAGGACCCCATAAGATCAGGTTTTCTATTACTCATCTTGCAGTAATTCCTTTATTTGGATCTTATGTTAGCCACATAGGGGTTAACATGTAGGGTAACTCGTTAGCCCACTAGACATGATTCCTCTCCCTTGATTTCTCTGTCTACCTAAATACTGCCACTTACAGTTCTACTTAACAGTTTTGCTGGAAACCGGAAGGCAACTTAAAGTTTGTTTATATGAGAACCTGAGGTGGGAAATGGCTGTGTGGGATGTTTCCGCCAGATGCATATCTCAGATACAAATGAGTATAACCACCTTCCAGGATCCCAGAGCTTCTTATCCAAAGCTTTCCTCACAAAAGAGCGTGCCCTACAAGGAGCTCACTCTCACTAACTATAAGTATGGAAGACAAACGGTGCTTCTCTCCCCAGGGCTTTGCATGTTTAAGGGAAAACAATACTTAAGCGAGGAGAGCAGCTGTGTGAATGGTAGCACTCCAGTTACCCAACATCACATCAGAGTGGTCGCCTTCTTTTACCTCGAGGATTGTAGCTACACATGTGCAGCATACAGATACGTGTGCAGAAAAATGCAGCCCCTGAACACTGAGGTGAGCCCTGTGCCTGAACAGCCTTGCAGTGTTACACGGGACAATGAAACAGAACGCCCCTGAGGTCTCTAATGTAACTCAGCTTAAACAGATGTCTTGTCTAAACGTTGCATCTGGGACACTGCCTCCTTTGTCCCATTCAGTGGTTATTCTAAAGGATGACTTTTAAGGGGGAAAGCCCTGTGTCCTGCAATAAAAGCTGCTGTGTTTTTTCCAAGAAAAGGTGTGATGAGTCCAGACTGCCACTGTGGTTCGCGTTCATGCCAAGCATGCTGAGTCTCCATCTGCCACAGTGACAGTACTGACTATGGTGAACCATAGTGACAATACTGTAAGTCCTAGTCCTCTCCTCAAAAGGCTTGGGACTGAGGTCCTATCTTCAAAGTATTTTATGGACAACTGCTATTTTTGCCTCTCCCTTAACTCAAAAATTCTTTCCCACAGCAAACCTACACCAAGTGGTTCGGGTAGCATGAGCCCCTACAAGCAATCAAATCATGGAAGGAGACTGTGACGACCCAAGCTTAGATAACTAAATCATCTTAAAGAAATCAATGAATTTACCTGTCTTTGTCTCAGAAATGGGTGTGTGATCAAAGCTGACCCAAATCTTCCCCAGGATTAATCTATCAAGGTAGAGGGAAACAATTTCCCTCTACTGGGGTTGCTGGCAGGGAGTCATAATTCCAGGAACATGGAAGTCACTATTAAAAGTACTCATGTTCAAAATAAACTCACAGAGAGGCACCCAGAGCAAGCATGAATAAAGTGGTCTTGACTTTCCCGGACATGCCAGGTCTGGCATGGTTGCATAAGGGGATGTGTGACGCAGTTCCTGCCCCTAGAATATTGTCAGGCTGTTGAGTTGATTACTGTTGACCTGGAACTGATCTGCTGTCTCATCTATGTATTTTACTTTTAATCTCTCTTTCTAGGGAATATACTTCCCCCACGACTTAAAGCTAATCACTCCATAATACATGGGACAGATGCAGTTCTCAGGAATGAGGAATGGAGGTGCTCATGAGGCCGTGGAAGATGAGGAACAGGCCTCCACTTGGCCTATAGGGCCAGGGGAGAGGATCTAGATATCACCACAGAGGCCATAAAAGCCTACATGGTGCTTTGTAGAAAGTTCATTGCCAGACTTGGCCTTGAATTTGGAATCATGAGGAGACACATGTATCCCCGGTCCAATGACTGCAGCATTAATTAGCCAGGGTGAACTTGGGGACATCATGGATAGAGAGTTAAAGAGGTCTCAAGAAGAAAAGGTATGGCTAGGAAAAGAAGGAATCTATAAAATGCAAGCAAATGATAGATGGGTTTATCATCTAGGGGAAAGGCTTGCACACAATCTAAGGAAATGGTATCAGAAAGAGAGTACATGGGATCATGGAATTGCTAGGATAGGAAACAAAGACTAGAGAATTAAAAGATGATGTACAAGCATCTAAAAAGTTAGTACTTCATTCTTCCTGGCTACTTGAAGGATTGGAGATGACAGTGCCTAGAGAGATATTAGAGAGAGCTAGCCACTATACTTGCATAAATTTTAAAACGCCGTAAGAAATTATTTTCACCTCAGGAGTCTGTCACCTTTCTGTTCTTATATGAAAGTAGTTATTAAAGACTACTGTCTGCTGTACCAGGAAACCACAAGAGCTGCGCCCAGCTACCTGTGAAGAACAGGCTGCGCTTTTGCTTTGTGTTTAATGTCTGTTTTAAGGAAACGGAGGTTGGGACTACTGATACAGGACCCGCAGAATTCATGTAAGTTTAAGGATTTCTAAAAAGTTACTAACAATGTTCAAAGTCTTTGTGATGTAGCTTTAGTAAATAAAAGACTGGGTTCAGACTCTCAGGTCAGAATGAAGAATGAGAAGGAGGAAAGCTGAGAATCCTTGGGGAAAGAGAGAGCACTTGAACTGACAGCTTGCAACCACTACTGACTCTGAGTCATTATTGAGACAGTTGCCGCTCCATCCCCCTGTCTCAGGTCCCTCCTCACACTGAGACTAGACCTTGGCATGGACCCACCCATGACTCTGGTGGCATTAGCCATGAATTTCCTTTCACTTACAGTGGCCTGCAGTGAAAAACCCATTATGAAATACACTGGTTTCCAACAACCCTGCTACAAAGCTGTGTTTGTTCGGAGGCCATAGGAACTATAAGGAATTAATTTGCTCTCTTGTGGTATAAGGGCTCAAGCTGACTTTATATCAACCATTACAACTGGGATTATTCCTAATTTTCTTTATGGATCTGCTCAAAGTTAATTTTTAAATAGAAAGATGATATACAAAAACATATATACATATTTCAAGAGTGTCTTTTTTAAAAAAAAATTTAAGATTGTATTAGGAGAGATAATGAAATGGCCTTCTGGTGAAACCAAACTGACTTAGGAGCATAGCTGATTTGAGGGCTCGGGAAGGGATAGAAACCAGTTGTGACTCTACAAGACAGAAGTCTAGGTTCAGAATATTGAAAAAGTAAGAGACAAAGATAAAAATAAGACCTGAGTCCAATCTCTAAAGCCAAAGGAGTTGCTGCAGGAACTGACTATGGCATGTCCTCACACAAAGGCCTTGAGTCATTTTGTTTATTCAAAAATATAACGTGTAGGGCAGTATTCAGGATGCTCATATGTTTGTAGGAAAACAAAACCCAAAGCTTGCCCTCGTACTGTGCATTTGAAAATAGAAAAATGATATACAAAAAAATATATACATATTTCAAGAGTGTCTTTTTTTTTGGGGGGGGCTCTTTTTTTTTGGAACTGGGGACTGAACCCAGGGCCTTGTGCTTCCTAGGCAAGTGCTCTACCACTGAGCTAAATCCCCAACCCCCAAGAGTGTCTTTTTTTAAAAAAATTTAAGATTGTATTAGGAGAGATAATGAAAGGGCCTTCTGGTGAAACCAAACCAACTTATGAACATAGTTGATTTGAGTAGCCTGATGCTGCAGGCTACTTGACCATTGGCTAGTTTGTGAAGTGGAAACTTGAGGGTTCTTTGGAAAGTCAGTTAAATGGTGTTTTGCTGGGGTGAACATTTTGTTAAAGTGGACACAGGTGTGGAAGGCTAAGGCCGACCCGAGAGGGAACATTTAACTGAACCAGAAACAGGAGAAAGGATGTTCTGCTAAAGCAAGCACGTGAAAGGACATGTGATAGATTCTTTGCTAAAGACACGAATGTATTGGTCCGCCTTACATTGCATAGTTGAGCTGCATTTGTCGGGACTCCATAGAGAGAAACCACCAAAAAATGTCTGGTGGTGTACTGCAGTTTCTCGACACTTCTGCAGACTCGGGTTGATTGGATGCACATGCTGAGGCAAGGTACATGGAGGATACATGATGTTTGGAGGATATAAGTTGGACTCCACAGAATAATGGAGAGAGCAGATGGCTGGCTGGTACAGCTAGCTATGCAATGCTTCTGAATCTAGCATCTTCACTGATCTTCACTTTCCTTAGAGAAAGCACAGCCAAGAACTACTTCTGGTGTTCCTACTAGTCCTTCCTGCTGACTTGTGCTGAGGCTGAGGTCTGTCTCTGCTAGGTCATGACACCACTGCTGATTTGTGTTTGCTATCCTGACTCTCCAGAACTGGACTGCTACTGTATCCATGAAATGTTTGCAAATGGATCAAGCTGCTGCTGCCTGCTAACCTGTGAATTGAACTGCCAACTTCCAGACAATACTGATGGGAGTTGCTTCAAATAACCTTTCTAAACAAGTCCACTTGCCCTGTATCTTTTCTTTTCCACTACTTCTAATGGGTGTGGGCTACCAGGGAGGTTAAAGCATTTAACTTTGCTCCTGTTAGGTTAAGCAGACATCATAATGCCCTGGCATGCAAAAGGAAGATCCACAGGAACAACCAGAACCGGGTCGGACTCCTTTGCATTTTATTATCAGTTCTGCTCATCTTTAAAATAAAAAAGATTTGCTGCTAGAACTTTTGTAAATCTAATAGGTAATACATATAAAGTCAGCAGGGAATAATGACTGCCATTATCATTTTATTATATCATTACCACAGCATATAAAAAAACAAGGTTAGGCCAAAGCAGACACGGATACCTGACACTGTGATCCAACTAACTACATTTTCACTCAGCCACAAGTTACAGACACCCAACCAGGAGGAGTTAAACAGTAAGGGCTTATTTTTCTGTTACAATGAGCTGTCCAAACTCATTACCTGCTGGCATCAGGCTTGCTGCCACTAACAATAGGTTTTGGCACTAATAATCTAAGCTCTTTTTGTTTGCTTTGTTAGCCTAGCATGCTGGTCTGTCACCTGTGGCTATAACCTCACACCACCAAGGGGTCTAGTAAAGCACAAAGCAGGAAGGAAGAAAGGGGGGCCATGCCCCAGCCACTCCCCTACTTTATGTCAGGAAAAAGCTAGAGCTTTCTCAGGACCATGCTACAATGCCTAGATATTTCCTCTGTATCATTCCGGTATGAGAAATGCATTACAAGGCCACTGTTAGGGACTGCAGAAGTGACTGTTTACCCTGCTCCACTCCTGCTACAGAATACATCAAGAGAGAAACAGATGGGCTAGGATGCAGGCAGGCCGTCTGGGGGCATCTTCTCCATGCTGTGAGTAGGAGGATAAATCAGTGTGCTAATTTTGAGGGCCACTCACTAGTATTCTATAAACTTAAAGTGCACATACCCTTCAACCCAGAAATTCCATTCCTTTGGGACACCAGGGAAAGACAGTAGCAGGTGTTGCACTTGCAAAGAGTTTGGGAAATAAGGATGGGTGGGTGTGGTGTCGTTGCAACAGTGCCACAAATTGGAAGGGACCTAAACATCTGTGTAAATGGAGGTGAGGAAACCCTGTTACATAATTGTCATCTGAGAAAATGTCACAAACCCGAAGGTACTGACAGAGGAATATGGAATAATGTAACATATGGGACAATATGCACAATAGCTACCTATATGTGGAACAAGAACAAAGTACCAAGACCTAATGTCTCAGTTACTTTCCTGTTGCTATGATTAAAATGCCATGACCAAGCAACTTAGAAAAGAAAACATTTGTTTGTGATTTACAATTCCAGAGAGATAGGAGTCCATCACCACCATGGCAGGGGGCAAGGCAGCAGGCAGTAGTGGTGCTAGAACAGTTGCTGAAAGCTCACATTGAGATCTACAAACAGGAAGCCCAGAGTCCACTAGAAATGCTTTGAGTCTTTCGGAACCTCAAATCTCATGCCCCGTGACTCACCTTCTCTGACAAGGCCACACTTCTTAATCCTTCCCAAATAGTTTCACAAAACTGGGAACCAAGTAGTCAAGCATGAGTCTGCTGGGGGCATTCTCACTCACACCACCATGCCTTTTTTTGTTATTATTTTTTCAACATGGCATACTCAATAAGAATATAAAAAGATATCCAAACCAATGAGTTATTCGTTTCTGAGGGAGGATGAGGCTGAAACACAGGCAAGGAGAACTTTATGCTTGTGTGGTTTGTATTTTTGTTTTCATTTTAATAATATAAATGAGTTTGTGCAGTGTTTAGATGATGGATTATACTGTGCATCAGTGGGATAAGAAGCTACCACTGGAAACTATGAGTAGGAGCTAGGGAGATGACTCAATAGTTAAGAGTACATCATGCCTCACAGGGCCTCTAAGTTCTGTTCCCAGTACCTGTAACAGTCAGCCACTTGTAACTACAGCTCCAGGGGATCTGCCACCTCTGGCCTTTGGGACATGTGCACTAACATGCACATACACCCTCATATACACAGTTAAAGACAAAATAGATATTAAACATTAAAAAAAAACCTTAACTAAGATATTTTTAGGAAATAGGTATTAAGTGAGACACGGTGCTACACACCTACAATCCCATCACTCAGAAGGTAGCCATTTTCTCTCTCTCTTTCTCTCTCTCTCTCTCTCTCTCTCTCTCTCTCTCTCTCTCTCTCACACACACACACACACACACACACACACACACACACACACACACACACACACACACCACATGGTACCTGAATTTCTGTACTTTGAGAGAGTCCTAGCTCATCTTTTCTGAGCATTTGTTTCAGTGATGGTTCGCTCTTATAAATCCTGCACTCAAGAGGCTCTGTAGCAGGAAGACTGCCATGAGCTCATAACCAGCCTGGGCTATATGGTGAGCTCCAGGAAAGCCTATGCAACAGACACTGTCTCAAAACAGACCAAAGTCAGGGATGGAGAGATGGCTCAAGTGGTTAAGCGAACTGGCTGCTATTCCAAAGGACATAGGTGTTTGAGTCTTGGGACTTACATAGAGACCCATACCCATCTGTAACTCCAGTTTCAGGGGATCCTGAACTGTGGTACACATAAGAAAATAAAAACAAACATTGGGGGAAAAGATTAGAACTAAAGACATCTGGCTGTCCTGGGTGTGGAATCAAGGATGCCCAGGATGTCTACATTTCTGATGCTCTATTATACGGAAAGTTTGAAAACAAGGAAGTTTGTAATTGGGACTTTATCTGTGGGATAATGGCAGCTGGCACAGGAGATCAGATCTTAGGTGGCAGGAATGCTTTCCTATCTTTTGTTAGGTCTTGGGCCACTGGCCAGAGGTTTTGTAATCCAGCCTCTGGAGCCATCAGGCTCTGTCCTTTGTGTTGCTGTCCATGTGCTCAGAAGGCATTGAGTGCCTCTGCAGCCAGGCACCTCTGAGACCAGCTGCCCAATAGCCCCCCATTCTGTGTGTCCAGAAGAAGCCATGGGCATCCACACTGGCTGAGGAGTTCCTAGCTGCCTACATTGGTTCTCTTCCCTCCTCTCTCCTCTCACCTTCCAGCCCTTTTTAAAGCCAAGGCTCTCTTTCAAATAGTAGCTGATGGCACATAGCTGTCCGATGCCAGAGCCCAGTCCAGCCCACAGTCCACAGGATCCACTGGGCCCTGATAATAGGCACCAATCAGTCCTCTGCCCAGAGATGTGGCCGCTGCTGACAGTCTTTGAAGGGGCTTCTTGTCTAGCCAAATGCCTGCAGTCTCCTGGCCTTGAGCCTGCCTGATGTGACTTGGGAAAGTCAATCAAGGAGACTGACAGCAAGAGCTACAGAAAACAAACAAGGCAAATCTTTTCTGATGGAGCCAGATGGAGACCCTAGGGAATCAGGCAGAGTAAACAAACATCAAGTAAACAAAGCCCTCTTCAGCTAAAACAACAGAGAAGGAATCTTTCAGAAAATTTTCATACTAGAAGTAACATAAAGCCCACACCATGTTGCCTTTCCATGCCCTGGTAGGTGCAGTCTCGGACTGGAAGAGAAGGCCATTTCTCGCCCTGTCTTATTCATATTCTACACATCCCCAATTGAAAGGCTACATTCGTTAGGAACCCTTCCTTATCCCATGTCCTTCTGACAGCACCCAGTGCAAACAAACACACCTCCTTCAATTTTTTACTTATTTCTAAGACCACATTGTCAGGTAGAACAGACTTATCTGCATGTGAATAGTACAGGCCAGCCTTTGAGTATATTCAAGAAATTCAGATTCACAATTTCTCTGTTTTCCTTACCTAACACATAGTGGGAACCAGTGAGAAATAATCAGTCAATGAAGAGCTCGTCCATTCCACATACATTCGTTGTATATCTGCATATGACAGCTACTGTGCTAGGAAGTGTCATTAACAGGATGAACGACTTCATGGACTGTTCATGCGGGATCCCCCAACTTCATGGAATCTACAACCCAAGAGATCAAGACAGTCAGAGAGACAGATAATTAGAATACAGAGTGGGCCAGGGAGATGGCTCAGCAAGTAAACATGTTTGTCTCACAAACCCAATGAGCCATGTTCTGTCCTCTAACCCTTTGTAAAAGACAGATAAGGTGTGGCACGTCTGTAGTCTCCAAACACGGTGTGTTGAGATGGATGAGAGATATAAGAGAACCTCCCTGAAGCTCACGGGCCAGCCACCCTAGAGTGGACAGCATTGCAAAACGGAAGTGGAAAGAGACAGCCCAGGTCTGAAAGTTGCCCTCTGACCTTGATACATCCTCTAGGCAAACATGTATGCACAGTGCATGTGTGCATTCACACACACACACACACACACACACACAATTTTTAATTTTTATTTTTAAAATGATGTAGGGTCAACAAGATATCGGCTTTCTGGGTGAAGGCAACCCTGACGACAATATGAGTTCAGTCCCAGAACCACATCATGGAAGGAGAGAACTGACTTCAGAAGTTGTCCTCTGATCTCTACATGTGTGTTTGTGGGACACACATACACACACACACACACACACACACACACGACAAAAATGTAAAGATGAAAATAAAATCTAAAATCTGTGTTCTCATGAAGCACAGACCAGACGGACAGGTGGTGTGAGGGAGAGCAGGTCCAGTTTCACACCAAGAAAGGGAAAGTTTCTACGACGAGGTGCTGCTGACCTTGCAAGTTAGTTAGAAAGGCGTCCAACAAGTGGGTGATAGTTTAAATGTGTGCCCCAAAGGTCATGAATTGGAAACTGAACTCCAAGGGCTTAGATGAACTCTTAGATGATGGAAAACCTCCCCTTGGATCCTAGGGGCATCGTCATTACAATAGAAATGAGTTCTCTTAAGAAGGACACATATAAGTTCATTTTCTCTACAAATTAACCACTTTGTAATGATCTGTTATAAAGAAAATCAACCAAATAGAGGATTAGGTGGAAGTTTTGTGGTGAGGTGGGAACAGGAAGGGCAGGAAGAGCCTTTATGCCACAATGCAGATTGACGTGTGGAAAATGAGTAGGAAAATCTTAGATCCTAGAGCATTTCCAAAAGAGTTTAAGGTGTCCTGGAACTAACGGTCTCCATTAGATGAGGCTGCCTTAATACAGACCTGTGCCCAGTCATTGGTCTATGGGAATCATGGGCACAAAGCCAGAAAGGTTGTAGCTGGGGGCATTGCCAATGAGTGTCCTCCTTAGCACGAGGCTTGAGTGATGTGTACTCATTGCCAACATGCTTGCCTTTGACGAAAGCATCGGTAAGAATGTGAGGTACTGTGGGAGGAGACAAAAAAAGAAAAAACATCCCAGGATGAGGAGCCCTCATAATCAGAAATTCATAAAACAATGTGGCTCATTCATGAGCTTGCAAATCACTTAACGTGAGTGGAAAGAAGATCAGGTGTGGCTGGCAGGCAGCATTGTAATTAGAGTGGGTACTGCATGTGGGCAATGGCAGGCATAGGTCATATTGAGTACAGGGAGTGTCAGGGCAGATGTAACTGTGGTAAGAGGACCTGGCAAGCCTCACAGTGGGGAGGTTAGGTGACTAGGAAGTCTTAGCAAATATTCAGGAGTTAGGTAAGGCCATAATGGGAAAGAAAAGAAGGACCAATGAAAGGATGATGTATGGGAATGGATGAGCGAATGCAAGTGGAAAAATGAAAACTAGCTTTACCTCACTCATGGAGAGTTCTGCAGAAGAGCACATCCCCCAGCTCCCGTCCAGGATAGTCTCAGGCAGATATGCAAGCAAGTGCCTGCTCAGTTGGAGCACAGATTCCCAGGAGCTGTAGCTGCCCTTTTATGCTCGTTCATATTTCAGGGCCAGATGGTGTTTGCATCATTGACTTTCATTGCTGATGCCATCTTGCATGCTGTGTTTTCAGCGGTTGTTGTTGGGGTTTTTTTTTTCCTTTATTTCAATCCATTCTTTTCTTGTCCCACTTTCCTGCACTACACCATGTTCATCGCTCTGGCAGAGAGACAACTGGATCTCTCAGCAGGTGGAATTTACAGGGAGCCAAGAAAGCCTAGTTCCCACAGCTGAGCCCCTGTACCCTGGGAAAACACTGCAGCGGGAACCCTGAGAACAAATAGTAAATACAGTCTCAGTGGAAGACACCGTTGAATAAGGCAAATGCAAGGCCACCAATTACAGCCATGACTGCAAGGTGAATATCATGTTACCATCTTACAAGGGACCAAGACTGAAGAACAAGTTCAAGAATGGTTTACATCTAGGCACTGCCTGAAGTGATTGCTTTTCTGTTTGGCTACCAGAAAGGACAATTAACTGAGCCATCAGTTAATTGCTCAGACATCAAGTGCCTATCCTAACCAAAGGTTCCGTCTTTTCTTCCCAACCAAACAACAGTCCCTTCCATTCAATTCCAGTTCTAGTTGCTTTCTGAGATATTCTTCCAACATTCTCTGGCACTTACTCTATAGCCTTGTCTTCATCTGAGTCTTCCAGACACCAGGTGATTCTTTTCTCTGGACTCTTAGACCCTTGGAAGTGATACTGGAGCCATCTCCATCCTTTCAGGACCCAAGCTTTTGGGAATGGCCCACACCATTGTGAAGCTGACTGCCACATGTGTCCCTGACTTGTTCTGACATCCTGTTCTAGCTGTGCTGTGATACACTTGTCCATCAACTACTCAGACTATCTTCTGCTGTCCCACCTGTGTGCTCTCAGGGTTTGTCCATAAGGCACATGACTTGTAAAGATATTCTGAGGTCACCAGAAGAAATAAGAAGAGCAAACCATGCCTGTTCCTCACCTCTTCACTAGTCTTGTGCACATTGGCCCTCCCTTTTTTGGGTCTGTCATTTCTTACTTCCCTTGTTTGTGTTTATGGCGTTATATAACCATTTCACATTTGGATTTAATTGACTCTAAGGGTACTGATCAGTCCTTTCCTGACTGGGACATGGGTCCCTGGACACAGATTCTACCCTTGTGTGGAGGAGGTGGTGATGGTGTCCTATGTGTTAGTGGAACAGGGAGAAACAAAGCAACATAGCAGGTGCCAACTGGCAGCCTCACTGGATCAATAATATTAACGATCTCAGAGTCTTCCAACAAGCTCCTGCCAACACTTTTGGCTTTTTCAATACTATTATCACGGTTACAAGGCACCCCATGGCCCTTTTACTTAAAGAAATGACAGAATGCCCCAAATGAGAAAACTCTTGGTTTCTGTCTACAAGGACTACAGCTCTAATGTTTCCTACAGAGTGGATGGTTAGGCTTGTGCTTGACCTTCATTTGGGGGTTCAAGGTATCTGAAGGAGAGATGGCATAGTCTGAGGGCTCACATTGGCACTGAAATCTATATGACCTCTTCTTCGCATTGCTCTGGGGATTTCCAGCACTGATATTAAGTAATGGGCCAAGAAGAAACAACCTGAAGTGTTTACCTGATTTTATGAAGATATGTTATATGCTTAATTGGCAAGACTAAGTCTTGGGATAGACACTCTAGTTCCTCTCTACTGGGTTATTAACCAAGGATGTGTTCTCAAAGCTCTCCACCTCTCTGAACCTTCGCCATCCATTACATAGGGAGTGCAGAACTGAGAAGCCGTCAGATAGCAAATAGAAGCCGAGAGTCTATGTCACTCACTGTAGGGGAAGGAGTTTGGGAGAGAGAACACACAGCTAGAGAAAAAGACAGAAGCCTAGAATCTGTGTGAGTCATTCATTCATTTGCTCACTCAGCATCTGTATCTTGGGGGTGCACTCTATGTCAGGTTAAATCAATGAACAGAAATGGAATGCAAGCCATATTTGCAGCTTTGAATTTTATATTCACAATGATTTTAAACAGTAAAGGGAGTAGAAAGGTGATTCAGTGGTTAAAAGCATGGATTGCTCTCCTAGAGGACCTGGGTTTAATTCCTAGCATCCACCCCTGGTGGCTCATAACTGTCTATAATTCCAGTTCCAGGGAATCTAATATACTCTTCTTTCTCTGGCCTCTGTGGGCACAAGTCATGCATGTGATGCACAGACATATATGCAGGCAAAGTATTCATATATATATATATAAAAACACAAAAAAATTAAAAATAAAAAGTGATAGAAATAGGTGAAAATAATTATAAAAAGTAGCAGTTTTGTGAATAACATTTTCATACTTACTTAATATACCCAAGATACTGTCACTTCAGCATATATCCAATGTTCCCCTAACATGCTCTAGATTCACTTTCTAACATAACATAAAAACAGGTACTGTGGCATTTGCCTGGAAGCCCTGCACTTGAGAGGTAGAGACAGAAGAATCAGAAGTTTAAGGACGTCCTTGACTATATCATAAGTTCAAGGCCAGTCTAGGCTACAAATGTGTGTGTGTGTGTGTGTGTGTGTGTGTGTGTGTTTGTGTGTGTGGGGGGGGTGTGTGTGCGCACATGCATATATTCAAATGGTGAGCCTCTTTCAACTAGAACTGCTAATTGACACTGAACTTGACTGGAGGGGGCATTACAAGATACCACCTTCTTGTGGTGGGTTCTTCAAAGCACAGCAGAACCAAGTTAAAATGTTCACACTAAAGAAAAAAAATTTTTTGGAGGGCTGAGAGATGGCTCAGTGGTTGAGGACTGGCTGCTCTTCCAGAGGACCTGAGTTCAAATCCCAGCAACCACATGATGGCTCACGACCATCTGTAACGGAATCCGATTTCCTCTTCTGTTGTACATGAAAACTGAGCACTCATATACATAAAGTAAATAAATAAATCTTAAAAAAGAAAAAAATTTTTCAAACAAAAAAAATCAGATTTACATTGTCTGTTGAAGTTCACATTCCCACATGGCTACCCATAACTGGGAATCAGTTATCGCTGTTTCCGTTAGAGGGGGATACATACTTCAATTGGCCAAAGCTCTCACCACTCCCCACTAGAATGTCAGGAAACTGTCATCGTCTTCTGTTGTAGGGACCCATCTCTCTGTATGCACACCTCAACAAGATAAGAGAGCACACAGTCTGCCTGTGTGGTTCTTAAGGCCAACAGCTATACTCTTTACTTATGTGTTCCTTGCAACACTGGCTCAGTCCTCTGGTCTAACCCTGAAGATTCCCCACAAAGATAAATAGTGTCCTCTGCAGATCCGCCTGGCCGAAGATACCATCGCAACGAGGCAGGTGGCAGTACTACCTGCAGACCCTTCCAGTACTCAAGAGATTCTGAAACTCTAATGTCTCTTTCAGTGTGTAACATGCTTCTGAGGAGGCCAACCTTAAAAGCCCCAGAGTCCATTTCACCTTGGTCAGGGATTGGAGAAAACAGTCACACAGTAAAACGGCTAGGAGCTCAAACTGGGAAGCCAAACATCTAGGTTTGGGAGGCTTCCATATCACTGTGTATATGAACCTGAAAAATTCACCTCATCTCCTCTGCTTGTTTTCCTCGCTGAGAGTGCTAACAGAATATGAGGTGCTCTGCTCCTGTGCATTCTGTGGAAGTTAGTATTATGCAAATTGACAGTATTCCTACAAAAACACTTTTAGCATGTAAACTACTGTCCTGCTTAATTGGACTAGTACATAGCAGGCACAGAGACATTAACAGCTGTTTTCTCTCAATATTGTCACCACAGCATACAAACTCAAGAAGACTCTTCTTTCTTTTAGAAAGTTCCTGATCTCAGTCGGATGTGATGGCATAGCATACCACCTTACACTTAACTCAGAGAGAGGCAGGGGACCAGGTGTTTGAGTCTTCCTTGGCTACATAGCCAATTGGAGACCAACCTGAGCTATATAACACCCAGCCAAAAAAGAAACCAGAAAGCTGTGATTTCAAAGCAGAGCTGTACAGAAGACAGGGCCACTTTTCATGATGATATTCGACCAAGAACCAGGTCTAAGCAAACAAACCCTGTTTATCCTGTTCACTGTCTACACAGAAAGGATCTATCTCACAGAGATTAGCTGACATCCAGACTGTCTCACAACCAAGATATCCAGGTATGTTCCAATTGTGACTGGGCAACCTGGCAGCCTCACGACTCAGCTTCAGTGTGAGGTGAGGATGCTGAACAAAGTCTTCCCATCACCAGCAAGCCACTGGAGAAAAGTGGAGACCTACTCTGTAGAGTAAAACTCAAATGCCAACTCAAGGGAGTGGGATTGGCACATAGTGACAAGGTTGGCAGGGCCCAGAGGCAGCTGCTTTGAGTATGTGGGTGAACAGGTTGGGGCTGTGGTTCCTCAAAACAGAAGGAAGAAGTAGAAACCAGATACCTGGACCTTAGGCTTGCCTTCACCATAACCAGGGCTTCCAGAATTTTCTCCATTGGTAACTTGTCTCTAGTCAAGTAACTATTACATAATTCCAAGTATATGGATATATCAGTAGGTACACAGATAAAACATTTACTGATAATAAACCACAAAAAATATTTTAAATTATTTGGGTCCATCTGTGCCTGGAGTTGACCCTGTGCCACAGCTCTCTGTACCCGGATCCTGCTGGGAGAGAACTGATCTCCCAAGAGTGCTGACACACAGACTTATAGGAGAGTCAAGCCACTGTCAGAGACAGCAAGACTAACTACACCAGAGATAACCAGATGGCAAGAGGCAAGCTCAAGAACCTAAGCAACAGAAACCAAGGCCACTTGGCATCCTCAGAACCCAGTTCCCCCACCACAGCAAGTCCTGAATACCCCCAACACACCAGAAAAGGAAGATTCTGATTTAAAATCACAACTGATGATGATGTTAGAGGACTTTAAGAAGGACATAAATAACTCCCTTAAAGAAAGACAGGACAACACAGATAAACAGGTAGAAGCCCTTAAAGAGGAAGCACAAAAGTCCCTTAAGGAATTACAGGAAAACACAATCAAACAGATGGAGGAATTGAACAAAACTATCTAGGATCTAAAAATAGAAATGGAAACAATAAAGAAATCACAAAGGGAAACAACCTGGAGATAGAAAACCTAGGAAAGAGATCAGGAGTCATAGATGCAAGCATCACCAACAGAATACAAGAGATAGAAGAGAGAGTTTCAAGAGCAGAAGGTACCATAGAAATCATCAACACAACTGTCAAAGATAATGTAAAACACAAAAAGCTCCTAACCCAAAACATCCAGGAAATCCAGGACTCAATGAGAAGATCAAACCTAAGGATAACAGGTATAGAAGAGAGTGAAGACTCCCAACTTAAAGGGCCAGTAAATTTCTTCAACAAAATTATAGAAGAAAACTTCCCTAACCTAAAGAAAGAGAAACCCATGAACATAAAAGAAACCTACAGAACTCCAAATAGTTTGGACGGGAAGAGAAATTCCTCCCATCACATGATAGACAAAGCACCAAATGCACAAAACAAAGAAAGAATATTAAAAGCAGTAAGAGAAAAAGGTCAAGTAACATACAAAGGCAAACCTATCAAATTTACACCAGACTTCTCAACGGGGACTATGAAAGCCAGAAGATCCTGGGCAGATGTTATACAGACCCTAAGAGAACATAAATGCCAGCCCAGGTTACTGTATACAGCAAAATTCTCAATTAACATAGATGGAGAAACCAAGATATTCTATGACAAAACCAAATGTACACAATATCTTTCTACAAATCCAGCCCTACAAGAGATAATAGATGAAAAGCTCCATCTACTGAAGGAAAGGCCATCCAGAGACTGTCCCACCTGGGAATCCATCCCATATACAGACACCAAACCTAGACAGTATTGTTGATGCCAAGAAGTACATGCTGACAGGAGCCTAATATAGCTGTCTCCTGAGAGGCTCTGCCAGAGCATGACAAATACAGAGGCGGATGCTCACAGTCAACCATTAGACTGAGAATGGAGTCCCCAATGGAGGAGTTAGAGAAAGGACTGAAGGGGTTTGTAACTCATAGGAAGAACAACAATATCAACCACCCAGACTCTCCCAGAGCTCCTAGGGTCTAAACCACCATCCCAAGAGAACACAGGGATGGACATATGGCTCCATTCACATATGTAGCAGAGAATGGCCGCAGTGGGGGAGTTGAGACAAGGTTTCTCTGTGCTCTGGATGTCTGGAACTTGCTCTGTAGACTATGCTGATGTCAAACTCACAGAAAGAGAGATCTCCTGCTTCTGTCTCCTGGGTGCTGGAATCAGTGATGTGCACCGCCATGCCTGGCCTGAAACAGCAAGGTTTAAAATCAAACATTTAAACAGGATGGCAGCAAGAAAATATTAAAATTCTGTGTTTCATAAGTCATTAAGTTTCTATAAGAAAAGAAAAAAATTCTATGTACAGTTAAAAACACAGACAGGAGTCTTGATTCTAAGCAGAGATGTTTTGGATAGCGTGTGTTAGCCCTGTGTAGCATGAAGGCAGTGTAGCACGTGTGCAGTACAAACTGTGTATGAAATACAAAATATCCATGCTGCCTGCAAAATAGGCAAGGCTGCAGGGAGGCCATGCCGCGCACCTCAGGCAAGTGTTTCCAGAAATCCCTCAGTTTCGTTATACATTTGATTTTGAATTAGGGTGGGGATATCACACATCCCGAAACTTATAACTAAAATTTTCTCGTTTGGTCATACAACCACATATTAGGGTTGTGACATACAGTTTTAGGATGAAGCTGTCCCCTGCCCTGCTTCTCACCCTTAGATGGCTGTGATCATTAGCTCTGTCTGCCCAGAGCTTTTAGAGGTTGACTCCTCCAAAGTGAGAGCTGTGTCTGGGATAAGGCTCAAGTCCCCGGATGTTAGAAGACGTTTAGGCCTTCAGAGCCAAAGTGAGAGAACCAAAGGACAGGGTTTTTGTTTCCTGAAGACAATCGTCTGCCCTGGGTACTGAACACCTACATGCTCTTTCATGAATGCAGCTATGTTTGTGACTGATAGTAAATCACAAAAATATATGCCAATAACATGTTTTAGGCATTGGAGAGAAAGAACAAACCAACTGCAAAGTATAAAATGCAGCAAACTCGTGCAGAGGTCATGACCTCTGCATTAAGGACTAGTAGATCAATGTATCCGGTCAGGCTTCCATGCAACAACGTACCCTGCACAGCCTTAAGCTCATTAGCCAGGTAAGCGCAAAGAATACCAGTGACTCAGGCCACTTCTAGGACAATCTAAGATGCTGTACTATCAAGATCATCTTCCTTCAAGGACTGGAGACACAGCAGTAGAATTCCTTTCTAATGTGTAATAAGGCCCTGAGATGGTCCTCAGCCTGGTGGGCATGCGTGCGTGGTGCGTAAAATCCTAGCATTTCAAGAGCTGAGACAGTGAGTCTGTGACCAGCCTAGACTATGAAGCGACACTACATTTTTAAAACTTGAGGCTAAGGGAGGCCTTTTCCTCTAACATAACTCATACCTCATTCTATACCATGAGCTAGTTAAAGGTCTGAAGTGAAGGTATTTCCAGAGATTTTTTTTTCCCAAAAAAATTCACAGATCCTGGGCTCTGGTGTCAGGAATGTCTCTCTTCCTTTCCCAGAATCCTAGCTGCCTCCCACTGATGGAGCCTGATAATAAATGAGTTCATTACCCTGGCTGCTGGGGCCCATGACAGCCCATCTGCTGGCATGATTAATTAAAACTTTGACTAGCGATGGAGGTGCCATCTCCAGGCTGGAAAGCAATTAATCGGAGTGTCTTCCAGACCATCATTTCTACTAGATCTTAAAGAGAGCCACGGCAGAGAGAGGGGGTCTTCAGGGGTCAGCCCATTGCCTCACTATCCTGTATGTTCATTGTGGGAGGCAGACTCCTTTAGTCTATGTGGAACAGAGGAATGTTCACAGGAGAGAGGGTTTCGTGCTCCTTCCCTGATCTGGGAACGCTGAGGTTCTAAACAGAGCTTGCTACCTTTAATCCCAGCACTCAGGGACAAGCCTGTGTGACCAGGGGAAACGGCCTGGAGCAAGAGTGAGATTGGTGTCCACAACCCCAAAAATCTCATCCTGAGATCCACAGGAGTCAGGACTGCTCCCTCCCCGCTCTCAGCCTACATGCTCCAGCAGAGCAGGACCTCTGCCTCCCCCACCTCTGAGGACAGTCACATAGTCTATGGCCAGATTACAGGTTCAACTTCCTCTCTTCTGATAATGGAAATGAAGAATTCCCAGCACTTCAGCCTCCATGGAAATCCCTACCCACTCCCCAAGATCTATGTAGCCCTTGTTCACCCCAATAAAGTTGAGCTGTCTCACCGAAGCTGATGCAGGAAGTCATTCCATCAGTACTCACAGCCGTCAGAACTCTGCCTCCCACCCCTACTTCCCCATCCCCACTGCCCCACCCTCCCACCTCTGTTTCCCTCACCCTTGTGGACCTCCGTCCAACAACTCACGAGGAAAGAAACCCACATCCAGGATGCGCAGGAGGATCTCTAAGTTTGAGGCCAGCCTGGTCTACATAGTGAGTTCCAGAATAGCCAGCTCTACACAGAGAAGGCCTGTCTCAAAAAAAAAAAAAAAAAAAAAAAAAAAAAAAAAAAAAACCCAAAAACAGTGACAAAAACAAAAAACCCTCACAAACAAACAACAGAATCTCCCCCTCTTTTCTGGACTTTGGGCTCGGGCACAGGGAACTATCACTTTTTATCTCTGTATTTTCCAGGGTTCTCCACAAAAGCAGACAAGTGAGATGCATGTTCTTCATGATAGGGTTAAGTCCTGTAAAGTGCATCACCAGTAGACAATGTTCTACTGACAATGCACCTAGTAACCATTAATGGCTTGGATAACTGTCTCCCAAAGGCCTTGATCACCAGCCTGTGATCAAGAGAAGCTTGTATGAAGATGCTAGAACTCTAAGCAGTGGGAGAAAACTAGGTCACTGGGAGCATGCCCTTGAAGTGGTGCAGTCCAGCCCCTTCCCCATTTTGCTTTCTGGCCACCAAGAAAAGAGATGTTTCTTTTACTACATGCAATGCTGTACTGCTACATTATAGACCCTAAAGCAATGATCCAACCAACTGAAAGTTCCAAAATTGTAAACCAAAATAAAATGCTTTCTCCTTGTAAGCTGGCTTCCTCATACCTGTCATTACAGTAATGCAAAACTGACTAGAAAGCCCACCAAACGCCATAACTTATAAACTGTATGTATCAGTTGTTCGACTCTGCAATCTCATGCTGTCTAGGAGCTGTGGCTTACTGCCATTGTACAGAATAAAGAAAGAATATCATGTTGGTTCATATCACCAACCTGGGCAAAAATATTAAATTCAAACCTCCAAGGACAATTTCTAGTGAATAAGTATGTTTTCGCACCATTGTAGAGTTGGGAAATTGCAGGGTGAGTCATTCATTCTAAGTCAGGATTCCAGTTACTAATTTGAAGAGACTCATCACAGAAGCTACATCACTGACAACACATTTACGGAGGCAGGAAGTCCCATGATCTGTCATCTGCAAGCTGGACAACCAAGTAATCCATTAGTTAAGTAATACCTAAAGGCCTCTGAAGAGTGCTGATGTTCAAAGGAAAGAGAATGTGAATTGCCTGTGCAACCCTACCCTTCCCACACCTCACCCCTCCCACCCCTCACTCCTCCCACCCCTCACCCCTCCCACCCCTCACCCCTCCCACACTTCACCCTTCCCACACTTCACCCCTCCTACCCCTCACCCCTCCCACACTTCACCCCTCCTCCTCCCACCCCTCACCCCTCCCACCCCTCACCCCTCCCACACTTCACCCCTCCTCCTCCCACACTTCACCCCTCCCACCCCTCACCCCTCCCACCCCTCACCCCTCCCACCCCTCACTCCTCCAACACCTCACCCCTCCTACCTCTCACTCCTCCCACACCTCACCCCTCCTACCTCTCACCCCTCCCACACCTCACCCCTCCCACCCCTCACCCCTCCCACACCTCACCCCTCCCACACTTCACCCCTCCCACCCCTCACTCCTCCAACACCTCACCCCTCCCACCCCTCACCCCTCCCACACTTCACCCCTCCCACCCCTCACTCCTCCAACACCTCACCCCTCCTACCTCTCGCCCCTCCCACCCCTCGCCCCTCCCACACTTCACCCCTCCCACACCTCACCCCTCCCACCCCTCACCCCTCCCACACCTCACCCCTCCCACACTTCACCCCTCCCACCCCTCACCCCTCCCACACTTCACCCCTCCCACCCCTCACCCCTCCCACCCCTCACCCCTCCCACCCCTCACCCCTCCCACACTTCACCCCTCCCACCCCTCACCCCTCCCACCCCTCACCCCTCCCACACTTCACCCCTCCCACACTTCACCCCTCCCACCCCTCACCCCTCCCACACTTCACCCCTCCCACACCTCACCCCTTCCACACCTCTTCTGATGATCAACGCATTCTACCCAGGCTCTCAATGAGTTAGATTGTGCCTGTCCACACTGATAACTGCAGATCTTCATTTAATCCACCAACTCAGATGCCAACCAATTCTAGAAACACAACCGTTTGTTGCCAAGAGTAGACAGAAAACACTAAAGTGATTCCCAGAAGTGGCTGTGTGTGAAATCAGCTGGGAATCTGTCTTAGATACTCTCCCGCTGTCATGATAAAATATCCTAACGAGAGCGTCTCAAGGAATTACTTCAGCACAGTTCTGGGTCAGGGCGGGGAGGTCCAGGCAGCAGGAACTTGAAGCAACCGATCACATTACATCTCCAATCAGGAAACAGAGATGAACGAATGCTCAGCTTCCTTTCTCCATCTTATATAAGTTAGGATTCCATGGCCAAGGAATGGTTCCACACACAGCAAAGTTGGCTCTTCCCAAATCAATTAATCAAGATAACCCACCATGCCCAAAGACCCATCTCCCTAATGCCTACCAAATTAACAATTAACACTATCACAGGACCCTTTTTGTTTGGCTGTCTGATAGCATTTTTTTTTTTTGAGACATGGTCTGACCTGGGATGGCCTTGAACTTGATGCAAATCTCTTGTGTCAGCCTCCTGAGTACTAGGATTACAAGTGTGAGCCTCCATCCTGGCCAGCTGGGGAATCCTTAAACATAACTTCTGCTGGTTCCTTAGCTCTGATGTAACAGCCTGGCCTGCCATTTGCATGCTGGGAGGCCTGAGCTCTACAGGTGATGTAAACAGCTAGGCAGCACTGACCCAGGGCAGAAAGAAGCCCTCCCTAGCACCCTTGAATGGCTAGCTTCTGTGAAGAGTTTGGGGCTGGGAGAGCAACTGACAGGAGAGGGCTGTGGAGGGCTCAGTAAATGCTCCTTGAGTTCAAAAGGGTGGGAGGCCAACCCACCTGCAGCCCCAAGAAGACAGCACTTAAAATGGCTTGCTTTCCCCACGGAGGAGTCAATGAGAACACAGGTGAGAACGTCACAGGAGCCTGGAGAACACAGCTGGTGGAAGACTACACGGACTTTTCTAGAAAAGAGATAGGTTGGAGAGAAATGTGACTGAGGCAGGAATGGGGATGGGTGAGTCCAGGAGCAGTGATCAGGTGGGTAGCTTGCTCTCAGAGAAGAAGGGAGAAGCTGGAGACCCGTTAATCCAGACCGAGAGTGTGTTGGAGGAGTATCTTTGCCTATGCCCTCAGAGTGGGCCACTTTTCTCCAAGGTTTTCAGGAGCCAGAAGGGGGTAGAGGAGATGGAGTCCTAGACCCAGTGGCTATTAGTCCATCTAACATCTCTGCTTCCTCAAGGACCACCCTGGTTTGGCCCCTCATCACCTTTAGAGGCTACAGTAGCGTCTGCATGGCTCTCCTGCATCCTTCCCCCAAGGACCTTCCCCTGCTCCCCGCCGGCACCACACCAAATACTGTGACCTGTATAGCCTTGCTGAAGTACCCACCTGATCCCTCTCTCTCTTCAGAATCAAAGGTCTCCAGAGAGAATTGTTCTACCCGGTCTTTGTAGCAGAACTCATTTCTATTTCCCATCATGCACTTGTACCTCCAGGCCAACCACTTACCCCTCTGTGAGGCTGTCCTGACCTCTGCTGTGTCCTTTTTTTCAGCAGCCTGCCCTCTCCCTTGATTAAATTCTGTACCATTAGTGCTCATCTTAAGTGCTGCCAATTCCAGAGAGCATCCCGTTATCAAAACGGAAGCCAATCCCCTTTTCAGTGTCTCTGCGGCTCTTCCCATGCCTCTCACAGCTTTGTGAACTTCTCACCCTACCGATCCATGAACTTCCGAGCACAGGGCATGCGTATTCTTCAAACTCTAATCTTCTTGAGTGCCCAGGAGTGTAGACACAGCAGGTGTTCAAGGCACATTTATTAACTTCAGTCTATGGAGTGGAAGTGAGTACTCGAAGATTCCTTCTTGTGGAACAGGAAAATCAATAGGGCCCTTCCTCCCCATCAACCTTTGCATGGGGTAAGATCCTTGCAGCCTACATCTACCCATAGGGAGAAACAAGAGGATGGAGCCTCCAGGAAAGGAGGTACAAACCTACATGGTCTCTTTCCCCGTAACAATCAAGAACTCGTGACTAAAAGGACAGAAAGATACAAGATGTAAACAAGATCCAATGTACACAGAACATCTGTCCCATGACCACGTTCTCAGTAAATGCAGACACACTGATCTACCCTGAGTTTAGCAGCATGACCTTTTCTGCTTACTCCGGATGAACAAAGTTCCGCCTCTCACACAGAAAGCTAAACCATGTGTGTAAATGTACGCAGACACACATGCTTGCACCTTATCTACAAAGACAGAACTTCAGATTTCAGCTTGTCAACAGATACAAATGCATACTACCCCAAAAAGGATTCCTACCATTCCATAGTGCATGCGTGCATGCATGCGTGTGCAGCAACATTTCTTCCACTCACACATAATACACCCCACAAACATCTTTTTTTCTAACTGCAGTTTTTTCTTTGTAGTCAAGATAAAAGTTTCATTGGTTGCATTGTATACTCTCCAAAAGCTATGCTGACCGACATCTTAATACCCAGTACCTTAGTGTGTGACCTTACTAAGAATCAGGGTATCTGCTGATGTAATTAGTTAAAAGGGATCACTGGAATAGATTGGGCTCTAAATTCAATGTGAATAACGTCCTAGGAGGCAAACAGTGGGTCAGGGAAGGAATACAGATATGTATGTCAGACAAAGAGAGCTTATGTATGTGTGCCAGAGGGGTTAGTTAGCTTTGCTCTTCAGCTACTCTCTCTCTCTCTCTCTCTCTCTCTCTCTCTCTCTCTCTCTCACAAACACACACACACACACACACACACACACACTCACATGCATGCATTCTGTCTCTGTCTCTGTGTGTCTCTCTGTCTGTATGTCTCTCTGTGTCTCTGTCTGTATGTCTATGTCTGTCTGTCTGTATGTCTCTGTCTCTGTCTGTCTCTGTCTGTCTCTGTCTGTCTGTCTCTCTGTCTCTCTGTCTCTCTGTCTCTCTCTCTCTCTCTCTCTCTCTCTCTCTCTCTGTCCTGAAACTCTGCTTTAACTCCTAATTAGAATCACACTGCCCATCCCTCTCTGCCAGTGGGCGGATAGCAGTTTATGAGTGGTGATTAAGCCTCGATCAGGACACTAATAAAAATGGCCCATAAAAGGCACCCAACCCTGACACCATTGGAGGATCCAGGGCTCAGGGAATTGTGTTTGGGGGAGGGTGTCTTTAAACAAAGGACCAGGGGAAGGGATATGTCCGTGGCTGACCCACTGAGGTGGTACTTGAAACACAACATACAAAGCACCTCCTGTTGAGAGCCCAAATGGTCTTTGTATGTTGTCACCAGCATCCTTGAAGAGCAGCTGCCCATCTTGTTGGAGAAAATGGATGTTTGGGGGAAAACACACAGAGCAAGTTGGGAACAGAGGTGAGTACTATGGCCTCTGGCTACTTCATGTGAGGCTCTGCAGAGCTGGTATATAGAGAGAACTGGACAGACTAACAATGGGAAAAGTTACTGGGTGCTCCGTCAAACATTTCATGTCGTTCACCTTCATTTTTCCCTGCAACCTCAGATGTCAGGTGAGCATAAATCCTGTCTGACAGCTGCAGAAATGGGAGTTGACAGTGGTTGAGTGATTTATCCGAGGTCAACCAACCAGGATAGACAGAGCGGAGGATGGGAAAACACCTTACACTGGCATCGTGGTCCTGCAAGTATAAGGTCTGGGAACCGTGGCTTGCGGCAGAGCCCCAAGGTGACATGGAGCATCACAGGGCAAGAGACAAAGAGTTCATGGCTATGATCTTGTCTCCATCCTTATTCTTCTACAGCCACCAGGACTCAGTCATGGGGGTGTCCATTTAGAAAAGCCATGGTATTGTCAAGTGGCTTTGAGACCGTGGATTCAGAGCTGAAGATCCACCTCTGTCCTTACTGCTCTTCCAAACACCATTACTGCCAACCAAGGACGGCTTCTCCCACCACTGGTAGTCGGAAGAAAAACCATTCTGCCTCCCGAAGAGCACTCAAACCGTAGTAGCGGGAGAAAGGCTGTGAGAGGGACCTAGTATGCTTTCCCAATCCCTTCTGGAGTCCTGTGCCTTGCAACAGATGGTGGGAAGTGCTCCAGCTCCTTCCAGTAGATTCTGGCAAATGTGTGGTGTGTGAGGAAAGACAGGTGGAACAGGAAGGCTGGGAGGGCCTGGAGTAGCTGCTGCTGGCTGACTCCATGGGAAGTGTTACTTCAATGAACAAAGTTTAAGCCACAAACAAGCCTACCCGTTACCATGTGTGCGGAAGAGCTGAAGTCTAGATGGCTAGACACCTTCTGAGATCCGCAGTCCATGGTGTGAACACTTCATCCAAAGCTCATGCTGGAAACATAAATCCTCAGTGCAGTGAGCTAAGAAATCACTCAGGGATGGGCTCCCCGGGAACGGATGAGGTCAGCCCCTTCGCTTGCTTCTCTCATTGGTAAAAGATGAGTTCAACTTCCTCCCTTCTGCCTCCAGGCTCAGGATGACACAAAAAGGCCCTTGCCAGAGGTAGGCTCCTCTGCTGTGAACTTCCTAGCTGGCCAGGTACCTTGGTGGGTAAAGAGACTTAGCACTAAGCCTGGTGACTTAAGTCTGATCTCTAGGACCTTCATGATAGGTGAGATCTAACTCCCTCATCCATGGAGAACTAACCTCCATCCGTGGCGTGACCAGAGAGAGGGTGGGATAACAGAAATGTAAATAATTGCTTTAAATTGGAATGCAAAATAACATGGTCTCCAGCTTTTCCCCCTAACATCCTTGATGGAATTTTGGATCTGGATAATACTATATTTAAGAACATCCTCGGGAATGGGCTGTTGGATCTGTTGAAGTTTTAGTTTTTCCAAAGGTCATATTGATCTTCTCATCACTTCATGGTGGCCAAATCCAATGGAGATAGAGACAGAAAGAGTAACAGGCGTCCACAGGCTACCTTAAATCAGGGCAAGCCCTGGGACCCCTCTGCTACTGAAGAACACGGTCCCTTAGAAATGGAAACGTGTCATTTGTACCAAAATGTATTTATGCTGGCATTGAGTAAGTTACTTTCAAATTGTCTTTGGAGCACGTGACACAGCCGTACTTGTGTGAAGTGTGGAAGTGACCACTGGCCCATCGCTGGGAAGCTTGATGAAAACACTGGCACAGCCTGCTTAAAAGGAAACCGTGTGGCTGCAGTTACTCAGAAGAACATCAAGAATTTGATTTAAAGCCCGTACCTTCCATCAGCTTTGGATGACCTATGAAAGAGACATCCCCTTGGCCCGCCCCCGTTAACCCCCAGACACTTGAAGGAGACTCCGTCTCTGGTCTGCCCCTTTGATGTGACCCTAGAGTCATCAGTGGCCTGGCGTTCCTCACTTTGACTACAGCTCACTCCTCAGCCTTTTATTTGGCCCAGGACTGATGCTGATCTCCAAGTAGAGTCCATTCTCTCCTCAGGGTGGTGCAAACACCATTCATCTTCTCTGGTCAGGACTGGGGCACAGGCCACAGGGGCTTGGTGCCGACCAAGATGGTTCTTGTGTGGAGGCTGCAGAAATGGCACCAGTCCATGGGCTCCTTTCACACTCCCCAGGTGAGGCACTCCCAATCCTTTCTGTCAACGCAAACTAATTAAAAAAAAAAACTTTCCAACTTTTTATTCTTACTAGGGTAGAGAAAAATACAATTTCATGCTTATATCATATACTTGGGCCAGGACAAGTCTGTTTCTAGCCTGAGTGTAGACACTACCAGAGAAGGAACTGAAAATCTTTCCTGTTTCCAAAATCAGCAGAGGAGACCCCTTAGAGGGGAGTCTTAACTCTAGTAACAGACTCCACATTCTTGAAATAAACAAAAAACAATGTGGCCGTACGGAAGAGATGTGATTTTATGCTGGTTTATTTGATCTTGCCCCACTGTGTGCTCACTTAGTCACCTTCAAACCAATAGCTTGGAAGGCAGTTTGTGAGCTACGGTTCACTCCTTTAGAGACAGCACTCGGGAGGCGGAGGCGGGCAGCTCTCCAAGTTCGAGGTCAGCCTGGTATGAGTCCCAGGACGTCCAAGGCTACACAGAGAAACCCTATCATGAAAACACAGAGACAATAAACAAAACTGTGAGGGGTAATAGACATCTTGGGCACGCTATGCTTTGTGCACTGCTGGGTCAGCTCTTATGTGTGAGTCTTTTGTCTTTGTCCCTGTGAACACTATGCAGAGGCCTGGTCATAAGCACGAGGACTCCTTTCTGATAGTCATGGAGAACAGAATGGTTCCAGGTTTAGACGCAGGGCATCTACATAATAGAACATGACTCCCCTGGGCAGCCTTTCATCCTTCCCACTTTTGAGATATCAATTCACAACACTCACCTATAACTCTCAAATAATCAACTCCAAACACAACGGCAAGAACTAACGTGCTGAGTATCTAGTGGGAACATGGAGACTTACCTGTACCCATGAAGAGTAGGATGACCCTGGACACCTGGGCTTCCCTGCTCTGAGGCCACTCCCCCTACAGAGGATGCCATACTGTCCTCCTCACCTGCCCCCATCTCCTCAGCCCTGCCCTCGTTTATGATACAACCTTTACCAACTGCAAACCAGCCAGAAGGACTGGCCCCTCCGGAGTGCAGCCTTCTCCCACAGGCCTCTCTTTAGCCTGCCACCAGCCCTACTCAAGCAGATCACCAAGGCATTTACCCGACAAATCAGACCTGTCTCAAAATGGGAGAGTTCTGCTTCAAAATAAGTTTTATTTCTCTGCTTTGCCAAAGACTTTCTCCTGATAACAGTGTGCATTCATGAGCCCTACCAATAATATGGTTTTTACCATGTAGAAAAGGTAATAAATCCCATTAACCCCATCCAGGTCTGTCAGAGTCCCTCTCGGTTCTCTCACCCATCCTGTATCACCGTAGCTCTCAACCTTCCTAATGCTTACATCCCCTTAATACAGCTCCTCATGTGGTCCCCACCATAGAATTATTTTTGTTGCTACTTCATAGCTATAATTTTGCTACTGTATGAAACAGATATTTATCTGTTTTCCAATGGTCTTAGGTAACCCCTATGAAAAGGTCATTTGGCTCCAAACTGGTCTTGACCTACAGATTGAGAACCACACCATATGGCTGGTGGGCTTGAAGACTGTCATGTCTTGGGGGCTGCTTCCCCTACACAGCTAGTCATACCTGCTCCCATTATCCCTCTGCACAGCCACTGCCGAACCCTCATTCACTGGGAAGAGTTTGTCATCTCCAGGTACTGTACCACAGCTGAAATGGAAGAGATTGCGGTAACTTGGTTGTTCAAAAGGTGAAGGGACCTGCAGCTGCTAAGAGCTTGTGGCATTGAGATCAGGCATACCGTGCATCAGATCAGGGCAACCGTCTGAAACACTCTGTCTTATGTCCGTAGAGTGATTAGTTCTGAATTATGCTTAGCTGGAGAAAGGAGGAACTCCCATTCCAAAATGATTTCCAGACTCCAACACTGAGCAAGGGATTGCAACTCTATAATTCTGTGAGGTAGACAGAGCCACATGAGGGCCACAAGGCCAGGAAGAGGAAGCTTGCCTGCTAAGGGGAAAAAATTGCAAATGTAACTGGCAGCTGTGCTGTTTAGGTCATTTGTGAGTTAAACACTGTTATTTCTACTTTGTACTCCCTCCTCAAAGTCAGGCAAGGAAGACACGGCTCTCCTAAGGAGGCGCAACAGGGCGCCTTTGCTCTGTCTGGGCTTAGAGGCCAACTTCAAAGTTTAGCCCTGAGCTACAATCTAAGTGCCCCAAGTCCTGTTCTCTGGAACATCCTATGCTGACTTCCACTTTGCTGTTGACTTGTGCACTTTACTTCATGCGGAAGGGGCAAGGCAGCACACAGCTGTTTCTTTGGCCCTTTACAATATTAACGAAATCTAAAATGCATCATCTATAGTGCATACTAAAACACTTTTGGAGAACGTAATGATGCCAAGACAATTCACTGGCTACCTTGTTAAAACTACCAAAGATATTCCATGTCCTACCTTTGGTGACAGAGACTTTGATTTTTCATGCAATAGCTAGTTAAGCAGTTCCATGTCTAACAGCCACAGGTAGTTCTGAAAGCCAACACTGGAAGATTCAGACCCTCAAAGAAGTAAATGTATATATAACCAAGAGGCAGACCATTTAAGAAATCTGTCAGGCCAGAGAGATGGCTCAGGAGGTCAAGGAGCTTGCCACCAAGTCTTAGGACTTGAACTCAATCTGCAGGCTCCATTGGTAGAAGGCAAGAACAGATAGACGCCTGCAAGTTGTCCTCTGACCTCCTGCATGTGCATGCACAGCAAATGTGATTGAAACTATGTAAAATAGTCTGTGTGTCCTGCCTAGCTTTCTATCTGGAGCATCCATGGAACCACCTGGTCTATGGAAAGCAACTTTTGACTCACCAGTACTTCCTAGGACACATACACTCATGACGGGTGAGACTGTGAGGCAGCTGAGTCCCGGCACCTCGGCAGAGGCCATGCCCTCACAGCACCAAGTCTGATAAGGTACAAAGCTGGTACTCTGGACCAGAATGCTCAGGGGAGGACAGCGTGAGGTGAATACCGTGAGGAAAGTGCCTCAGTCGGGCTATCTGCTGCCTCAATCAGAATGGGCTGCAAACCAGTCACTGTGCCGCTCAAAGCAAGTATGTGTGTTCGTTTTCTTGCAAAATTGTCCTAGTCTTAGCTGGAAAAACAAAACAAGACACATCCTGGGAGATGAATCAGCAGTTAAGGACCCCGGCCACTGCTCTCTGAGAAGGCAGGTTTGATTCCCAGTGCTCACGTGGTGCTTACAACTATTTATAACTCAGTCCCATGGAATCTCAGACTCTCTTCTGGCTTCCCTAGGCAATCTACACATGTGATGTCTGGACATACAAGTCAACAAAACAGTCAATACATAAAAATAAACATTAAAAGTAAAAAGTAAGCAAAGAAGTGCCCAGTCCCCAGCACTTCCAAGATTAAAACTTCTGTCAAAGACTTACAACCATCATTTAAAGAAGAGAACTCAATGGGGTTTGGTAAGACACTCGTAAAGGGGCACGGGAGGTTAAGTCTCCTCATTTTTTTCTGAACCTCCTCTCAAAGTCAATACATTTTTGTGGCACAGGAGATCAAAGGTGGCAGAAACTACTCCGCCCAGTGACTTCCGGTGCACATGCGCCTGGCACACAGGACAAGCTGAGGTCGGTCTGTTGCTATGCACTGTAAGGCTAAATTCTGTACACCAAGGTCTAGTTGCCTCCTGAGAGTGAGTTCTCAAGCATACCAGCCTTTGTTGTGCAAACCTTGTTCCTTAATTTAAAAGCACTGGTTGAATAATGATGCCTGCAGCCTGTGGCGGAGCAGAAGAGAGGTAGGCGGGGCTTCTGTTCCAGGGTTTGGTTGGGTCTGAGGCAGAGAGCACTGGGAACTAAATGGTCTAGGGTGGGGTAGAAGCCCCCAAACAATGATTGCTCTGCCAAGAACACTGGAGCGCCTGAAGACTGGTCTGTGGCTGACGAGGACAGCTCAGTGCTTATTGCTTTCCAGGGCAAGTTGTCAGCAGAAAACCTGGGAGCTCTGTAGACCTGCGAATCTCATTTCACAGAAATGAAATTAATCCAAAACGAAACGCGCCTACCCACAACAGTATGCTTCACGGAGTCAACACCACATATCACTGTGCCTACAAGAAAAGGATATGGGAATCACTTGTAATTTAGTCCTTTCTCATTTCTTCCTGCTACACATGCAACCTAAGTAAAAAGCACGAGGAGGGGTGATGGATGGAGAGATGTCTCAGCGGTTCACAGCACTTCGTGCTCTCACAGAGAAGCTGAGTTCCAGTCCCAGCACCCACATGGGTGGCTCACAGCTGTCTGTAACTCCAGTTCCAGGGGATCTGATGCCCTCTTCTAGTTCCAGCAGGCTCCTGGACTCACACACCTAGACCCACACCCAGACAAACACATGCACACGAAATTAAAAAGGGAAGTATCACAAGACAATAATTAGGCTCAATTGACTCAAATAGTTTTCTAGTTTGATGGGACAGCTGTTACTGACAGGGAACTCCCCATGCTGACAAAGGCAGGAGGCGCTTACAGGGCCACACTTCCTGAGTCATCGTCAGGAGGAACGGAGAATAGTGCTTTCACTCTGACTGGAAGACTGTAAGTCACACGCATCCCGGGCTTTAGCTGTCCTCACTGGGGGTGCTTTAAAAGGGCACCCGAGGGGAGTGTGATAAATCCCAGCACTAAGGAGGCAGAGGCAGACTCATCTGGGAGGCTGAGGCCAGTTTAGTCTACCTAGGGAGCTCCAGGACAGTCAGGGCTCCACAGTGAGGTCTCTCTGCCAATAGGAGACTGGACTGAACGAAAGCCTTCTCTTCATGAGAACACTCTTATTCCCAAACTGATGTGCAGGGTGACTGTGCTGCCCCCACCTGTCAAAGTCACCTGAACAAGCTAAAGTCGTGGTGAAAATGCTTTAAGGTCAGTCAGTATTGTGACTTTCCCCACTGGCCTACCTGGTAAAATCTAGGCACTACTGCTCCCTCTGCATACGTTGTTCTTGCCACTGGTAGACCCAGTGAATGACTCCTGAACAGGGCTGAGAACGACACCCCCCCCCCCGTCCCCCTTCCTCCCAAGGCCTGCCATGGCTCCAAGAGTGTCCGCTACCCTCACCTGACTGCTAACTCACCATCACATCAGGGTAGGATGAAGTCTACTTTCCAGAAACTTCTATGCATATGTATAATACACCAAAAAGAATGAGACCACACGGGGCTGGGGATTTAGCTCAGTGGTAGAGCGCTTACCTAGGAAGCGCAAGGCCCTGGGTTCGGTCCCCAGCTCCGAAAAAAAGAACCAAAAAAAAAAAAAAAAAAAAAAAAAAAGAATGAGACCACACAAGGAATGATATACCAATCAGAAAATAATGGCTCTTTATAAATTTGAATAGGGTCTAAGTTATTCCATGTAATATATGTCTGTAGGGACCTGGAGTGACTCACTCCCAAGTTGTCTGCTAGGATGATGGCCAGAGCTTCATGTCCCCCTGCACGGCCTCAGGGATGGTGTCGGAGCTCTCAGCAACACGGAGCTGGTACTCCTGGATTCCCCACGCATCCATGATCTATATCATGTCCAGCTGTAAACAAGAACAGCATATTCAGAAAGGAGCCAGGCCGCCCTCAGACCTGCAGTTCCAGTCAGAGGGTGAATGAAAGCTGTAATGGTGGCTACGCACACACACAAGCCTGTACTGGTATTCCCTGCCAGCTATTGTAGGACTTAAACCCCAAATGTCTTCTCATTTCAGCCCTAAAGACTTTCCCACCAAAAGGCTGATAGCACAGTGTGTGGTCATCACTCCAGTCTTCCTGTGACACTGGAGGGCATGGTTTCCCAAACACGGCTGTGAAGCCCACATTTGCACCACAGCATGGTGAGACAGGCGAGGGCCGTCTTCAAAGGCCTGTCAGTCCACTTTGTTTCTACAGAGCTAATTGAGAGCATCTAGGAAGTGGGCTGTGTAAAGGATGTTTGTGTTTGTCAGCCCACACGACTGCACGTTGCACTGCTTATTTCTGGTGAAGAACAATTTCAGTCAATTATAACATGCTTCTACACAGGGACTAGCTCCCTGGCTCATTCTTAGCTCTTCAGAGGGGAGAATTAATCTGAACGAACACTATGATTGAAACCGCAGAACCCAGGAATTCCCATTATGAAATTACCTATATGATTAGATTTGTAATGGTAATAATTAACAGTGCAAGGAGCGTCTGGTGGGTGTGAAATTAAGGCACAAATAAAAAACACATCTACAATGACAGGTTGGTGGCTGTATTTACAGCTCAGACGGTCCTGTCTTTAAACACCTGGTGCCTGGTAACAGTACTTACTAAATCATCCACATCACCACCTTCTTCAAGTCCTGTTGTGTCTTCTTTTGCTTTGTCTTTGGGGGTCAGGAACTATAAACAGAAAGGCAGTCATGAAAATAGAATAATCATTTTTGTCTTTTTTGACAAAAAAAGAACAGGCAAACGCAGAAAGGCTCTGAGGTGCAGGAGCTCGGCAAGTGCTCCTTTCTCCTAACGTGAGAGCTAGTTTTGAGGCTTGATAGTCCGCACTGACTCCCACCGGAGAGTTCTTGTGGAGAAGGGGAAACATCAGTGCTTGGTAAAGATAAGAAGGTACACACCCGATATCATATTTCTTCCATAGGGCGGCGCTGGCATGTTCAGGTTAAGAAAATAAAATCCTTTCCCAAATAAAACCGGAACCTCTTGTCTCATTTGAAAGGAGCAGAAGAATTTAGGAAGATTATAATCATCTATTCCTGAACGCAACAGAGGACAAATATCAACAGAGAACCAAATGGGTGAGCTTGGGAGGCTGTTTGGTCCTTTGTGGAAATCCTTCTGTTTGTGTTAGAGATGGTGTGAAAACACTCCACATTAGTGAACGAAGGTGGAGACACTGACCAGTCCGGTAAGGATCCAGCATATTCAGACTTTAGAAGTACCCGTGGCTCTGGGAATTACCTGAGCATCATTTCCCACCCTGCCCCTCTAAAACTGCAAAGCATGGCATCTTCTTCAGACTTTGGGGCACTACGCAGCAACTGCATGTCAGAGGTGGTCTAACAAAAGCCTACTGTCCCCAAACAGAAGGTGACCTTCCTGTAGCATGCGTACTCCAGGAGAGGTGAGATGGTCCTGCTGAAGTGTTTTAAGTGGGGTAGTAGGAATGGGCATGGCTTTCTGTTATTCTGCATGGTATGCAGGCCTTCCGGCTCAGCCCTACCTCAACCAAGACAGAAAACATGTTCTCACGGATCTCTTGCTTTCCTAACATGAAAGCTGGCAAGAACTGTTTTCCCCACAAATCCCCATCATTGCTATGAACCATGGGGGTGGACATGACCTTGAAACTCAGAATTGCTGTAAAGATGTCTCCTTAACAAACTGGAAAACATAGTCTCCCACTAAATGAGAGGTTGCACACAGCCCGTCCCTGGAGCATGCATGCACGCACACAATGGCTATGTTCTCAGCACCGGGACGGAAGCTATGGCAGTCTGTGGACGGCTACTCTTCCCTGGGCTTTTTCCTCACTTCTTGTTGATCTCTATTTTGACTAAGGTTCTTTAAGGACATTATGGATCTTCCCATGATCCTTTGGTGCCCCTCCGCTAGCTCCAACTGTCCAGAGACAAAAAT
Organism: Rattus norvegicus; assembly: GCF_021556685.1. NCBI lineage: Eukaryota > Metazoa > Chordata > Mammalia > Rodentia > Muridae > Rattus > Rattus norvegicus. Next base: position 89,198,745 of record NC_141542.1, on the reverse strand, counting down.
CCAGGACAGACAGTCTGAACAGAACTGTAATGCAGCTGAGGTCTCACTGATACCGTATATTTATTCTGGGTGATATTAATAAAGATATCTGAGGGCCAAATGCAGATAAATGAAGTTATACACATGACTTGCTGTGTCATGGTTTACTGTGTCAAAGTTGAAAATAAGCTATGCTTGTCCGTTGATTCTTAATCTTCATAGTTGTCCTGATTATTATACTATAATGATTACTTCCTACCTTGGCCCTTCCACTGATTAGCATTAGCTAACACAGACAATGTTTTACATATCAGAGACACAAAGCTGAGACTGAGTCAGGGTAAAAGAGTAAAGGTACAGTTGGTTCTTGCTATACCCCTGTGGGGACACAAATAACCAGCACCTCCCAAGGAGATGACGAGCGGCCCAGGGCTCCGTGGCAGCTCCCACTGCATACTGCACCTCAGTAACCTGGACCATGGTGGGTCCTCCTGATGAGACTAGAAACCCCTAATGCATCTTGGCATCCATCCTCTAAAAGCTCCAATTCCCACAGCCTCCCTTCCTGCAAGGCCTCTTCCTAGTTCAATTAAAGGGTAAATTAAGATAGGATTGTCTGCACAGTATGACTGTGGTATATATAATTAAACACAAACGGCACAGCTCCGAGATGAGGCCAAATTCCTAGGAAGAGCAGAGCAGCAGGGAAAAGAAAGAGAAAAGGAAAGCCGGAGTTTCCACCAAGGGCAGAACATCTGTGGCTGATTCCCTGACAGATCTGCTCTCGTTCCTGAATAAGCAGATTATGGCTAAAGGCTGGGCTGCCTCCTTATCCTCCCCAAAACCCCAGTCGAGGCTGATCTCTTCCGCAGATCGCTCCTTGTCAGTTTTAATGTTTTAACGGCAAGTAATTTCTAGTGTGTGTGGTGACAGGCAAGCTAGAGAGCCAGCACTCAAGGACTTGCTTGCTTTATCAAAGAACCAACATCTCAGATTGCAGCAGAAAGGGGTAAGAGTCACTCCCGTCTTTTGTTGTCCCTTTCCTTTGCAATATGCTGAAGTGGAGAAAACCCAGAATGGACACTTGGGTGACATGCTTTCCCCTTCCTCAAACCACCATCATTTACTTGGCGTTACCACAAAGAGCCTCCTTGTCTAAAGATCACTATGAAAAGAATAAACAGTACTACCTCTAAGTACAGCAGCTGGCCACATTCAGAGAAATGGAATCAATAACCCCTGCATAGGAACTGCTAGTCTCATCCTCCCATTAAGACTAAAAGCTAACAATCAGTCCTTTATCAACGCCCATATTAAAAGCGCATGGCTGTGGTGGCTCACACAAGCAACACCAGTGCTGGGAGGCTTAGGCAAGTGGACTGCTGTGAGTACCAACCGACTGTACATAGGGAGTTCTGGGCTAGCCTGGACCATAAAATGAGATTTTTGTCTCAAAGCAGACCACCAAGGTTTTTCCTGGGCACTATCGGGTGACTACAGGTCCTTCAAAACCATCAGTAATGGTAAGGAATTGTCGCATGCACAAAGCCAAGTCCAATCCCCTACACTGTAGCAACAAAAGTCATGAAAGCAAATAAATAAAACAAAGCCAGATGTGGTGGTGCAACCAAGAGGTGAAGAAAGGGGGGTCAGGAGTTCAAGGTCACCCTCTACGGTACAGCAAGCTAAACCCAGTATGGGTTACATGAACTCGGGCCTAAAAAAGCTCAAGGTTACCTAAAATGACAAACAGCTTATTTCACTCATAAAGATAGACTGCAGCAGAGGAACCGTGCTGCCCAGTGTGGAGAACACGGCCAGAATGTTAGCTCTGCGGGTTTCTTAGGAGCCCCGGGAGAGAACCTGACCATGTTAAAACTAATTATTCCCAAACACCTCTTCTAACTCCCAGGTTTGTGCTTAGTCTCAGATAAAGGAAGGTAGGCAAAAATGCTTATGTAAGTGTAAATGCTCTAATTATAGGAGTTATATGCAACTTACATATGGGTGTGTACTAGAATATCTACCAGTCTTCATTTGCAAATGTCAACATCTCCAAACAAACCAAGTGCCTATCATCAGGAGGAAAGACTGATCTATGGTAGTCATTAACAGGGCACTACACAGCCAAAACACAGGCAAGAGTGTCAGCGGGAGATCGCAAAGCCTGACTCCAAGTGTATGAGGGCCAGGAGCAGGCGAACAGGCTCTCGTGAGTCAGGAGATCTGAGCTCTGACTGGGAAGGTACTGGGGAACTGTGATGGTCCGTATATGCTCAGCCCAGGGAGTGGCACTATTAGAAGGTGTGGCCCTGTTGGAGTAGGTATGTCACTGTGGGTGTGTGCTTTAAGATCCTCATCCTGGCTGCCTGGAAGCCAGTATCCTGCCAGCAGCCTTCAGATGAAGATGTAGAATTCTCAGCTCCTCCTGCACCATGCCTACCTGGATGCCACCATGTTTCCGCCTTGATGATAATGGACTGAACCTCTGAACTTGTAAGCCAGTCCCAATTAAATGTTGTCCTTATATATTTTGATCATGGTGTCTGTTCACAGTAGTAAAACCCTGACTAAGACAATCCTTTTGGGCAGCAGACATTCAAGTATATGATATGTAAGAATCCATCATGTTGGTCACACCTGATGCTTGCGAATGTTTCCTACATGTATTGTCTGCCTTAATTAAAAGTTTAAATTTAAAAATTACCAAGCTTGCTGTAACACATGCCTTTAATCCCAGGGGCAGATCTCTGTGAGATCTAGGTCAACCTGTTCTACAAAGTTAGTTCCAGGACAGTGCCAGGGCTACACTGTGGGACCCTGTCTCTCTCTCTCTCTCTCTCTCTCTCTCTCTCACACACACACACACACACACACACACACACACACACACACACACCACTTTCACCACCACCTCACAACATTCAGAAAAAAAAATGACATCAATGATTTAAAGCAGAAAGGAACAAAAGAAACATTCACAGGGTCCAACAGAGACATCCACCAGTTAGAGAAATGATCCTTCCATCCATCCTTCCATCCATCCATCCATCTATCCATCCTTCCTTCCTTCCTTCCTTTTCTTCCTTCCTTCCTTCTTCCTTTTTTAGACAGGGTCTGGCATCTCAAGACTGGCCGTAAGCTCAGGATCCTCCTACCTCAGCCTCATGAGTACTGGGTTCAGGGGTTGGGGATTTAGCTCAGTGGTAGAGCGCTTGCCTAGCAAGCACAAGGCCCTGGGTTTGGTCCCCAGCTCCGAAAAAAGAAAAAAAAAAAGAAAAAAATGAGTACTGGGTTCAGAGTCAGGTGTTGCCATGCCTAGAGTTCTTTCAAGACTGCCTCACCAGTTAAGAGTACTTACTGCCTCTCCAGAGGACCTGGGTTGGGTTCACAGCTGTCTGTAACCTCCGTTCCAGGGGGTCTGATACTGACTTCTGACTCTGAGGGCACTTGGCACACACACAGTGCACATACATATGTGCAAGCAAAATACATAGAGACAAAATAAAAATACATACACACCACACTGTGCAGGAGGTCAGAGGACAACTTCAGGCCAGTCCTTGGCTTCTCCCAGAGTCTCTTTTTCTTTGTTGTATACTGGGTATTTTACCCCAAAGCATTCCCCTGGCCATAAAAACTTCTTTAGTATAAAATAAAGGGTTCGTTGATATTAGGACAGACACGAAAGCATAATTTTGTACATCATACACTGACAGGATGCACTCTGAGGATGAATCAGAGTTCAGGCTCTATTTTACAGTCTTTAGGGGTCACTGTAAGCACCTCTTGGTGGAAATGAAGCAGATGGAGATGAGTGTGTTTTAGTGACTCTTGGTCAAAAGTTCTACTTATCAGACCAATCCTTCACTTAGGAATGAAGGCCCAGTGCAGTGCACAGAAACTGGCATTTTAATCTTCTTGCTGCCTCTAAGAGCTCACAGTAGAATCCCATTTAACCTTTAACTGGGCTTGGCTTCCCAGTGGTAACAGGATGGTATTCCACTCTTGCCAGTTCTTAGAAGGTCAGTGAGAAGATCACAGAGTGGCAGTGGGAACCACTGGTTCTACAGTTAAATAAATACAAAATTTTATTCCCATTATTTCCTACTCTTACCTGAATATGATATGTGCACACACACACACACACACATACATTCTATATGAGAATCATACACCACTGTGGAAGTTCTTCCTAAGTTAAAATAGTATCATATAAACATTTGATGTGAATACTAAATTAAGGGCTATGAAGATGGTAAGAATGCTTGCTGCATTCTTGACATTCAGATCCCAGTACCCGCATAAATAGCCAGGCATGACCTGCCTACAAGGTATGCTAGTGTGATAATGACACAAATGCTATGGCAATAACCAACCCTTTCTGATTGGACTAAAAGCCTACCCCATGAGATGGAAACTTCCCCTGATACTGCAAAAGTGGCCAAGAGTCTGAGGCTAAGTCATTGGACCTGGGGGAAAATCAACTACTATTCTCCTAAAGAAATACAGTAATATGGCTTCTAATGGAACTGTTCTGCCCAGAGGTCAGTGCATGGCTCAACCATCATCAGAGAAGCATCTTCTTACAATGGATGTGCAGAGAGAATGAGGAACTTAAAAGCACTCAGTCCTCGGGGTATCTATATCATACTCCTCCCCTGGAGGCTCAGGGATCTATATGAAGAAGAGGCAGAAAAGTCTTAAGAAGCAGAGGCTGGGGCTGGAGAGATGGCTCAGTGGTTAAGAGCACTGACTGCTCTTCCAGAGGTCATGAGTTCAATTCTCAGCAACCACATGGTGGCTCACAACCATCTGTAATGGGATCTGATGCCCTCTTCTGGTGTGTCTGAAGATAGCTACAGTGTACTCATAAACTAAACAAAAGAAAATAAACAAATCTTTAAAAAAAAAAAAAAAAAGAAGCAGAGGCCGGGGATGGCACCACAGAATCAATGTCCTTCAGACATTGGGCTGAAATACATATGGATGCATAGACTGTTAAGAGCATGCACAAGACCTGCATAGGTGCAAGCCAGACAAACTCACAGCACTGAAGAGGGGAAGTAGACAAGTCCACCCCTAACCAAGAACCTATTTGCAGTGGATGCCCACTGGGAAAGTGACAATCAGTTCTCCCCACTGAAGTGTCACGGGGCATACCAGCCACACTCCAGACCAGGCCCCGTTCCCAGGAGTAGCTGGCCAACTTAAACAGACTATGCTCTGGGGCTTTTTTGGGGGTGAGGGGACTCTTTGTTCTATTTCAGTGTTTTTTATCTTACTGTTTCTTTTGATTGTTGGTTTTATTATTGGTGCTTGAGATGGAGGAGGGAAAGAACATGGAGTTGGGTGGGTAGGAAGGTGAGAAAGGTCTGGGAGGAGTTGGGGAAGGGAAGAGCATATGGTTAAAACATTCCTTGTTTGGGAACACAGATCAGACACGTATGCATTCATTCTCTGCTCATCCCTGGTTACTACTGGATGCCTCAGTCCCACAGTGAGGGACTGTCACCTGGAAATAGAAGTCAGATAAACCCTTTCACCACCAACCCCAAGTTGCTTCCTATTAGGTGTTTGATCACAGCAAAATCATGACAGTCCCTGTCTCAGAGGAATACAGTGGGGCAGGATAGAGCAGGATAGAGCTGAGGCTCTGTGCCCTGAAATTTGAAAGAAAATATGTATCTTCCTCTGGCCTCCATGTATGCACAGGCACATGCACCCCATATACAACTATATACATACACTACACTCACACACATGCATGAAAAATGTTAATTGGTAGAAGCACTAAAAATGTGGAAAAAATGAAAATGGTGTCTTCTTGATGCAAAATGGAACCTGCAAGGCTGATGTGCAATGCACTTTGGCAGCGACTGTAAGATAACGCATCCCAAGGAGCCTTTCACAGAGCTGGAGCCCCGCGGATTCCGCTGCCACCTTGCCTTCTCATCCACCATAAAGTGGAGTTTTACCGGTAGCGAAACAAACAGGAAGGCACCAGGCAGTCAGAATAGAAGAGCTTCTCCCGGGGTTGGGGATTTAGCTCAGTGGTAGAGCGCTTGCCTAGCAAGCGCAAAGCCCTGGGTTTGGTCCCCAGCTCCGAAAAAAAGAAAAAAAGAAAAAAAAGAAAAAAAAGAAGAGCTTCTCCCAACTGTATTCACTATGTTACCTCTAATCAAAGATGGCAACATCCCCAGAGTTGTCTTAAACTGCAACTGAATCAGTTCCGGTGATTCTAGAATCATCCAAGGACTCTACTTTATCCCTAACAATTAGCTGACATTTCCCTCTAAGCTTAATCATCAGCAGTTAAAACTCCTGATGCACAGGCTCTGTGCTCTTTACTCTGAAAGAAGATACCACACGAACAACATAGAACAAGTCTCACACAATCTGGAAGTGCCGTCTCTCTTTAGAGTCCTTCCTTCACATTCACTGAGATGTACATTTTGGCTAAGATGTGTTGCTGGGAGGAAGGCCTACCTTTTGAACATTTTCTGTAAAAACTAGACTATGTAGTCAATGTCATCCAGACGATGGATTTTCATACTGCATAATGATTAGAATTAACTTATACGTGAACTCACTATGTTTAGCAAGAGCTGATTGGTAAGCTTTACTCCCTAGGCCTGAAGCCCAGCTATCCCCTCAAATGCTGTCTGGATGATGCTGTGATGGTGTTTTGTAGGTAAGATAAACATATATACTACACTTGCTCTTAGCCAAAAGGCCAAGAAGCAATAAGATAAAAATTTATAAAAGCTGACTTTAAGAACACCCTTGATAACGTTAGTAAGCCTCATCCAGTCAGGTGAAAGCCTTGAACGACACAGAAGGTTCCTTAAAGCCAGTTAGTCCTTTCTGTGCCAGGCAAGAGGCTGGCAACAGTGGTGAGAGGCAGGCCCCAAGGCACCCATCTCCCTTATAATCGGCGTGGATATGTCCAGATGCATCTTATCATCTGTTGGGAACAGAGATTGACAAGAGATACATTTTTTTCCCATTACCAATGTTATCTTGAGACAGCCTTTGCTTTTGAAGGGATATCCTCAGTTATCTTTAACTTTATAAGGTCATGGGTCAGCGGCAGCCAGCACCCATCCTCAAGATAAAGACAATCAAAGCACCTGTCTTTACTAGTGTATGATTTGGGATTCTCCCTGGCTAGACTTGGCATAAAAAGCCTATACCCTCACTCAGTTTGTGTGTGCCTGCAAGTGGATCTTAATGAGTCACCTTAATGAGTCTGTCTTAATGGCAGACAAACTTAATGAGTGTTCTCCCCTCTATAAAAAGATCAAATTGTAGGATAATACAATGCACTGATTGACATTCTCCCGGTACAGGTCATTTTTTTATTTTCTAGTCTAACTTTAAGTCAAGCTTAAATTCAGAAAAACATAGTTTCTTTCTTTTATAAGGTCTGGGTTAAACAGATACAACCTCCCCCTCTCTCTCTCTCTCTCTCTCTCTCTCTCTCTCTCTCTCTCTCACACACACACACACACACACACACACACACAGATTTTGTTTTCAAGTTCAAGGCCTTCCTCAGCTACATGGGGAGATCAAAGCCAGCCTAGGCTATAGACCCTATCTCAAGAAAAAAAGAAAAAGAAAAAAGAAAAGAAAATCAAACAAATAAAAATAAACAAGAAAAAAACCTTTTCAAATTAAAATACTTAGTAAAAAGTCTTGATTATTGCTGCCTAACTTCTCTCCCAAATAATACTTTGGTTCCTGTCTAATGCCTTTTCTGAGTTGAAAATTCTTGACATTTTCCATTTGGCCTGCAGTTAGATAAATAATGAACATTCCCAGTCTTGTCTCTGCCGTTCCTTACAGCTACTTTGGTTCTCCAGCCCCAGGACAAGTTCTCCTTAACCACCAGAGGTTACCTCTCAGTCTTCATCACAGCCCTATGCACCCACGACTGAGCATTTGAGCTTCTAGAGGTCAGAGTGCTAGTACCCACGCCCCGTGACTGTCATCCGCAGCTCTGTCTACTGCCAGCTGCCAAGTCCCGTGCAAGTGAGACTAGCTCAGCCAGTGTCTGCATCTGAAGCAGGGTGTTATAAACCATGTACCCTGAGCTTCTCAATTTAATTTCATAAAAATTTCATTACAACCTTGAAGTACAAAGAAGAATTCCTGAACTAAATAGCTGCATATATTTGACTGGCAGCTGAGTCAGATTTAATATTCAATACATCAAGCAAGGAGGCCTTAGCCTAACCAGTGTGCCAATCAAAAGCCATGGGTTCTGCATATGTCCTCTCATTGAGAACACCTGGCTATCTCTCTACCAGCTCCATAATACATTTGCAAGAATAGCTTTAAAACCACAAACAAATCATTCCTGAGACCTGTCTCAAACAGCAAAATCTTTGGAGTAGTCTCTGTCTTTGTTTTGTTTTTAGTACAAGAGAACGAAACCTGTACCTCATGAATGCTATTTTAGTAGATTACTCTACTGCGAAGCTCCGGTCCCCAGCCTTTGCTGTTTAACCAGTATTTTAAAAAGGGGATTGGGAAATACACATGGTATGCACTCATTGATAAGTGGCTATTAGCCCAAATGCTCAAATTACCCTAGATGCACAGAACACATGAAACTCAAGAAGGATGATCAAAATGCGGATGCTTCACTCCTTTTTAAAAAGGGGAACAAGAATACCCTTGGGAGGGGATAGGGAGGCAAAGTTTAGAACAGACACAGAAGGAACACCCATTCAGAGCCTGCCCCACATGTGGCCCATACATATACAACCACCAAACTAGATAAGATGGATGAAGCAAAGAAGTGCAGGCCGACAGGAACTGGATGTAGATCTCTCCTGAGAGACACAGCCAGAATACGGCAAATACATAGGCAAATGCCAGCAGCAAACCACTGAACTGAGAACAGGACCCCCATTGAAGGAATCAGAGAAAGGACTGGAAGAGCTTGAAGGGGCTTGAGACCCCATATGAACAACAATGCCAACCAACCAGAGCTTCCAGGGACTAAGCCACTACCCAAAGACTATACATGGACTGACCCTGGACTCCAACCTCATAGGTTGCAATGAATAGCCTAGTAAGAGCAGCAGTGGAAGGGGAAGCCCTTGGTCCTGCCAAGGCTGGACCCCTAATGACCAGGATTCTTGTGGGGAGGGCGGTAATGGGGGGAGGATTGGGAGGGGAACACCTATATAGAATGGGAGGGGGAGGGGTTGGGGGGATGTTGGCATGGAAACTTGGAAAGGGAATAACATTTGAAATGTAAATAAGAAATACCCAAGATGGGAAAAAAAAAAAGGGTTTGGGGAGGGTGCGACCAATGGCTCAGTGAGTAAGTGTGCTTGCCATCAAGTCTGACAAACTGAGGTCAACCCCTGGAACCCACATGACAGTAGGAGACGACCAATGCCCACAGTTGTATCAGACATCCACGCATGTGCCATGTGCCACAAGCCATGAGCCACTGCATGTAGCCCACCCCACTAAACACGCACACGAATACGCATACATTACGATGTCATTTAAACAAAGATGTAAGGTGGGAAAGGCAGTGGAAAGACAGTGGTGGGAGGGTGGTCCACCACAGCCACACTAGGACCTGGCTAAGAAGGAAACGCACTGTGAAGTTCCCGGACTACAGATGGATTCTAGAGGCACAGCCGTGGGAACAGAGCACGCTGACGTCTGTTCTAAGAGTGCAGCTGCAGCTGAGGCAGTTGACTTGGCTGTGTTAGGAGCTCCCTTGTGGGGTAACTCGTCTAAAGACAGGGAGGGGATGAGCTCTCAGTACCTTCGTGGCCTCCTCAGCTGTGACAGAGCTTCCTGGGCTTTCGTCTTTGGTGATCAGAGTAATTCCATCTATAAAAGTAAGGTGGAGAACAATTAGGGATGTGTCCAGCATGGCCTCCCAATGCATGTGCACTCACATATGCAGACAAACACACAGACATGCTCACATGCACAAAAGCACTGCATACATACAAACATGCATACGCACATGCATTCGTACCACACATGAAAACGAGAAACTTAAAAAAAGGAAAAATTTTATGTATATTTTAAGCAGCATGAATATTTGAAGGAACAACACTACCTTACCCTGCACAACAATTTCCCAGAAATGATTTAATTGTTTAATTTCCACTTTCTCTCGAAGGCCTTCCAGGAAACTGTTGAAACGCTGCTCTTCTGAAAACTGGGGGTGGACAGGAGTATAAGAGGCAAGTCAGAGCAAGTGTAAACCAAACATCCTTCAACCAAGGCACTCACTTGAATCCATCAGAAAGAGCGACTTTAGAAACTGGAAACCAGCGACCCAGACTGCTCTGATCTGTGTGAAGGAGAGCGCCATCTATCCATGGAGGGCACAGAGCCGGGAGCCACAGAGATCTTGGCAGCTTAGAACATCATTTTTAGCTTTAGTGCAGGCAATTTCAAATAAGACAGCAGTTTATTGGATGCTCGCGCACTGACTGACTTCAGGAATTATCAATTTAGCCAATCTCTGTTTCACTCTGTGATCACCAGAGACTGACCGTGGGCCCTCATGCACGCTGCATGAGTACTCTGCACTGAGCTGCATTAACCCAGCCAATCTTGTTCTGTCTACACCCCTACCTCTCACAGCTCGAGTAATTCTTCAAGTAAATTTCAGTCGTATTATTTCAATTATAAATATTTCTGTATGTCATTTCTAATTTTTTAAAATTCAGAAACATATTCATCTGGGATCCTTGGAACATGCCTATCATCCTAGCGCAGGGGAAATGGAGGAAAGGAACGAGTTCAAGGCCAGCCTCAGCTGCACTGAGAGTTCGAAGCCAGTATGGACTACTGAGACCCTGTCAGTAGTCTGGGCTGGAGACTACTCAGAGGTGAAGGAAAGGAAAAATACATGCCACCGTGTGTCAGAGAATTTGAAAGGTCTGTAGGGAGTAAAGAGCCACTTGGTATCTTGTTTCTTTAGTTGAACTTCATTTTCTTTAAAAAACGAATTTTACTCTTAACACGGGTCACATGAGGAAGGATCACTCTGTCTCCATCTCCTTGGCTCCCTTTCATCCTGCTCTCATCTGTTAGGTGATGCAGATGAGGCACAGGTCCTCTTCCAAACTAGGCTGCTGACGATGGTCCTAGCCTTCCTTTGGTTTCCCACCCGAGTCCTAATCTGACCTGTGGTGGGACCAGGGCACTCATCTGGGTCACCCTTAGCCTTTTCTTGGTTCTGCATTTCCAAATGTCATTGTTTTTAATCTGTGGAGTATTTGAATCATCTACTTCTGAGCCTTTTATTCTAATTCCAGCCGTTTTCTCATTTTCCTGTCTTTCTTTGTAAGCACCTAAATTATTCAAGTCTTTGTTCATTCAGCAAATATTTAACCAATCAGCACCCACACAAACACATACTCTACAACTGTGCCAACTTTACACCTTCAATTTCAAATCAGCTCATTTCTTGCTTAGAGGGAAAAAGGCCCATAAATAACCAGGTAGAGGGTTACAAGCATTTTCTAAAAGTTCCTAACAAAAAGAAGAACAGCCCCCCCCCCCCACACACACACACAGAGACACCCAGCACTGGGAAACTACTGCCATGTGTAGGGTCTTTTCTCTTCTTGTATTCATATACCTGTCCTGTCTCTGTAAGTCCTTCTCAGCACGATCATACATATCTCTCATCAATTTTCCTAAAAGAGTTAGTTTACCCTTTATGATGTCAGGACTACAGAAGTTACAATGGGACTTTTCTCAGTCCTTTAAGCAGAGGCATGGGCCTGTACACTAGTGTCATAAAAAGCTAACCCTGAGGGGTAAACTGCCCAGCCACCACTATCTCCACTCCTCCTGAGAAGTGATAATGGCAGGTGAGTTGGTCATTTCCACTTGGCATAGGTACAGTTCAGTGAGAATGGTGCATTCCCAAACCTAGGCTTATTGTGGGATGCTGCGTGCCCCTGCCCTGTGACAGCTGCTGAGTAAAGATGGGTGAGCCCACTTACCTGAATGGCTTCCTCCCGGAGAGCTTTGATGCAGTCCATACTTTTCATAAAATACAGTGTTTCATTGGTATCCAAAAACTGTTCAATGTGACTCATTAGCTGGAGACTCGCTAGAATAGAAGACAATAAATGTATTCTCTTGGTGTGGGGGGTGTTTGTGAAAACACAGTGCAATTCTTGGTGCACAGCTGTAAGGTGAGCTCTTGTTCAAGAGCACGCATACTCGCCAAGCTTCTTAAGTGGGGGAAAAGATGCAACGTCCTATCTCCAAAGTCAGAATTTAAGAACTCTGGTGTCAGACACGGTAGTGAGTGCCTTTAGTCCCTGTACTCAGGAGACAAAGGCAGGCAGATCTATTTGAGTTTGAGGCCAACCTGGTCTACAAAGCAAGTTCATGCCAGCCAGGCCTCACAAAGGAACCCTGTCTCAAAAAACAAAAAACAAACCAAAACAAACAAAAAACAAAAAAGAAAAGCAATTTGGTAAAGATTTAGAGGAACAGCTCAGCAGTTCAGAGCACGTGGGTGATGTGCTGTTCTTCCAAAGGCTGAAAGCTCTGTTCAACACCCACATAGGGCAGCTCACAACAGTCTCTTACTGTACAGCTAGAAGAGCTGATGCCCTCTGGTGGCTGCTGTGGGCACTGCAGTCACAGGCACAAACTCATGCAGACACATAACATAACGTATAATTAAAAGAGTAAATCTTGGGGTTGGGGATTTAGCTCAGTGGTAGAGCACTTGCCTAGCAAGCGCCAGGCCCTGGGTTCGGTCCCCAGCTCTGGAAAAAGAAAAAAAAAAGAAAAGAGTAAATCTTTTGAAATAAAATTAAATTTCTAAAGTTATTAGAATTATAGCTTAGTATTCTTTCCATAGGTTGTATTAGGATGGTTTGTTTTATGTTTTTATTTGCTTGTTTTATTTTAAATCTTAGGGTTTTTTTTTTAGCTTGAACAATTCAAAACTACCTTCCTTAACATATTCACAGAAAATTAATCCTCCAGTTCCTCCCCTATCTCTGAGACTTAGTGTAACTAACATCAGGTAATGAAAAGTAACGAGCTAGGCACAGCCTACCTTTTACCAATCCCAGATTGCATTAGGAAAGAGCAGCCCACATTCGCCATTGAATGAGCGAGCATTACTATATCTGCGCCCTTCCTGGACCTGAATATTCCCCATGCTTCTCAGCACTGCACTAGCGCTGGACACTTAGAAAGCAATAGCTGTCAGCAGGCAACGTATAAACGGCTTGGAAAGCAGAAGGACATTAATAATGTTATCATCTGCAAGGCAAGCTGAAACTTGTGGCTGCCTCACAAACAAAGGAAAAAAAAATCCTTCAGTAGGAAAAAAGCAGAGGAAAATAGAAACATGCCTGGAACTCAGCAGAAGAAACCAATGAAACCTGGACATCATGCCTAAAGGCACATTCTCCTGCATCCCCGGAACCACGCACTGCCGGCTGCCTGACAACTTCTGAGGGAGGCATGGCCAAGATACCTAAGGCTGCTATTTCCCAAAATCATGACCTCATTTGACCATTCTGTTTAAAATGTATGTGAGAGTGCGATATTAAAGCAAACTGCTTTTAAGAGTCATCCGTGGGGGCTCAGGGCCACTAACTCTATGAATCAGAGCACTGAACACTGTTCAGCATCTTACAAAAGACCTGAATCAGTGCCATCTACTCATTTCCGGAGGACCTTAAAGCATGCAGAAAGGATTTAAAAGAAAAAAAACCGAATGAAGCATTTCTCATATAGCAATTTCTCAGGAAGGAAAAAAATATCCCCAAGAACCATTCCATTTCTCCTACCAACCGGAGATTATGATCTCCCTTATTATAAAGCATTTGACAAATTTGAGGATTAAAGAAACACTTCCCTATGCAATTTCAGAAATCTCCCCCAACGTGTCCTCCAGCAGTAAATTAATATCCACATACTATTCAAAGGAGACACAGTGTGTTCCCACGGTCTTTGTAGGGGATAAATAATACAGCCCGAGTCTGCAGGAGAGAACCATCCACAAGAAACTCAGAGCAACAAAGCGTTTCCTCTTTTCAGCCAGCAAAGGCAAAGTAGCCAAGTGTCTGGTGTTTCTAACACAGCTCACAACGCCTCCTTTTGCAGATGGTTTGATAAGAGGTTCACTTAGCATCAGAAATCTAGGCACAAAGAACATCCCTTAGAGTTAAGGACACTAATCCCAACACTCCAAGTCCTCCACTTCTGCTGAAGTGAGAATGAAGACTCTTCGGAAGCTATGACGTAACTGTTTCTCTTTGCTGCATTTAGCGACCACGTCATCAGCTTGTCCCAGACAATATTTACTGGGTAACTACTGTGTACAGACATGATGCTGTGTTCCTTAGGATTCAATTACATTTAAGGTAAGTCCCTTCCCTCTGAGGACTGAACAGTCCACTAAGGTATGTAATAACACACATCATTATCATTATCATCATCATCATCATCATCATCATCATCATCATCATAACTGGGTATAAATCTGAAGAGGGCTATGAATGTTAACTTATCTGAAAAAATTTGTGCATAGGTTGAATTTTTTCAAATTTTTGGTGATTCCAGGAGGCATCACCCATGAACATGGCTCTTAACTGGGCAATGGGACGTAGACGTTGGCTTCTCTCCAGCAGCCTTGGCTTAGTACACAGAGTGCTCACCACACAAGGACATGGGTTCGGCTCCCTAGCATCCCTGTAAAAGAGGATCCCCAGGGTATCTCAAAAGTAAGGTGAAGAGTAACAGGAGACACCCCAAGTTGACCTCTAGCCTCTACACACACACACACACACACACACACACACACACACACACACAAATAAATGGGGAAATCTACAAAAAACACATAAAACCACAAAGGATGAAAGGATGAAATGATAAAAGGTTTTTGTCACTTAGCTCAGGAGCCCATTAAGCAATGAAGAGGAGAAATAACTGAACTGTTCCACAAAATCCACACTTTCCTTACCTGAAATATGAAAGAACACATTCATATACTCATACTCACAAACACACATTCACAAGCACTAGAGACACAGAGACAGAGACCAGTTTACAGAGAAAATACCCAAACTCAAATAAAATCAGCAAATACCAAAGCCAACTGTCTGATGTTCTCAGAACCCAAAAACCTATTCAGATTTAGTCTATCAGATGCACCTGTCAGACTGCTTTGTCCTTTCCCCCACAAGGTTGAGAAACTCAGGCAGATAAACACACCGACCTTCCAACAATCCAATGAAGACAAAGAGCTGGATTTCTGTCCTTCCAGAAGCAGACAGTCAGACAGCCTGTGCATCTGGCCCCTGATTCTGAATTCTGCCCCTTTACCCAGACAATTTTGTGGTTCACTGACTATAATGAACCATTTAACATCAGCATAGCTGTGGTGGATAACGCTTTACATACTGAATATTAGGAAGGAATATGGACAAGAGACTTCCCTTTCAACACTGGGGGACAAAGCCCATTTCCCTGCCTTCTTTAATAAAAGTAAACTCAAAAAAATGACTGGGAAAAACAGTATCTCTTCCTAGCTGGTTTATGCTTTTGGCTCCCCTGTCCTGCTCTATGAAGGAGATGCTGATCACCACGTGCTTTTCTCTGCTTCTACAGCAATAACAGGGCTAAGAGACAGCCTGACAGCCTTCATACTCCTCAAGTCACAGATGCAATTATAATGCACCAAAATGCTCTTCAGAATTAGCCAGTGACTCAACACTAATTAGTAGCAAATATAAAAAGTGGCCCTGGAAGGAGTATCCATCCTAGGATACTACAGGCCTTCATTTTTCTCAAAGAGGCTTCAGAGATGTCTATTCTCGATTCAGGCTGGAGTGGGCTTAATAGAGTAGTCCAGATCTTGTTCCTAAGTAAAAGGATCAGGCAAGCATGTCATATTCAAAGGACATCTAGACTCAGAGGAGGTCCATGGAGGAGAACGATAGACTTCTCTTGTTATATCCAACATACTTACCTTCCCTCCACAAAAAGCCACCCCACATTCTACAGGACAGACTGCCCCCCTTCTCAGTGCTGCATGACATCTGGGCCACAACCCAGCCTGCCCCTTACCCACCTCCCTCTGACCTATAAAGACATGTTCATTCAAATCAAAGATGGTAACTGTGGGTTTTCTTCCTATCTAGCAGAGGAAAGAGCAGTAGGCTCTCTCCTCGGTCACACACCACATATGACAAATCCTGAGGGCATCCTGAATGGTTTCATTGGACCCAAGCATCATTCAGGATGTCTCCCTATTGAATTTCCTTTCCGGCTCTAACGCCTCGTGGGAAGTTTGCTTCTTGCTCACGTGTCAGGTATCAGTCGTTAACTCAGTTTTAAATGGTAAGAACAGACTTATATTCCTTGGGAAAATGGTATCTTTATTTTTAAAAGTTATAAGGTGACAATAAAAATTTAAGCATTTAAATCAAGTAAACATGATGTTAGGCCACTATAAGACTAAAAAGGAGTAATGTTCATCAGCAGATAAAATTCTAGGGAAGGAGTCTGTCACCGACTAAACCAGCATGTCAATTACAACCCCTGCTTCAAGCCAGAAAGTTGGATAATAAAAGGGAGTCTGTGGTGTAGATTTTATAATAGGCAGCCAAAATGAGACAGAAACAAAGTGGCTCCCTTGTTGTTTCTCTTTAGGACAGCAGTTTTCAATCTGTGGGGCACAGCCCCTTTGGGGGTCAAATGACCCTTTCACAGGGGTCACCTAAGACCATCAGAAACCACAGAGACTTACATTAAGGTTTAACAGCAGCAAATTTAGTTATGAAATAGCAACAAAGTGACCTCATGGCTGGAGGCCACCACAACATGAGGAACTGTATTAAAGTTACAGCCTTAGGAAAGTTTAGAACCTCAAACCCCTGCTCTAGGATATGAATCGGCTGCTGTGGGTAGAGCTTATGAGTTTGTCAGCCAGAAGGAAAGAAGCCACTGTAAAGATTTGCCACAGGAGATGTAACACAAGCAGCCCTTACTCTCAGGATGGAGAGCCATGAAGCTAACTGAGAAAGCTTGGTGAGGCGGCAAGCAGAAGCGGCAAGCAGCCTCAGCACCTTGTGCCTGTTGCAAAAAGAACAGAGACTATGAGGTAAGTGGGGGTGGAGCCACGATGGCCCAGAAATGCTGCTGCCCACCACAGACAAGGAGCTACTCTGATATTCCCTTTGCTTTTGCCTTTCCCTCTGCCAACCCCATACCACTGTCCTGCTAGATTTCCCTTTGACTCAACCCTGCAGAAATCTGAGGACCCAGGAGAGTGGGGAAGGCAAATAGCAGGGGCCACTCGGCCTCCCAGGCCTTGCAGTGAGTACAGAGTGAGGTTTAGATCTACGGTCCACCTGCTGTGTCCCTTACCATGAGGTTACAAAAAAGACCTCACCATTTGAACTGCATATCTCCAGGAGAACTGGGTATGAACAAGGTATTGTTTAACACGACCGACCGATAAAGGAAGACAGCCTTCACAACATTTTCCTCTCTAATGAAGTGGGACACAACAAAACCCAATTAAGTGGCTGAAAAGGTTCACCAGCATATCTGAAGCTTTTACGAGATGTTTGCTTTTGTTATATATATAATTTTTACTCTACAGAAACAGAGCCAAATAAACACCATTAATTTTACTAATTGTAACATCTTTAACTAAGTGGCATACATTTCCTTTTTTATCATATTTAACTTGGGGGACAGGGAGCAGCTGCCTACCATACCACCACACGATTATGGAAATACACAGGAGGTCCCGAAACAACTGAGTGACTTCCCATAGGACCCACGTCCTCACAGGGGTCAAACTGGACAGCTGAGTACAAAACAAGGTTATTTTAAATACTTTTTTCCTAAATGACAAAAGAAAGGCTGATTTCTTCCTTTCTTTTTAAAGATTTCTTTCTTTTAAGATGTATATTGTGTGTGTGTGTGTGTGTGTGTGTGTGTGTGTGTGTGTGTGTGTGTGTGTGTGTCTACACTATCTCTATCTTCAGACACACCAGAAGAGGGCATCAGATCCCAGTACAGATGGTTGTGAGCCACCATGTGGTTCCCAGGAATTGAACTCAGGACCTCTGGAAGAGCAGTCAGTGCCCTAACTCCTATGCCATCTCTGCAACACACACACACACACACACACACACACACTGATTTGTTTCCTAACCTAAGATTCCAAGAAGTTTTCCTTGGATGTCTGTGCTCCTTGCTTCCATTTTTACAAGTTCTAGTGAATATTCTTATTGGGGGAAAAGAGATCAAAAGACACAGAACTACAAAAAGCATAAAGTTTATGAGCCTGAAAATGGCCTTTGAAATTGCCTGTTCAAGCAGCATTGAGGTGCACATGGCTTGTCCTTTGCCTCTTTTGTTCTTTGCCCCTTAGGAACAGTTCTGCTGGGCTCTGCCTCCTGACCCCCTCCCAGCCCACCCCTCCACCCCCAGTTAGCGCAGTGCTGTGGCTTCCTCATAGAAAGACAAAAAGGGTCCACAGGTACACAAGGCACAGGTACACAAGGGTCTCCATCACCATCACGCTACACATGCCAGGTAGCAGGAGAAGCGGATCTAAGAAAACAAAGTGCTGACCACCTCAAGAGAAGAGGTGAAGTCCGGGATTATTATTATTGTTGTTGTTGTTGTTATTATTATTATAATTATTACTAACATCATCATGATCACCATTTCTTTCCAATAAGTAAAAAACTCAATTAAAACCTCACCCTCTAAGCTCCACAAGTTCCATCACAGCCCATTTTTTTCATGCTTAACGATTTCCTCATTAAATGCAGTAATTTCTTACAAATTGCACTAATAAAAGTAAGTCCTGCTGGGTGTTCCCTCCCTTTTTAAATGCTGTCTTTTCATTGATGTGTTAAATTAAAACCGCAGGCGCAGGGAGCAGAGTAAATGCAAAGTCTTTATTGTCAGAATCTGTTCCCAAGGACTATGAGATCGCTCTTGTTTTATTTTTGTTTTTATTTGTGTTCACTGTGAGGCCTACTTCTGTAGCTACAAGAAAGGGAGATATTGAAGGCCTCTTGACCTTAGTTTCCTCTGGAGAAAAAATGGTAGTATAAGCTAAGAAGAAACTAGAAAAATGACATCCAGTTAGGTCATCAGCTGTGAACTCAACCACGTGTGAAAAAGCATGACAACATATTATTTTTAAATCTGGATGGATAATATCCTTCATCTTAAACATTTTGATTGTAAGACCAGACCTCCTCCCTGGGCAGATGTCAATTTTTAAATTTCATGGTCAATGGATGAACTCCATGGCACCTTATGATTTTGCTTTTCTTTTTTCCATTAAAAACGCATATGTTAAACATTAAAAGCCCACTGAACAGTTCCCAAAAAACCTAAAGGTCATCAATTAATACAAGAAACATAGCAATGTAGCAGTGAAATATAGAACAAAGACTATCCTCTCTCTAAAATGATTCGTTTTCTCCAGCTCCAGAAAAAAGGAATACATTTAAAGAAAAAAAAAAAAAAACTACACCAAGCTAACATAAGAAACCAAAGGAAAACTTTCTTATT
Source organism: Rattus norvegicus (assembly GCF_021556685.1). Classification (NCBI taxonomy): domain Eukaryota; kingdom Metazoa; phylum Chordata; class Mammalia; order Rodentia; family Muridae; genus Rattus; species Rattus norvegicus. Next base: position 89,179,176 of record NC_141542.1, on the reverse strand, counting down.
AAATAAGAAAGAGATCTCTTTGGCTCGTTTATGTAAACTGTACACCATATGTTTATGTACAGTATATGTCATACTCCTAAAAGAATGCACCGGGCTTGGTGAGAGGCAAGAAGGGAAGAGAAAGACAGCTTCTACAAGTTCCTAAGTAAAAGTTACTAAATGAAAGAGATATGGAGAAATTAAGAGGCTTACCACCGTGCTTTGGTCCTATTCCAGATGGGCAGTAAGAAGAAAGCAGATGTGAGATGACAGTGTTTTGCAGTAACTGTCTGGCTTCTACCTGAGTAGATGTTGATGTCATCCACTGCTGCAGGGATGACATCGGGGATGAAGCAAGAGGAACCAAGTAGCCATGGTAACAGCATAGCCAAGAGAAGACAGTCTGGAACAGGAGACCAATCTGGCAATGGGACCCAATTAAAACTTGGTAATTGAATGACATTGAAATTCATGCATCAGTTGACAATGTAGAGTGAGCAATGAGTCAGTCTCCACACAGGCAGCCGCCAGTGAAAGGTGCTTCTGTGCATACGAGAGGAACGCTGTTTACGTAACACACCAATAATCTGTGTCACTCTTGAAATATCACTACTAGACATTTTCGAACAACCACATTCTATATAAATCTTCTAGAACTCCAGTAATACCCTTTGATAGTACAGTGCCTTTCCTTAAGAACTCCTCAGATCTCCTTTTACCCCCATTACATTCTTTCTATTGCTTAATGAAGAATATTTAATATCTAGAGTTTGAAAATACAGAAAAGCTCTACTTCTCTGTGTAGTGGCTAATCTTCTTTGCCAACTCTCCGAGACTTGGAATCACCTAGGAAACATAACTGTTGTATCTTTGAGGGATTTCCAGAGTTTAACGGAGAACCTGCCTTCAACGTGAATAGTGGTGGTGGTTCGAATAGGAATGGCCCCACAGACTTATATGCTTGGTCACTAGAGAGTGGCACTATTAGGAGGTCTGGCCTTGCTGGAGTGGGTGTGGTCTTGTTAAAGCAAGCTTGTCACTAGGGGTGGGCTTTGAGGTTTCCAATGCTCAAGCCAGGCCGAGTCTCTCTCTTCCTGCTGCCTGGGGATCAAGATGTAGAGCTCTCAGTTACCACTCCAGCACCTTGCCTGCTAGCATGCTTCCCAACCTGATGATAATGGACTGAAGCTCTGAACTGTAGGCCAGCCCACTGAAATGTCTTCCTCTATAAATGTTGCTGCACTCACGGTGTCTTCCTCCACAGCAACACGACAGTGACTAAGACAGAAGATATCTCATGTACTGGGTCCTAGACTGAAAATAAGAGAAAACAAGCAGGGAACCAGCATTCGTGTTTCTCTGACTCCAAGTTGTGGCTGCAATCACATCCTGCCACCATGTTTTCCTACTTCTAAGGACAGTCCCCCTACAAACTGTGGGCCAAAATAAAGAATTTCTTCTGGAAGATGCTGTTGTCAAGCACTGCGCCATTGCAATGAGAAAAGTAACGAATGTATTCTATTTCTTCTTTCTTGGGTTTAGAGTTTGGAAACTGAAATAATCAAAGAAAAATTTCTGGTGCAATTCAAAAATTCAAAGTTCTGTTACTTTCAAGCTCTTGTCTGTTAAAGTTAACAATACGAACAAAGTAGCTAACCATGAGCTGGCAGGATGCAGAGAGCAGAGGAAAATACGAATGTCATTTTGTGCACTAACTACATTACCATAATAATGAATTACACTATAAGAAAACAGTGACTAGACATCGCTACCTACAGGCTCTCAAAGCACAAGCATTTTCAGAGTATGTCTGGGGAAGAGGAAAGAAATGATTTTTTTTTCTCTAGTTAGAGTAGCATGAGCAAGCACAGAGAGGGAAGAAAGCTCATGTTAGGAAGGGATCACTGGGAATACTGTTTGAGTGTAGGGTTCACAGAAGAGACCACAAGAATGACGGGCCAAGTGGGAGCACGGGATCAGATGGCAGCAAGTCTGAGATGGGGGCCAGATTTCAAAGACATGAGGTGTCTGACCCACATACTATAAGCTAAATCTGTACAGACGCATGGGCTAGACTGAAAGTAAGAGCTTTAAGGATTACTAATAGAGCACACTGGATCTGACCGACAGTGAAACAATGGCAGCTGTGGATAGCACAGTGGTAGGATGGTTGGAAAGTGAGCTGTGAGAGAATGGATTTAGAAATGAAGGGGACTTAAAGAGACTCCAAAGTGGTCTGAAAAAGTCAGACAGTAAAGGGGCAAAATAACAAAAACATATTTGGGGGAGGTGCCACTAACACCATGAACATTAGACACGGACACTCGGGGTACTTTTTGGGGGTCCTCTTACCCAACCTTTATGATCTACCCTTGAACACGTCCTCAACCTGCTGCTCACCTCACCTGGACTCATCCAGCCTGCCTTCCCACGACTACAGACCATCTCCCTGTACCCCTCCCCTGCTGAAGGATCACATCTAGTTTCATGTCTTTATGGCTTGATTCTGTGGTCATTTCCCCCCCAGGAGTATTGAAGTCCGGATCTGGTAACTAACTTACCATGTCACTCTTTTCTCGTTCATGGCAGTTCCTTCTAGATGCTTGAGGCAAAAATCTTGGGAGTCACCCTTCCTTCTCCCAGACCTGATCAGCAAAACTGCCGACTGTACTTTCAAACTCCATCCAGGATCTGACTTCTCACTAATCCTTGCTCCCCGCTACCCCCATGGCAATTTAACCCAGCAACCTTCCAATCATCTGCCTCCGTCACATCTACAACTCTCACAGAGGCCTAAGACATAGGTCAATCAGATCCCCTCCTGCTCATTGCTCTTCAGTGGTTTCTTGAAGATCCACACTTCTGTGATCTAGCTACAGTACCCATCTAGCTACTGCTCTAATCTCTTCTCCTTCTGCCCTCCAGGAACCGTGCCGGTTTCCTGAAGGGGAGCCGTGCACATTCTGCTTTAGGGGAGCATGGTAGTCCTGCCTGAAAACACGAGCATCACTGGACTTTTCCTTCCACAACAGTGAGGTCTCCGACACTTCACAAACAGCACAGAATATCTTACTACAGAAGACCCATCATTCTGCATAATCTCCCTTTACAATACTCAATCAGCTAGATAGATTTCCTCCAACACTCATGTCCATTGAGAACCTGACAATGTGACCTTACTTGGAAACAAGACCCTAGGAGACGTAATTAGGATGAGGTCACTACAGTGGGCTCAAATCTAACATCATGGGCCTTCTAATAAAGCAGCAGCAAATCTAGACATGAAAATATATGACAAATTCCATATCAGAAGGAAGCATATCATCAGCAGGGGCATATCATGAGCCAAGAACACCAAGGACAGCCAGGTGCCACCAAAAGCTACCCACGAGTCACTAGACATATTCCCCTCGCATCCTCAAAGAAACAAATTTTCCAAGCATTGATTTCAGGCTTCTAGTCTCCAGAATGGTGAGATCAATCTTCACTGTTTTTTTTTAAAACCTGATCAATAAGTTATTTACAGCATGTAAATATCCAAGAATACATCCACAAGTCCTATATTTAAGGCACAGGGATCATTCCTGAAGAGAGGGCAGAACAGAGAAACTGGAAGTTGGCTGTGAGATTATGTCTCCTAAAAGTGTCAGAGAAGCTATGTAAGAAGCCATCTTCCCCAGGGAAAATCATGCAACTAGTTATTTAATACCAAATGATCAGCTCTAAAAACATATGTGTGAGTAACAGTATACAGTCCAAACAGGTTGTTTTTATATACACCAACAATGTTCAGTTGCAACAACAATTAAGGGAAAAGAGGCCATGAATCTGAAACAAGCTTCTGTTGCTTTAAGTCATTCAATTTGTCTTACTCTGCTCCAGGGGTGCTAGGAAACTACTATGTACTAATCACTACAGGGCATGCAGAGTATTTTGTTTGCTAACTGTCTATGTCTTGCCATTATAACTGGCTCACAGAAGACATCCAACAAAACTTTGCTAAGTCCATAAACAAATGTTCCAAGTCTCACTGGTTTGATCCTCTAAAGCCACATGGGATAAGTCCCTTTAATTTAAAATAATACACTACATTTGGTGTTTGCCCTTCACTTAAGGACACAGAGAGTCTAGAACTCCTTTTGATTTTATGGACATGGAAACAATCTCAATGAATGCAATGGATTTAGAACAGAGAATAAGCTATGTAAGGAACTACATAGCAATACAGGGGGTTGAGACATGTCCAATATGATCGTAATTATATGTAGACACACTGTCTTTGTTTCTGTTCCTGGTGCTGTGATAAACCACCCTGGAAAAAGTAACTTGATGGGGGAAAGGGTTTATTTTCCTCACAATTCAGGTTATAATTCTAATGTGGAAGTCAAGGCTATAAGAACTTGAAGCAGTAAGTCACACTACACATCCACACTCAAGGGCAGAAAGCAATAAATTAATGAATATATATTTGTCTTCAGGAGAGTTCTCCACGCTAACTCAGTCCAGAATTCTCAGTGTAAGGAATGGTATCACCCACAGTGGGCAAGTCTTCCCATCTAGTTAACATAATCAAGATAATCCCCCACAGCCATATCAACCAACCCAATCTAGACAATCTGTTGTTGAGATTCCTTTCACAACTAAGTCTAGACTGGCTTAAAACTATATTCTCCAAACCAGGAAGCCCAACACCTTCTTCTGACCTCCTCAGGTACCAGGCACACATGTGTGATGCAGCCTCCATTATTCCATATGTATTTTCGAACACATGCAGGCAAAATACAAAAATAAAATTTTAAGTCATTTTTAAAATTTTAACATATCATACCACCTCATTAATATGTTCAATTTTAAGTGCCAATTCAAAAATTATTTAAAAATAGTTTTATCAATTTTTTGGTTGTCTTTTCTGTTTTGGGTGGGTGTGTGTGTGTAAGCTTTTTGCCTCCTGTATGTATGTGTACCTTGTGCCTTCCTCATATCCAAGGAAGTCAGAAGACAGTGAAGGACATTCTAGAACTACAGTTACAGATGGTTGTGAACCACCTCCAGCCTCTCGAAAATCTATTTTAGGGTGCTGAAAGGAGGGCTCAATGGTTAAGAGCACTGGCTACTCTTCCAGAGGACCCAGGTTCACTCCCAGCACCCATATGACAGCTCACAATTGTCTATAACTCCAGCTCCAGGAGCTGGCCCTCTTTACTGGTCACTGCAGGTACCTACTTTTACATACATGGCATTCACCAGATATACATACGTAAAAAAAAATTAATAAACATTTTAAAATATATTGAAAAGAATTGGAACAATTTATGGAATAATACATCCTAGATTATTCCGTGTGTTATTTTCTTTTCAGTGCATAAGATAAATAATTGAACAAAATAAACACGAGCTTAATACAAGTGGCATAAAAGAAAGCACAGATGAGAGGAGTGACAAACCAATACATTCTGTCAATTATAAACACTGGTCTAAGGCCCGACACATTAAAGTATATACTGTCATTAAAATTCTGTCTGTTTCTCACGAGGAATGGCCTTATGCTCTAATAAATTCTGAAATTTATGTAATATTTCCTACAAGTCCAAACAAATCCTTTCTGAGAGGTAGAGGGTTCTAAAAACAAGTATAACCTTGCAACAGTGTGTCTGGGTTCATTCTTCTAAAACTACAATCGCTGTGACCAGGTTTTCTTTTCAGTGCTGTGTAGAAATTCACTTCTGTCTCTTAGTAAGTGACAAAGATTACAAAGGTCGCACTTGTTCAAAAGCTCTCGAGGTGAATAACTTTCAATAGACAGCACTAGACAGAAAATCAACGAAGACATGCGTCAGAACAAATGATCAGCCAAACTAACACTCCCAGAACCCTTCAGCTAAGGGCAGCAGAATGCCCACTCCTTGTTAGGCCACAGGGAACATGTCAGAGGCAACTATGTGGTAAGCCTTTTATGAAAGGTCTCAGAAAAGGACCCAACATTATTCCTAATGCTTTTTAACCACAACAGAATTCAATTCAAATCAACAGTGAGTTGGAAAGTTCTCAGTGTTTGAAACTTTTAAAATTCATTTATTGCTTGGCATAGAAACTGAGGAGACTAAGGGAAAAAGAAATGAGTTCAAGGCCAGACTGGTGCACAGGATATAGTAGGTTCAAGGGCAGCCTGAACTACATAATGAGACCCTAATTCAAAAGGCAAAATGAAACAAATAAAGCAAACATTTTAAAATAACCCAAGGGTCAAAATAAAATCATGAAAGATGCCAGGAAATGTTAAAAACTAAGCTCACAACACACGACAATTAAGGATGTACAGTTTAGGACTGCTTAGAACAAATGCTTGGCTGTAAAGGCCTATGGAAGGCAAGAGGTTTTAGGAGCTGGGCAAATGGTGCGTGCTGTGTAAGCTTGAGTGTGAGTCCCAGAATCCAGGGGAAAGGATGCCCTGTAATCCCAGCTCTTGGAATCCCAGCCTGAGGGAGGTAGACTGGTGGATCTCTGGGGCTTGCTGACCGGCAAGCCCAGGTTATACACTGCGCTCCAAACCAGTGAGTGGCCTAGAAATCAAAACCAAGATGAATATTGACATGGCCCTTAGTTGAAAGTAAGTCCCTGAAGGAAGATACCAGCCAGCCCTTAGGACACAGGAGAATCTGAGATGGATCTGACCTTCAAGCCCACTCCTGAGCACACAGCCCCTCCCTCCGCGGGGCCAAGACCAGTCCCATCAGGAGGCTCACAACTTCCTGTAACCCCAGCTCCGGGGGATCCAAAGCTGTCTTCTGCTGTCTTCTGGCTTCTGTGGGCATCCACACACGTGTAGCACACATATCTCACACACACACACACACACACACACACACACACACACACACACACAAGGTAAGTCATAGACAACATATTTACAAATCATCTTTGGTAAGTAACTTGGCCAGAACATACACATCTCTGCATTCAAATAAGATAAACTGGTTAAAAGTCATCAAAAACTTGGAATGGCAATTCATCCAAAAAAAAAAAAAATAAAAAAAAAATAAAAAAAAAAAAAAAATATATATATATATATATATATATATATATATATATATATATATATATATATATATTTAGTTTACAAACGGCTACACATTAAAATCATAGTGAAATACCGAAACAGAAGATAGCGTGGGTTAGCAGATCTCCAAAGAAACAGAAACGCTGTTTGTTGCAGGTGGGGCTGGTATTATTGGCTTCTTTTTAAGAGTGTAGCTGTTTCTGGAAAAGTTACAATGGGATCAGCGAGACAGCTCCTCGGGTGGAACTGCCTGATAACTGGGGTTCAGTTCCTGGAACCCACTGTGGAAGAAAAAGAACAGCCTCCTTTGACCTCGATACAGGATATGAGGTGAGTCCACAAGCACACGTATGCACATGCGCAGATGCACACAGATACATGAACACAAACACACACAAATTAGTAACAATAATAATAAGACATTTTAAAGTTTTTTCAGAAAGTTAAACGCACATGAACCACCCTTGCATACAAAAGCCAGAGCAGCGCTACCTGAGACAATCCACTTGTCCATGTGGTGACTGGATAGCACGACCTGGTATTACTGAAGAGTAAGCAGATAGAAGGTAAGGTTCTGTACTTGTGCTGCGAGGAATAAGCAGTCTGCTGAAATGCAGGGATCAAGTCCTGCTATACACTCCACTGTGGACAACCTCGAAAACATGATCAGTCAAAAGCCAGAGGCAAAAGACTGCATTAAGTGATTCCATTAGATTTTTCTAGAAAAAGCTCTTCACTTCAGACAGAAAGTATTTGCTCACAGTGGGATGGACAGCAAGAGCCGACTCCAGGAAGATATGAGGAGCTTCTGGGGGAAAGAACACATTTTTCCACTGGGTTGCAGGGTGACAGAAAAGCTCTATGAAACCATAAAAGCTCCCCTAAAACACACAGGGAGACTTCACAGCCCAAACATTTCCTTCAAAAAAGCTGTAGAGAGCTGGCACCAACGTGACTACAGCCTACGTGGGAGACTTCTGGAGCTCCACCTCGGTGGGGAAACATTACATGTTTCTACTGTGGAACAGCCACAGAAGTTCAGCTGGAAACTCAGCCCCAGTGTACACAAAACACTACAGGAAATGGCAGAACATAGTTCCCCAGGACGAATGGCTCTTGTTCAATAGAAGCTGGTTTCTACAGCCATCTCTGCTGACACCGTTCCTAATCTCTGCTAAACTCTTCTTCCCGCTGCTGGCCCAAGAAACAAGCATGTGCCATTTTTAGTTTCAAGTTCTATGTCCTATGCATGGCCCTAAGAGGACTAACGCTACAGATCATACTTGCCACCTCTTCCTGCGTCAGCATATTTTTGGCCTTGGGCTTGCAATCTGAAAGAAGCGGGCCGCTTTTATTACATTTATGTGAGACTCCAAGCTGCTTCTCAGCTCCTCTCAACACATTTCAGCTGATTAGTGCCCATCTTAACAAAAGTCTAGCATCCTTTCTTAAGCGTCTTAATTGGTTAAGAGCTTCTGTTGTTTGCCACTAGCAGTCACTTTAAGTCATTGATTAAAGCAGTTTGCACATCAGCACAATCTGAAATCAGTTTTCTTTTTCAACCAGCTGGGCCTGAGAGGCAATCTTTAAGACAGCCCAATTCAAGCACCAAGCACAACAGACTGCATGACAACGATTTACCATGCAAAGAAGACCCAGAATCTATAGACAGTGGAATGGAAGAAACCAAATTGCCATGAGTAAGCACTTCACTGCTTTCTGCCTTATAAATTGTATCGCCTGCGAGTAGGAACTCTGACAGCAAGCTGAATGACGTGCCCTTTCCTCCTAAGTACCTGCAAGCGCACTGCGTATCCACAGGGCCCACCTATGAGTGTTGTGTCCTGTCTCCTTGAGGGCAGAAGTCACCAGTGCAAGCTGGTAGTTTAGTATGTAGAAGGAAATGTCTGATGGATTCTGGCCTCTTATCTGATGCAGGAAAGGCAAAGTTCTCCACTTTGGAAACTGGAGAGATGGCTCAACTGTTAAAAGCATGGACTGCTCTTCCAGAGGACCTCGGTTCAATTCCCGGCACCCATGCAGCAGCTCACCACTGCCTGTAACTCCTGTTCCAGGGGATCTGATGCCTTCTCCTGTCAGGACTTTCACAGGTACTGAATACCCATGATGCAGATATGCATGCATGCAAAATATACTTAAAAATAAATCTCAAAAAACTTAATTTACATTTTTAGCCAGAGGAAAAGGTGTCTTTCCCACTTTTAACATAAAATGCAGGTGGCATTGGGGGGAGGGGGAGGGGAACACCTATCCAGTAAGTTTCAAGCAAGCCACTTTATGGCATTGGATGGGGAAACAAAACCATCAAAGACAGGATTGCTGTGGTATGTTACATACAAACTTCAACAGAAAGCTAAGCGCTCACTCTGAACGCAGGTATCACGTGTACATGTTCCTTTGTAGGCTACAGGCATCTCTTAAGGGACAGCCAGGCCACATTCTCCAAGGGCCATACACTATACTGAAGAGATTTCTCTTATCTACAGAGTAGCAGGAACTAATCTAAGAATTTTAAAAGCAGAAAAAGAATGGAGGGAAGCCTTTTAAGAGAGTTGCTGAAATATGAAAATGCACTTGGACACACAATGTACACACATACACACACATTCATATATGGGGAGTATGTGTGTACACATGTTCCTGGGTAGAAGTGTGGGTACCTATGTTATGCATGTTGGGATCCAGCTGTGGTTCCTCGTCCTCCACCTTTTCCCTCTCAGGTATCCAGAGACTTTCTTCGGGGATCTTACTGTTACAGCTTTAGATGAAGGACTTCTCCAAACGTCTTCAATGAAACAGCTCTCTGAGACGATCTTAGCTTGTGTGCATACCCTTATCTTGGGGTGGGCTTGTACACATACCCTTCATTTAGGGTGAGCCAAGGATATATATGGATCTTAGAGAGTGGGAAGGAGTTTACAGGGTGAATGAAAATCACTGATTAGAGTTTAAAATCCTGGGAATGCCTCATTTGTTTGGAGAGGTCTTCATTCCAGCAGGTACTTGGCTGGGTGGGTTCTTATGAGATCGGAGGGAGTTGAACTTGTAGGTCTGCCAAGGACTATTTGACCTTCCCCAGGTAGAGGGTGAGAGAGGTCAGACTTCCCATGCAAGGTCAGAGAAGGGGAAGCCCTGCTGGTAATTTTGTGCACAGCTCAGAGGAGCTATGTGGTCACAGTAGACTTTAACCTTATTCATCCTTAATTAGCAGGGTTCCCCCAAAGGCACACAAGTGTGTGTGCACTAACATGTAGAGATCAGAGGTCAACATTAAAATGTCATCTTCATTTTCACCTTGTTTTTTAATTTATTATTAGCGTTATGAGAAAGAGAGTGAGTGAGAGAATGTGGTGGGGGGGGGTTCCCTCCTACCTTTTATGTAGGTTCCAGAGATCAAACTGTCAATCAGGTTTATACAGTAAGTATATTTACTCAGTGAACCATCTTGCCAGCCCTCCTCTCACAGAACTTGGAGCTCACCAATTTGGCTAGGCTAGCTAACCAATGAACTCCAAGCACCACCTGACTCCTCCCCCACTCCCTCCAGGGAGTTACAAGAATACAGCACCATGCCTGGGATATTTTATGTGAGAGCTAAGAATCTGAACTCTGGTCCTCATGCTGCACCACAAGTACCAAAGCAACGAAGCCACTGTCTGAGCTCCTGAAAACACTCTCATGATAGTTAACTTGCACATGGTAGTCTTAGTTTCCATACGATGCCATTTCTAGTTTCCTCTCTCATCTTTATTTCACATTTCGCTTTAATTATTTGGCTGATAAGCTTTATTACACTAAAATGTATACTTCAGGGTAGTGTTGTGAACCAATTTGAGCTACGGAGGCCATGAGTTGACTCTCTGGAACTGAACACAGTGTCTTTTACACATTTGCAGGAATACGTGGGAAGCCATCCTAATTGTTCTGGGCCTCTATCCCCCGAGTGGAAGATGACTCCAGGGGCTACCAATGTGTAATTGCCATGTCAGATAGTAACACGCGTCTTCCACAGGTCCCTCAGGATTCCAAATAGTCTTTTATGTTCAGGTAAGAGGACATGTCCTGATGAACGATGCATGAAATAAGTCTGATCCTCAAGTTCTGAGACTAAACAATTTAAATGAAGTCAAAAAAGAAGCAAGTAAAAATATTTAATAAAAATATGAATTATAGTCTAACCCCAAGAACTGGCAATTGCGTGTTCTCGCCCTCATGACTACATGCATCAGAACTATTTTAGGGGAGGAATAAGAAAGTATGTCAAATTTTTTTAAAAAATTATGGCTCTAAAGATGTTTACAAGTAGTCACTACATTTAGTATCTTTAAGGTGTTCAAGCTATTTAGCAGCGCTTTCAGTTAACAAGATAATCTACTCTTTATCTGCACAAAACTCTGAAAGATTATCTAATTCACACTCAGAATTATATACATCAGGACAAACTACAAAAAGGAGAGAGAGAGAAAGACGGAGAGAGAGACAGAGAGACAGAGAGACACAGAGACAGAGAGACTCCGGATCACAAGGCTCAGAGATCCACAGCTCAGAATTGAGTCATGGCTAAAAAAGGAACATATTTATATAAATGAGCTTCTACAAAAGTGAGACAGGGCTATAGCACACAAAGACAGAATAGAGAAATACATCTACCGGCCTTTGATGGATAATATCATTTCATTACCATTCAGTTACAGCATATTTTATCTAGAAGAACTTGGGGAAAATGAATTTTAGAAAGCATCTCTTAAAATAAAGAGAATGTTTTTTAAGGAAAACATACAAAGAAGGTGGTGAGGAAAGGGGGACACAGAAGCTTGGGGATGAGATCTTAAGAAACTAAAGGGAAGGGGGAAAGACTGAGGAAAGTCTGGAAGCTACAGAACGAAGAGTGTCTTCTATCAAAAGGGCATGGTGCACTGCTCCTCACTCGTAAGCCAGTGTCAATCCAACAGCGGGACAGGGTCTGTACCATTTCTACCTGGGATGCATTGACACTTTTTTTTTAAGCCAGTTATGAAAATTCAATTTGGTGGACTGGAGTTCCAGTTTCTGTCACTACGCAGAAGTCTAATATAAAACAGATCCTATAATCTATGTGGCAAAAGCAAGATTCAGGAATGAGAAAGTCATCTCATTATTAAATAAGTTCCATTCCATCCTATTAGCTGTCTCCATGTGTCCATCTTCTCTGACAGGAAGAGCCTAGCTCTTCTATCTAATGTCCCACATTCATGTGGAATTTACCAATTCAGACATCTCTCAGCCACACAGGAATTGGGGAAGTGACTAAAGTTATATAGCTATTCTTTCTCCTTTGTCTTGCTCTCTACCCCGAGACCAGTCAACTTTCTTTTTAAATAGAGAAGGTGTTAGAGGTCTGTGGTATTCTTCAGCACCTCCCCCACCAATGGCTCGATTGAGAAAGGCATTCAAACAATGGAAAGATTTGATTGGAGGAGCCTCAGAGGTAATAAATAAACCATTGATGAACAGCCCCTTATGAACAGCATGAATGGACATGGAAATGAGCTGACTTTCACAACTGAAACTGCATATTATGTATGCAATCATGGCCGAAGAGCTTCTCCATTGTAAAACTGTGGTGACAGAGTGGCAGGGGCAACAGTGAAGATGGAACTCACTAGAAAGCCACCCGAGAAAGCATCAACCACAGCTCCTAGAAGGCCAGGCAGCCAGAAGTGTGTTCTTTACCTGCCAACACCATCAGAACAAGAATCATCCTTCTCATGCTGAAAACCAGACAGTAAGGAAATGTCTAGCCATCTACTGTGGACTGCTAACATCAGGAGATGGCATGACCACAGTCTCCGAGGACCCATGCCGCAAGTGGGCAGGACCAAAAGTAAGGACTCCCACATTTTAGCCAGTATTATGGTCAGTTCTACCTAAGTGATACTATCAACAATCTACTATTAGTCAAACTTTTGTCTGTCAATTAAAGAATGGGAAGGACTTCCTCCTCCCTTCACCTAGACAGAGACCTCTTGCAGGGATAAAGCAGGTCATTACCAGGGAGGGTGCAGGGTACTTCATATCTGGATAGAGTATACTTTCGTAGGCAAGGAAGTATAAGTCTTGGACCACAAAGAGCCTTGGTAGAGAGATACCCAAGCAGGGGAATAAAAGCAACTGAGAAATGAACAGACAAAACTTTTAAGGTGAGAAGCAAGGGATGTGTGTGAGTCCCAAAGCACTAGTTAACAATCTGAGCAACTCTAGTTTGCTGACAGCCGCGGGAGCTGTGACTCACCACACCCTAGTGGACGTACGGCTCAGTGGGTAAAGGTGCTTGCTGCCAAGCCTGAGGGCCTGAGTTGGATCCTGGAGACCCAAATGATAGAAGGAGAAAACCAACTGTTTTCTTCTGACACGTGCATATATGCACACACATGCACACACAAAATAAATGCAATTTTAAAAATTAAATGTGGGCCAAAGGGTTGTTAGGAAACAGGAAACAATTTGGCCAAATAGAAAATTTCAGTATGTGAATGAAGCTTATCCCTGCATGATTTTTAGAGAAGTCCATCTCTTCCAATGTTACAGTTTTTCATCAGCAAAATGGATATAACCATACCTCTTATAACCTATATGCCATGTGGTCTGTTTGCCTTGTTGTTACCTAAGACTGATTCAAACCCCTACTGCTATGGCTCAGGGGAAACATGTTTTCCTAAGATGCAATTCTCTGGAAGGTTCTCTCTCAGACTTTGGTCTCCTGTATTCTCAGAACACCTTTGCCTAAGGTGAAAGTAATTCCAGACACCAACTTCCCTTTCACCAGTGTCACTCAGTACATAAACCCGGTAGTGTCAGCCAGAGTTTCGACCATCTGGGTTTTGTGGTTATCACATGGGAACCCATGGTGAAAACCACAGACATACCCATGAGTTAATTCACTCACTTTCCCTTCCTCTCACCTCTTCTCACCCCTCCTCTTCAGAACCAGCTCTGGGATTGTCGCCTTTATTTATTTATTTACGTATTTATTTACTTATTTATTTACTTATTTATTTAATATATGTGAGTACACTGTAGCTGTCTTCAGACACACCAGAACAAGGCATGGAATCCCATTACAGATGGTTGTGAGCCACCATGTGGTTGCTGAGAACTGAACTCAGGACCTTTGGAAGAGCAGTCAGTGCTCTTAACCACTGAGCCATCTCTCCAGCCCTACGAGTTTTACCTTCTAAGTAGTTATGCAATGACTGATGATCAAGCCTAGGGACAAGGATTCACTCCCTGCTCTCAACACCCACCCAAGTGTTTCCTGAATAAAAACAATACTCTCAGACACCCCTATAAAGTTCTAACATTTTCTCCATTTTCTCAGTGTGACTGTAGGATTGCTGTACCAGATACACTAGGATAAAGTGCTAGCCCAATGTGCTCTACACAGTAGACACCAAATAACTAGGAGGTACCACACAGTAGTGATCTTAGTGGTTATATTTAATCCCTGAAGAGAGCATCCCACAGGAATCTGGAAGACAAGCCACTTCCAGAGGAGGGCACTGGACACTGATTGACCAAACAATAAGCAATTAAAGGCTAAGATTTAAATTTTTCTCTGAAAATATAATACACATGCCAGAGTGTTGGCTCAGTCCTTTAATACAGGCTCTTGGGAGGCAGAGGCAGGCGGATCTCAGTGAGTGAGAGGCCAACCTGGTCTACAGAGAGTCCCAGACTAGAGAGAATTACACATCGAGAGCCTGTCTTAAATAAACAAAATAAACAACAACAACAAATATATATGTGTATATATATATACACACACATACATGCACACATGCACACACACACACGCACGCGCACACACACACGCATGACAACATGCTCCTCTGATTTATTTGGCCTCTTCCACACACAAAGTCACTCTAAAAGTCCCTAGTAATGAAGTCAATTCATGAAAGAAAAAAGAGGAGATGGCAATCTTCCTGCCTCTGTCTGCCAAGCCCTGGGCTCCACACCCAGTGACAGACGATGTCTTAGGCACTGTTTTGCCACTCCTCCTGAAACTGCCCAGAATTCTAGACTTCCTTCTGTTTAGATGAAGAAATTTTTGGTCTTTGTTTTTTTTTTTTTTTTTTTAGCTAGTTTGTTGTTTGTTTTTGCTTATTTGTTTTTGTTTGTTTGAGACTCTGTGTGTGTGTGTGTGTGTGTGTGTGTGTGTGTGTGTGTGTGTGTGTGTATGTGTAGTCCTGGCTGTTATTAAACTTGATTTATAGATCAGGCTGGCCTTAAACTCACAGAGATTAACAAAAACAAAAGAGAAAAGAAAATAAGAAACCTACAGGCTTACCAACTGCTACTTGCTGCCTTTCTAAGAGTAAGTTACATGAGCAATAATGTGATCACGTGAGCATCACTGGTCACTGAGCCTCCATTCATCTCTGTAAACGGTGTTGCTATTAGCCACACCTGAATGGAGTTACCAGTACTAAATGCTAAGGAAAGACAAGGACAAGGTCAATGAGAAGGATCCATTCTAAAAGCAGCAGCAACATCCTTCCGAGACTGTACAGATGGGGCCTACACTCTTGGGACTGGGACAAGAATCATATTTCAGAAAACAGAAAGATGGGATCTACCTCACTCATAGGACACCAAAGAACTTTAAGGAGGTGGAAATAAAAGTTTCATAGTTCTGATCCAAAGCTTCTGCAATAGGAAGGCTGGCACTGTGGTCTCATCTCTGCGCCTATCTGTGCTGTGTTGACCACCCCCATACTGTCATCTCAGTAAGCCCTAGCAAGCAACACGGATCAACCCACGAAGACCAACGCTGAGAAAGCATTGCAGCAGAACACCACAGCTCCTAATCCAGACCTTAGGTCAATTAGACTATGTACCTTCTCTTAAATGCCAAGTGAATGGTGTGCCTCTTACCTTCCTCAAAGCTGGCAATCTTCTGTCTTACTAGGACACGGAAGTTTTCAACAGGATTCACACTTCCAACCTAGAACAGATCCATGGATCACACACCTGCAGGTCACTTTGCATTTTGGCAATATTCTGCATCTCAATCCCATTCCTGTTGCTGTGGTAAAACATTGACAAAAGCAACTTCCAGGAGAAAAGGTTTATTTTACTCATGGTTTTGGGTTACAGTCCATCATAGCAGGGAAGTCATGGTGGAAGAAGCGTGAGGAGGTTTGCTCATATCATATCCATCAACAGGAAGACAGCAACGAATGAATGTGTGCATGGTAGAGTCCAATCTTCTGAACTGCAGAATCCCCTTCCTAGGGCATAGTGCCACCTATAGTGGGCAGGTCTTCCCACCTCAATTAATGTAAGCAAGATAATGCCCCACAGGCATGCCCACAGGCCAACCTGGTCTAGATAGTTCCTCACTGTGACTCAATTCCCAGATGACTCTAGATTATATCAAGTTGACGGTTAAAACTAACCACCAAACCTCCGGCAAGACACATGGTTAATGTAGTAAGTATGCTCTTAAAGACAAACATTTCTACCATTTTGATTCCCAAGACTCTCTTAAAAGCTAGAAGATTCAGGAGTGGGCAAGACTGAACTCAAGCATCCATAGTATAGAAAGAGAAAACCAATTCCTCCAAGTTGTCTTATTTCTACACGTGGCATGCATTTGTGATAAACATCGATTTAAAAAATAAAAACTAGAAAATTAAAGCAGTTACTCAGGTGCCCTGTCTCTTTTCACTTGACTTTCGTCATTCAAGGTGGCTTATCTCCAGAGGAGTCAAAAGTATTACAATCCAAGTCACCAGTCAGCCCAGCTTGAAGGCTTTATGTGGTAAAGACCACCCGTACATTCTGATACCAAACCAGTCTGGACAGGGAAGATGGGCAACAACAGCCAAATGTTTGACCTACTGAGCTGCTGTTTTCTTTTTTTCAGGGGAGGGAGCTGCTTCTGGTCCTTTGGCATTGAAGTTTTGGCAGTACACGTAAAGATGCCCATATAGAACAAGTCCATTTAAAAGACCAAATCACATATACAAATGTAAAGCATTGCAAACTCTCTCACTCACTTTCTGATCACACCCCTGTCTCTAATCCACATTAATCTCCACCCTAACAGCCTTTGCAGCACTTAGCCCTGAGCAGACAATCGTTAACTTTACAAGAAAGTGGACTATTTCTGCTTGGCTTGGGATCGTGCACAGAAAAGTCCTCAGAGCACGACATCTTGACTTCTCAACAGAAGATTCCCCACTATGTCCAAACCACCATTGAGACATTGAATTTTACCGAGACATTTCTGTTTCACTTTGCTAACAGGGAAATGCTAAGATACGTTAATTCAAATCAATGCTGTACATAAGGTAATTGACTTAAGCTCCAAAAACCTTCTCTTCAAATAAAGCTCTCGGCAACAAAGGGAATTTCATTTGGAAAGTCATAATCAAGTTCTGTTTTGAAGGTGGTTTTTTTGTGGTTTGTTTTTTGGGTTTTTTTTTTTTTTTGATTTATCTTCATTATTTTTAAATTTCCCGTGTGTAATTGTGTGTGGGCTTGTGCACATGAGTGTAGGTACCAGAGAAGGCCAGAGGTGTGTGTAGCCACGAGCTTTTCTACCCAGTCTCTTTTCCCAGAATAACAACTTGGGACTTAATTATTCACTACACTACTTGGGCTCGTTCCCCGACTAGCTTGTAACTTATATAACCTGCTTATTTTAGTCCGTGTCTGCCGTGTGGCTCTCTCCTTGGTTACCTCTCCTCTTTTTATCTGTCCATCTTCCTCCAGTCTGCGGGGAAATCTCCCACTCTTGACTCTTTGCCTGAATTCTATCTCTGCCAAATGTCCCACCTTCTAGTTCCTGCCTCAGCTAATAGGCCATCAGCTTTTTACTGACAGGCGATGCTTCCACACGGTACATAAGAAATTCTCTCTGCAAGTGTTGGATCCCGTGGACCTGGAGATACAGGAGACTGTGGGACACCCCACGTGGGTGCTGGGGAGCAAACTTGGGTGCTCTCAACTATCAGAGGCATCTCTCCAGCCCCTGAAGCATTACATTAGAAGTCAGGAAAAGTACACTTACTTCAGTTTTATGTATTTGGGGAATAAGACCCATATCATTAACTGTCCCCCACTTAATCCTATCATCTTGACCCAATGGAAAATGGCAAAATGAAGCCAGTATGAATGTCTGTACAAGGGTACTACCATGAAGGCATTCTGTGGTCTACATCTTATTCAGAGATCTGTTTACTATAATCCAACACATAATTCTACATATCACTCACTACTATTAATTACTTCCAGAAAGAAAGGAAAAACGTGGGATGGGCCTAGATGGCTCACATACAGAGAGGATCAGATAGAGTGGTACGTAAGCACTCATCAAGCGCAAACCTTGGCCTTCCTCGGAGGGAGAAAGGGACACTAGAAGAGCTCAGTTTACCTTGGTGACATTCCCTTCTGCCAGGCTGGAGATGCTGATGTGACCTTCTTCTTTCTCAGTCTTGTATTTTTTAGCAGCGGGCCCCTCTTCATTACTAGAAAGAAAGAAACAAGAAACGGGTGTTTCCCCCTTATAACAAAATAAAAATACAATAGCTAAGATGTGAAAAGTACAGAGTTATCTTCGAGGCATCAAAGTAAAGACACACAACAGTTAGACATTCTATCCAAATTGCGGGCACCCTCTCTCTGCCTTGGGGCCCTGAGAAGAGGCCTTGGAGTAACGTGGGCTTTGCTTTATAGCAATTCAGAAGTCAGCAGCAGCAGCTGCATCAGAAGCTGAATGTTAACTAAGAAATTCATCTGCCATCAGGCACCCCCCTGGTTCCCATCCCAGAATCCAGAGCCATAGCTTTTCATGTACCTGGATGAGCGCTGTGTCTGAAAACCCAACTTTTCCATTGTACCAACCTATGGAAGATCTCTATAAGCTTGCAATTAAAAGTGTCAAAACCTATTAGACAATCACAAGGTAAATATGGAAAAACTTTGTTTTTAAGTGTTAAATGTTTTTTAATCTGCAAACCTTTTAATCTGCTTTCTTACAGCCCTGATTTTATTTGAGCACAGCACTAACAATGATCAACAGAATCTGTGTGCCAAGAGAAAGATGGCTCCAAGAAAGGCCATCAAATATCTTGCCTCAAGTAATAGGCAGGCTTTCCTAATGTGTTGGCTTCAGAGACATGGGGATGCTAAGGAATAGGAGAAAAGTAAATTCAACCCAAAGACACAACCCATCATCTCCCTCACGCAGTGAAACACAGAAATATGAAGAATTTTCTCCCAGAGAAATAGTAGGCCAAGGGCAGCCATCAAGAAACAATTGAATAGTAACTAAGAAATTCCTAACTAAGGTCCAGTTAGGGCTAGGGAGATGGCTCAGTCAGTAAAGTGCCTTATCTTGCAAGCAGAGGGATCTGAGTTCAATTTCCAGAAGGCAGGGTAAGACAGACAGACAGACAGACAGACAGACAGACAGACAGAGAGATGTGTGTGTGTATGTTATATGTGTATATGTATATGTGTACATGTGTGTGCATGTGTATGTGCATGTGCATGCATGTGTGTATGTGCATGTGTGTTTACATGTATGAGTGTATATTTATGTGTGTGTGCATGTGTGTACATGTGCGTGTGTGTACTCATATGTATGCATGTATATGTGAGAGTGTATATGTGTGCATGTGCATGTGCACGTGTGTATGCGTCTATGTGCATGTGTATGCGTGTGTGAGAATTGATATGTGTGCGTGTGTGTGTGCATGTGTGTGTATATATGTGCATGAGTATGTAATGTGTGAGTACATGCATGTGTGAGCATGTGTGCATGTGTGTACATATGTATGTGTGTGTGTGTGTGTGTGTGTGTGTGTGTGTGTGACATGGTGGGGTGCTGCAGCCTAGTGTCTGAGAGGTAGAGATAGGCAGACCCTTGGAACTGGCTATCATAGCCTACTTGGTGAGTTCCAGGACAATGAGAGATCCTATCTCAAGAAAAATATTTTTTAAACATGGCACACACATACATGTGCATACATATACAAGCATGAATACATATGCACACACATACATACACACCAAGAAATAATCTATTTTAATTGACAAACTAAAATTATATATGTCAAAAATAACATGACAGTTTAAAATAAGTAAACGTTATTGTGTTTAGTAACTGGAACTAATGAATATACACATCATTTCACCTTGGAGAGAGTGCTGGGATCGAACTCATAGTCTTGTGCATGCCAGGCACTTTCTCTCTATTAAAGATTTTCAATTCTAGTATTTCAAAATGTGTTGGCTTTTTGCTCAAATCACCACCTTCAGACTCTGAGTCCATAGAAGAGGGCATCTTTAAAATGAAGCGAAAATTAAACAGGCAGAGACTGGACTCAATAATGAACCTTCTCTTACAGGGATGCACAGAATAATTAGCACAGTAATAAACATTGTGTGACCTAAGACTTTCTTTTCACTGACATTTTTCCATTGAGAAGTAGAAAGGTGAGAAGACAGGGCAAGGACCAGGAAGCTCAAAAGGCAAAGCCATCACAGCTCTTTCCTTACAAGAACAGTGTTAGTACATAAAGGCTGATGGCAGACATGAAAGAAAAGCACACAGACCCGAGGAAGACTAATCCCTAATCCCAGAAGTATGAAAACTAGCTACAGCCAGACGCTGCAGTTAGCCTCTGCCAGTTCTTCTCAAGAGACAAGAAGGAGGTTGAGCTGAAGATGGGGCATAATATACCTGGTTTCCAGACTTAGACTTTTGTAGATTTTTTTAACTTGAAATTTTAACTTATTATTTTTTATTATTAGTATTAGTATTAGTATTAGTGTGTATGTGTGTGTATATAGACACCCCTATGCTAAAGCTTGGATGTAGAGGTCAAAGGACAACATAAGACAGCTGGGTCTCTCTCCACTGTGGATTCTAGATCCAACTTGGGTCATTGGGCAAGCACAGTGAGTGCTTTTATGTGCTGAGCCATCTTGCCAGCCCTAGTCTCAACCTCTCACATCTTCCTGGTTCACTCATGTGATCCGATCTTGGGATATTGTCTGGGTTTTAGAGTTTAAGTTATCACTTGGCTTAGCTTCCATTTGCTCTAAGGAAAGTATTGCAATGGAAAATGCCATTAGTGTATCAACTATTCTCTTCCCAAAATACAAATTAATGCATATAATATTAAGAAACATCACTGAGAGATGGCTTAGTGGTTAAGAGAATTTGCTGTTCTTACAGAAGACCAAGGTTTGGCTCCTAGCACCAACATGGGAGCTCACCACAGTCTGCAATTCCAGTTCCATGGGATCTGGTACCCCCTTCTGGCCTCCACAGACACAAGGAATACATGTGATACATATACATGCATGCAGGCAAACACTCAGACACTCAGACAGACAGACAGACAGACAGATAGGCAGGCAGGCAGGCAGACAAATAGACAAACAGACATCAGTTGATCAATCCAGACCAAACTAAAGAATGCACGTCCTACATGGATTTCTACATTCCTTTCTGCATCAGATCAATGGAACTCTCTACCTCATCTAAGAAACTTTTGTTTTCAATAGATGGTGACTGACACAGACCCACAACTGGCCAAAGAGCAGAGACTAAGAGACTACAGAATACTCAGCTCTAAAGGGAACACAGACACAGGGCCTCCCCCTTAAGGCTCAAGAATCACTGGTGAAGAAGGGGAGAAAGTGTATAAGGTGTCTGTGCCTGTGGAAGTTCACAGAAACTGAACCATCAACCAAAGAACATTCAGGGGCTAGACCTAGCCTACACACACACACACACACACACACACACACACACACACACACACACACACTCGTAGCAGATGTGCAGTTTGGTTTCCATGTGGGTCCCCAAACAACTGGAGTGGGAACTGTCTCTGACTCTGTTGCCTGCCACTGAATCCCCTTCCCCTGTCTAGACTGCCTGACTGGGCCTCAATGAGAGAGGAGGTACTTAATCTTGCTGGGACTAGATGTCCCAGGGAGGGGTGGTACCCAAGGGGGACTTCCCCTTCTCTGAGGAAAAAGGGGAGGGAAGGATGAAGGGAGGGGTTTGCAAGGGTGGGACTGAGAAGAGAGGAGGGAGAGGGCTTTTATTGGAATGTAATATGAATAAAAAAATAAATTATGAAAAAAAGAGGTGTATGTAATGATTCGTGACTGTGAGGCAACATCTCCTGGACACAGCAGGACAGCTGTAAATATGAACTCACAGGATGGGAACAACATGCACAAAACCTGTCCAAGCTCAAGCCAGACCAAATCCTGCCTTAGAGAGGAGTTAGGCACACAGTCCGAAGCCTAGCCACGGAGCAAATGGGCCGTTGCTGCTAGCAGAGGAAGAGACTGTTTTCTCTAAGAATGCAGAGCCTGTTTAACCAACCATTCTCCAGTGGAAGGGGACATAGCCCACATTTGGGCAGCACATATTATTCTTTAAGACTTTTTTCTTTTTAAGTCACAGAGTTAGGTGGGTAAGGAAGAGGGGTATATCTAGGAAGAGCTGAGAGAAAGAGGTTGCATATGATCAGAACATGTGGTATAAAACTCAAAACTCTCAAAAAATAAAAATAAGTAAGTAAAAATCGTTTTTAAAAAGAACAGAAAGAGGCATTTCACATACAATGTGTCACATTAAGTTTTGTGGAGCTACAGAGTCAAAACACACAATGACCTTCTTAAACCCTCTAAAATATGATTTGGGAAAAGGAAGGATAAAAGTATACAGTATGTGTACTACATTCCCTTGTCCCCAGCAGGTAAAAAACGACCCCAGAAATAAGTACATAGTAAAATGTTAATATGGCTAATAGTTTCAAGGTTAAATAGTTAATAGTAGTGTTAGAAATTCTGCATGTAACACTTATAAAATCTCTGTGATGTGGAAAAGACAATGACTAAACCACCAGATTATCTATAGGACTCTAAGCCCTAGAATGCAGACAATACCCATGTGGCCACGTGGACACCAAACCCTCTACGGAGCTACAACTGGGTGATGGGACTGTGTGGAATTTCTTTCTTTCTTTCTCATTTACTCTCAGAAATGTGTATACATTTGATAATTAACTTAGCAAAATGTGCAAGGAACATTTATGTGTCAGCCACTAAGCTAGATTCTAAACCCTTAATTTGCAAACACAAGGGCTGGAGAGATGTCTCAGAAGAGCACTGACTGCTCTTCCAGAGGTCCTGGATTCAATTCCCAGCAACCACATGGTGGCTCACAACCATCTGTGATGGGATCTGGTGCCCTCTTCTGGTGTGTCTGATGACAGCTACAGTGTACTCAGATAAATAAAAATTTTTTAAAAAGTTTGCAAACACTAATAGGCAATCAATACTTCCAAGTGCTGACATATTTAAGTAATGTAAATACACGAAAAGAAAATCCTTTGCTAAGCAGCCACAACTAGCGAGTGCTATCTTAGCTGGAAAGAAGTAAGAGATGGGCCTAGACAGCACAAATGTAGAGATGACTGGGGGTGCAATTCACTGATGGAGCATGCGTGTGAGGCCCTGGGTCAACCCCCCAATCAAAGGGGATGAGGAAAGCAAACAGTTTTGTAGCAAACGGTTTTGTGAAGATAGCTGGAGTGTATAGACTTCTGTATGGTTGCTGGCTTTCTCCTTTGTTAACAGTCCCATCATCTTAGGTAGCAAGCAGAGGGGCCACTGAAAGCAAGGGTGATCTGCAGTTTGAGGAATCAGAACTACTGAAATGACATTCAAAATGTGCAGCATAAGAAGAGCTTCTGGAGAGAGGGTTCTTAGTGTTTACACTGAATGAGTCCATTACAGAAAAGGGGGTGGGAGAGGAAGGCTTAAGAATCATGGCATTAAAGAACTTTAAGAAACAGTAATGTGACCCTACTCTAAACACACACACACACACACACACACACACACACACACACACACACACACACACAATCACTCAAGCTAAAGAGATGGCTTAGGGGACAAAGGCACCTGCCACTAAGCCTAACAACCTGAGTTTCTCCTCCAGGAATCAACTCCCACAGGAATCTACGTGTGCCACAGTGCAGGCATACCCTCCCCCCCAAACACACACACATAAATAAGAAGAATGTAATAAGGTTTTAAAAACTCACTGTAACTGCCTGGCAGCCCCTGAGTAGCTTAGGGAAAGGGAATCAGGAGGAATCACTAAAAAGACTAAGGCAAGCTTAGGAAGCTGGGTTTCTACTCTACTCCCTCTGAGGAAAGATGAGGCTAAAGGTTTCTTTTCATAAGATCTCAAGATGGTTCAGCAGTGAAGAGCAGTGGCTGCTCTTCCAGAGGACCCAGGTTCAATTCCCAGCACCCATATAGTGGCTCACAACCATCTGTACCTCTGGTTCTGAGGGATCCGACGCCCTCTTTTGGCCTCTGTGGGCACTGCATGTGTGTGGTGTACAGACATGCAGGCAAAACACTAATACAAATGAATTGTTTTATTTCAAAAGAAACCTCAAAGGGGAATTGTTCAGATAGCCTCTGAGCCTGAAGGGGCCTGGATCACGGTTCACTAGAAGACACAGACATTTGGACATATTTCTAAACACCTTACTCTATGCACCTCTTCCTCTGTATTTTTCACATTTCTTATAATAAACCAGGAAATGTTGAAAAAGGAAAAGGAAGCACAAAATTTGCTGAGGGAGCCAAGCATTTGGAAAGGATTGAGACCAGGAAGAAGGGAATTAGCCACAGACTGTCTCAGTCGGATGGGCTGAAACAGAAGGCGAGAGCATGCACAGGCAACGCTGGTGGGAAATGCTATTAAGAGCTAAAGGGCCAGGCGCTAAGTGAGCCAAGCTTGGTTGAATTATCTCAGTTAAACTGTGCAACAGCCCTCGAGACTATCTACTGCCATTGTCTTCTGTAGAAGAGCGACTGAAAGCTCATCAAACGAGGGTATTTGTTTTACAGGGCACAGCCCAACCTGCCAATGTCAATTGCCAGTAAGGGGAAATGTCTGGATTTAGATTCAAATCTATCTGACTCTAAAATCAATGCCATTAGCCACTACATTAACCTGAACTGAAAGGAGCAGATTTGGGGTAAATTTAATACAACTTGGTAAACCAATCAGACATGGAAAGTTAAGAAAGGGATGAGTCCCGAGAAATCAGCTGCCATTCTCTCAAATAGGAAAGAACAGCATGGAGGAGGGGAGGCCTTGGAAGCACGGTGCTCAGAGAGACACAATGAAGCCACCATTTCTGTATACACTGAATTTCAGATACATAGAGACACCTGAGCCACCCATGGACAGGATGCAGACTGTGTGGCTTCTGAAGCCCGTACATAAAACGGCAATGGTGCCTGTGTTTGTGAGGGCAAAATGGTATTCTGGCTGAGTGTCTGAGCTCTGGATTCAGACTGTGCACATTTATTAAATCCTTCCTGTAACACTTGCTGACTGAGATCTGAGGCAAGTTGTTCCTTTTCTCCAATTCTCAGACTTAAATGACATAAACAAAGCAGCCCACTTCATAGGATGGCCAGAGCATCCAAGCAGATAATGCCAGGAAGGCATCCCACATCATACTGTGTTCACTGAGTACAACTGTTCTGAAGACAAGCACTATACACAACATGTGTACGGTTGGCAGGGAAAGGAAACATCAGAGGAGTCTGGCAGGGAGTTTCCAAAGACTAGGAAAAAATCTGGAAGCTTAAGTCACGGGAGATACAAAGTTTCAAGACAGGAGAATAATGGACATTGTCAAATGCAGCTAAGAGAAAAGTCACTGGAGAGAAAGCACAAGGCTGATGGCATCTTAAGCAGTTCTGTAGTTTGGATCTTCAAAGAGGCAGTCAAGGAGGATGAGCCAAGAAAAGCAGCAATGTAGATTATTCTTCCAATAGGCCAAGCCTTGGAAGGAAAGAGAGTGGTTAGATTAGATTATAATTAGTAACAAGTAGCCATTTGGAGGAGGAGCCTGGAGGGATAGTTTGTTTTAGATGAAAGAACTGTTAACATGATGAGGGTGGGGTACAGTGGAAAGACGACCTTAGTGGACGGGGGTAACAGATAAGACAACAGATGGGAGCTCAGGCCACAGGGATGGAGAAGAAGTGAAGGGATGAAGGATGAGGTGTCCTGTGTCCACTGGGCCTGGAGAGAAGGGAATAAAGATGGCTGCAAAGTAGGCATGTTCAGAGAGGAGATGGTCCACACATTGGAAGTACCCACTTATGGCTACTAGCTTCTCTATGAAATCAGTACCATCATTGCCACTGCTGTCCTTGATAATGTGCTAGGGACATGATGAGGGTTGTTAGGAGACTGTTGACAGATAAGACACTGTTCTTGATATGATTTGATTTGATATGATATGATACATACTGAGGTGGGTTCTAGGTAAACAGCATGAGTTATCCAATTAGTCCTCACGACACCCCTGAGGCAGGTAGGTACTCCTGCCATCCCATCTCACTCATGAGGAAACAGAGGGTAAGAGCTTCTACCTACAGAGTTGACTCTCACTGGCTGACTCCAGAGTCTCAGGTCTTGAACATTAGTAAAATGGAGCTGGCTGCTGAGAGTAAACAGGGAGGGAAGTGTCAGGGGACTTGGAAAAAGCAGCAGACCTTAGATGAGCTACGCAAAGTTCAAAAGAAAGCAAGGACACATGTGTGTCACACATGCAGAGCTGGACGTCAGATGCCCCCAGTCACCTGCAACACCTGGGTATGACACTTTCCTCCAAGGCGGACGCCAACATTAAGGGAGCAGTGTTTTCAAACAATGCAGGTAGCATGCGGCATACTGTGGACTACACGCAGGCGCCAACAGAACTTTTCCCCTTTGGAAACGAAGACACTGGCACTACACGTACAGGTATCCATCAGGCTGAAGGTGCACAGCAGTTTCTCAGATGTGCCATGTTTTCAGAACGATGCTGTGTCGCTGACTTTAGACTACTGGCCCCCTCCCAGCAGTTCAGAGTGCTTTAACCCTGGATTTTGTAGTCATGATGATGCCTCTTGAAATGAGGCTGGTTTTAACTTCTGTCAGTTACTGTTGTGGACGGGCAGGTGCCATGGTATGAACATGGGTGGTCAGAGGACCACTTTGCCAAGCTGGTTTCTCCACCCATTTTCAGGCAGTCAGGCTTTCAAGGTAAGAATCTTTACCCATTGAACCATCTCGCCTGCCCACGGCTGTATTTAGAGGAAGAAATTAGCATAAAGATAAAAATTATTCAACCAAAATCCTATCGAGTGACATCTTGCTTCTTACTATGAAACTTCCTCAGCAGATAATTGTCACCCCCAAATCTTAGCTCTTTTCCTATCTACTGGAAATTGGTAAACTGGAGTCAAGGATGGTGAATAAATACAAAACCATAGCTCGGCATTAGCAACCTGTTTCCCCCTTAGCCTTTAAAGCTGACTGGAGGCTTCTCATTAAAATGGAGGGGTTTATTACCCATGTGAAGGAGACTGAATCATCCTTGAATAAGAGAGGTGCTAAGAAAATATTTGCTAAATTCATCGCGTCTACAGTTCTTAAAAACTAAGACTTCTGGTAATAAAAGGTGGAGAACAGAACAGGAACGTGTGTAAGCATGTACGGGTGAGCTAACCCCCAGGCCCCAGGCAGATCGCTTGGCTGTGTCACACACACTCTCAGGTGCAAGGAACAAGAACCTGAGCGCACCCAAGCCTCCAAGGACATGAGGGACAGGACGGCGGCTAAAGGTGTAATCAGTGAGGGATCAAATCACAGGAAACTGCCCTGTACGGCTCCGAGGTTTATTTCTTAACCAGCTAATTTACATTTTAATCGAAGGAAGAGGAGAAAACAGTCTATTTCTTTCCCATAGTCCCAGAAGGTAATCAAGATCACGAACTGAAGTTTAATATGGGGAGAGAACAGTCGTGTGGTTGCAGGGAGACCAGGGCAAGGTGCCACAGGAAGAGGGACCCAGACTTCATTGAGCTGCTCTCGGCTGGACCCAGTGGCAAACAGGCAGAGAGAGATGGAGGTGAGGTGGAATTTTAAGGACAAGCGTCCTATGTAGGAGAAAGCAAGACAGAATAAAAAGGTCAGCAAAGCTCTCCAGGGTGTGAGGGGAGGACGTGGAACAGGATCAAACCAGTTTAGTCTGTTTTGTTTTTTCTTTTTTCCTTCAAAATCTCACAAAGGTTGGAATATTTACCTCTGGGAAGCTATGAAAAATGCAGGGCTTTCTATTCAACTTGTACAATAATTCACTAAACATTGATTTATAGAAACCAATGAAAGTTTCTGGAAATTACTCTTCCTTTCCCACTGGGTATTTATAAATAATATGCCTTTCTTTGTCAATGAAGATACAGCTGTGGGAAGGAAACCAATGAAAATGGGGGTGGCGGGGAGAGATCATGGTCTGATGCCAAATCTCAAAATGCAGCAGAAAGAAACATGATTTGGGCTTAAGAAAAAAAATCACCAATAACCAGTTGGATGAATTCTGGAAAGTCAATGTTACACACCCAAAGGATTCTGCACATGAATATTTTTTTCTAGTTTACTTTTATTTAGATGGAGATTAATATAGATTCAGAACAAAATGTGAAGAAGAAACAGTTTATCAACCCTTCGCAGGCTTAGCTCATGTACCATACGAAGCACCTCCCACTCCTTAACCTGCAAAGGTCTCCCTGATGCCATGGGGCAAGCACGTCAGTGACCCACTAACAGAACAGCTAAAGGGTCACGGTTGTCATGGTTCTCCTCCAAAGATCTCACTGACACTTAACCACACACACTACCCCACGACCACACAACAGAAATCTGGTGACATGCAGCCTGCCCTTCCCACCCCCAGCTCTTTACTTTAGAAAAGGGACAATTCAACACTAGCAGGGTAACCTGCTGCCAAGCCTGACGCAAACCTGACAGCGTGAATTTGATCCTAAAACCAACATCCAAGTTGTTCTGACTTACACATCCACATGTGTGTATGCTCACAAGGACCATAATTCCAGTAATTCCAGACTTTCTGTGGTTCTGGCCCTGACTATCCTCCCACCCCCTGGCATTGCTACAAGGTCACCCCAAGGTGACCACATCAGGTACTTACTTGTCTTGGAAAACGTCCTGAGCAGTCACTTGGTCCTTTTTCTTAACGACTTCCGTCAGAGGGAAAAGGGTCTTTACTTTAGAGAGTGGAATCTCACATTTTGCTTTCATCTCAGTGGGGGGATCCAGCATATTCAAAATGTGCTGCTGAATTGGGGGCAGCCGCTCCTGGAGATGTAAGGCTCTGTGCAGCAGACACTGTAGGGAAAGTACAAGTTAAGGACTTTGATGTGGATTCTGTTTTCTGGTCAGAATCCTCCATCCCTAATTGAAGGGCTAGGAGACTCATGCCAAACAGCAGAGGCAAACAGTATGGCTCAGAGAACACTGGTCACATCTAAAACCAGCTATAAAAACAGACTCAACACAGAAGCGAACCCCTCCTAGAAGGACCCTCACCTTATAAACTACTCAGGGAGTTCTGCCCTGCCTTCCCAGCTGTGAGAACCCCTGAAACCAAGCCAAAGAAAATCATCCCTCCTTGTTTCCTTCAAGTACTTTGGAGGCACAAAAGTAACTAGTCCAAGCTCCTTACCACAACCCAGGAAGTCCTGCAGACACAGGACCATTCCCTGATCATGGCACTGCCCTCTGCCTCCTCATTCACAGTCGATTAAAGATGAGCTCTTCTGGGTTCACTCCTGCCTCTGGGTCAATGGGTGACACTCCTTCTGTGTCCTCGGCCTGTCCCAGGTCTTGTGGAGTGGGCCTCTCTCTATCATGTTGGTCTTTGGTCAAATGTTAGCTTCTCGGAAAGCTGTTCCCTGACACTGCATATGAAGCAACCTCTTGGCTTGCAAGCTATTGTCTAGTCTTATTCTAACATTTCCCAATTTTGAGTTTTTCAGGCATTTATTTAAAATCATCTCATCAATCACTTAGTTCACCTATGTATTATCTAGCCCTTCCTCTTGAAAACAGGTATCTTCTCTTGTGCACTGCTGAATTGTAAGCATGGAAAATATGCCCAGCATATACTAAGTATCTAATGGTATTGACTGGGAGACTAAATGCTCTTCTCTAGGGCATTCGCTGTTGACAGGGATAACAGAAAGAAACACCAAGAGTGGGGAGAGGACCAACGGTGAGGCAGGCCATCCACTGTCCAAGTGAGTGGAACTGGGCACCGGCCATTGTCCACTCAGTCATCTGTTTCCATCAGTCTAAGTCAGCCCTGGGCAACACTTGTATTTAACAAAAAAGCAGCACTCTAACAGTGGGTCTCAGCCTTCCTGATTAACCCTTTAATAGAGCTCCTTATATTGTGCCGACCTCAACCATAAAATGATTTTGTTGCTACTCCATAACTGTAAGTTTGCTGCTGTTAGGAATCATAATGTAAATATATGATATACAGGCTATCCGGTAAGTGACCCCTGGGAAAGGGTTGACAGAACCAATGGGTTGAGACCCACAGGTGGAGAACCACTGCTCTGACAATAGAGCCAGGTAAGCAACAAGATGCCCTTAAGAAACAATGAAGAGAGACAGCCCATTGAGGTCCCCTCCTGTGAAGAAGGCTCCAACCAGCCCATTTTATTTATCACTGCCATGGGTTGAGCCCAGGATCTTGCACATGACAGGCACATGCTCTACTCCCACATTTAAACTACTTACATATTGGTAATTTTGAAAGAAAAGAAAAAGGAGCTGAGTAGTTCTTGAAATTTCAAACTACTACTTCATATCACAAAGCATACTACTTATTCTATTCCATGAACTGTTTCCATACAGTAAGAAAATGCTATCTAAAGGTCTGTAAAAAAAAAAAAAAAATGATTCTTGGGTTCAAGAGAATATCACCTAGGAGTCAGTATCCTACAAGCTCACCACATGCTCCTCGCTCCAGCACCCTCAACACACCAACTTTCCCTCTCCACAGTATGCTCGCCTCTCCACAGTATGCTCGCCTCTCCACAGTATGCTCACCTCTCATTTCCTTCTTCCTTTACTTCACCTCCTGCTTTGCTCACTCTTAATTACCCAACTCCCCCTTGGGCTTCATCGGGCCTGTCAGTGGGTTCTCTGTCCGTTCTAGATATTGATCCTCTGTGGAGGAATAGCTGACAAGGCTTCTTCTCCCTCTCTTTGGCTGTCTCTTCACTCCATTAACTGTTTCCTTTTGTGTGCAAAGCTTTTTAATTTCATGAGGTTCCATTTGTGAACTGTTGGCCTTATTTCCTGGATGCCTAGA
This sequence comes from Rattus norvegicus, assembly GCF_021556685.1. Classification (NCBI taxonomy): domain Eukaryota; kingdom Metazoa; phylum Chordata; class Mammalia; order Rodentia; family Muridae; genus Rattus; species Rattus norvegicus. Next base: position 89,147,826 of record NC_141542.1, on the reverse strand, counting down.
GTCCTGTCGGGAAAATCCTGTCTACACACAGATCTAGAAGTAGTTTCTGGACTCTGAGTTCTCTCCGCACAAATGGAACTGGCTTGCACCATGCCTGTCTCCCATCATGCACCCTTCTTCTTTTAGATCTCCATCCAAGATTTTTACCTCAGAGGGGGCTTCCATAAAACCCACGTCCAAGGATCTCTTCCTCCTCATTTCCTCATTGTTTCCATAGAGCAGCTAAACTACGGTTTTGTATCCATTCCAGAACTCAGGAGGCAGAGGCAAGCAGATCGCTATGAGTTCAAACTCAGTCTGGTCTACTTACTGAGTTCTAGGCCAGCAAGGGCTAAATAGTGAGACCCCATGTCAAAAAGAAATAAAGGCAGGGATGGGGAGAGGGAAGAGAGAAGGGAAAGGAAAACATAATGGGATGACCTTTCCTTTCTCACCTGGTACAACCGCTGAAATTCAGGATTTGGAATTTTGGAGGTTGGAAACAAGTCTTCGATGATGTCTTCTTCCTGGTTTTTCTTTACCAAGCTCATGGAATCAATCAGATCATCGATCGCACTCAGCTGTGCCTCTTAAAACAATGATAAGCAGAGAAGCGAAAGGGGAAAACGGATTATTTCTATCATTCTCTATCAAAATGAACTGCTCTCCACTTCTGAATGCAGCAATGCTGGCAGCTCGCACAGGAGCACTCTGCCAAAGAGCAGTCCCTAGTGTGTACTTAGCCTGACTCTCGGTTTTCTCATCTGAAAAAGGAGATAGTCAGACTAGTTGAGGCAGTGGTGGTACACACCTTTAATCCTAGCACTTAGGAAGCAGAAGCAGGTGAAACTCTATGAGTTCAAAGCCAGCCTGAAATAGAGTGAGTTCCAGGACAGCCAAGGCTACATGGAGAAATCCTGTCTCAAAAAAACAAAAAACAAAAACAGAAACTTATTCCCCTAAGTTAAACGTAAGTGCAACACAAAGGAGGATAAAGAGGAAGAGGATGAAGAGAAAGAAGAGGAAGAAGAAGAACAACGGCGACTGAGGAACAGAAGGAGGTAGAGGAGGAGAAGGATTTTTACCTGGGGGCTGAAGAGATGGCACAAAAGTTAAGAGCACTGACTGCTCTTCTAAAGGACCAGGATTTGATCCCCAGCACCCACAATCAGGTGTGACCCAGTTCTGGTCAATCTAACATCATTTTCTATGTGCCTATGGGCACTAAGCATGCATGACGCTATACAGACATACATGCAAGCAAAATACCTATACACATAAAATAAAAATAAATCTCAAAAAAAAAATAGCTCATTAACCAGGCATAGTAGCACACACCTTTAATCTCAGCACTCAGGAGGCAGAGGCAAGCAGACCTCTAAAACTTCATAACACGCCTGGTCTACATAGTGAGTTCCAGGGCAGCCAGGGCTACAGGGTGAACCCTGGTCTTAAGAAGAAGAAAACAAACAGAGAGTAGATGCTCTCTTGACTCTTTTCCAGTTCTATCATTCAGTCAACCTTTGGCAATAAGAGTATGATAACAAAAGCAAGAGTGTGTTCCAGAAAAATAACTCTGCCATAAAAAATTCAATAATAAAATCACTCCTCTATGGAAATTTAAACAAAATACTTAGTATCCAATGAAGTAATGCTTTCAAAATAGTAATTAGTTAAAGAGAAAAACATTTAAACAAACAACTTCCATTCAGACTCTAAAGTTCCTTCATGGCAGAAACATGACGGTGTCTCTTTGAGGTCTCACTTAATAACTAGCAACTGCCCTTCAATAAAATCTACCAAGTCAATACAAATGGCACAGCCCACAGCTACATGGACAAGAAGCAAGTCTTCCCCAAAAAGCTTCTGACTTCCCCACCACATGTGTGCCTTTCACTTTGCTGGTTCACAGCAGTTTGCAGAGCCGTTCAAGTAGAATACTGTTTCTAATGTCAATGACAGGCCAATGGCAGAAGAGTGTTTTCTAAACAGTACTTAACACTTCTGTTCTCTATCTACTCCTTTTGTGTGACAAGATGAAAGTTACTTATCATAAGGTACTGTCTGGGGTTGGGGATTTAGCTCAGAGGTAGAGCGCTTGCCTAGCAAGCGCAAGGCCCTGGGTTCGGTCCCCAGCTCCGAAAAAAAAAAAAAAGAAAAAGAAAAGGAGCAGCCAGTGCTTTTGAAAAAAAAAAAAAACAAAAAAAAAAAACAAGGTACTGTCTGCTTGTCTGAACCTGCCACAGGTGGCTTCAAACAATGAGCTAGGGCCCACCAGGCAACTCTGGAGCCATTACTTGCACAAGGGGACATTCAGTGAGTCCCACCCACGACAAAGTCAGCTTCTCTCTCTTGCTAGATCACACTGGTGTCATAAACTCCCCCATAAACATCAACGAGGGAGAGTTGCCAACAGCTTTAAGAAAATTCATTAAGACATAGGAAATAAGTCAACTGATCAAAAGGTGTTCAACTTTCAGACTCAGGCTGATTCATAAGATAACCTCTAACAAGTTTGGAATGAGGGCTGGAGTAGGGCTCAGTGATTAGATTGACTGCACGGTGTGCGTGAGATTCTGAATTCAATCCCCAATGAATCCTTAGTTAATTAGCATGGAATCAAGAGGCAGACACACAATCAACAACACAGCAACAACTTCTCTAACATTCAGGTCCACACGTGCCTGTCATGACAGAAAGACACCCAGCTCTAGAGAAAAGGACACTAGCCCCAGGGACCCATTTGATTTCTTGGTCTTCTTTTTTTTTTTTTTTATAGCATACTGTTCCCAAGGGGCCCAGCCCTAAGAATGCACAGGGAGAACCCCATTTGCAAAGTCACCTTAAAATTCCCTGACCCTACACTGACACAGACAGTATAGAAGCCTTGGCCTAAAGCATCCATTATCATTAGCTATATCTCTCTGGATGACCTTAAAGCCTCGTCATCATCCGTTGTTGTTTATTTTTGGTAGTTTTGTTTTTTTGTTTTTTCTTTTGTTTTTTACATTCTGCCCACAACTACACAAACGGTGACAAGCTGCCTAGAAGCCACCTGTGACTGCGAGGCTCGCTCTGGCACGCTGACAGATGGCTGCAGGGGTAACTCCTGGAAGCTCACGACCAGCCGCAGTAGGAACTGAACTGCGGTCATAAGCTACAAAGGAAGAACCAAGAGGACAGAGCATGCTTCGTACAGCCACTGTCGCTCCCGCCACATCGAACTGCACACAGGACGCAGGGGCAGGTACGCTCGCTTCCACAGGAGCAAGCTTTCTGCTTACAACTGGAGAGCAGACATCCGACAAACTGCTCCTCAGATTCAGCAGGGAAAACCAGACCGTTTGGAAGGCTAGGAGAACCTGCCCCCTGTCAGAACACCTGCTGAACCATCTTCATCATGATTGCGTGTGATTAGAAGCCAAGTACTTCGTTCCCCCCATGAGGTCCTGGCCCAGGCCACAGCTGCAACCAGGTGATTTCCCAAGAAGAGTCTGCATGCAGAGCCATTAGTGAGCTAAATGGAATAGACTCACCTGTGGGGGTGCACTTCTTATTGTTTTTCAGTGAGGAAAACATGTATTGCCGCAAGTCTTCCATGAAAGGCAGCTGCACATAAACTAAACACTAACGAGAGAGAAAGGAGTCAACAAGCAGAAGCCATCAAATTAATGCAGATATATCCAAGCGGTCCCAGATGCTGTGGAAGTGGCACAGCAGAAATAGTTCAAAACCGTGTGCAAATCTGACACACGGTAAATAAAGTATGTGGCCGCCTACTAGTGAGTTCACAGTTGCAAACAGCGTGGCAGATATCAGATATAAAATAAATGCCTCCAAGGAAGGCTGATAAGTAACCTTAAACGCACAGAACCAAGCAGAACCAATGGGAAAGCTGGATGGCAGGCATTTGATGGGTAAGTCACTGTCCCTACCCTCTCTTACAATCCCGCCGCATGGAGTTCTCAGAGGAACAGGAAAATAAACAACCCTGACCTGTACCTCAAATGAGAGAGCCTCAAATGCATGGACGTTCACCCGGATCACAGTGGAACCACACCCCCAACTTTTATTCATGGTCCTTACTGGCTAAACTGGAGGTGATTTCTCTTCCCAAGTGGCTCTGAAAAGGCTAAAGGGATGAAAACTAAGAGACGGCCCTGCTTTCCCCTTTGCTGGTTTAATGGGCCCCTCCTTAAATGTGTTCATGAATCGTGTTGTTTTCTAACTGAAAGCCCGGCTCACAGGCCAGCAACTCCAACATCATCTGGAGTTTGCAAGAAATTCAGAAAATGGTTCCCACTTAGACCTACAGAACTAGAATACGTATTTAACCACATCCCAAAGCAGTGGTTAGGGTAAAGGGACAGAGGACAACAGTCCAGTAGTGACCACAGGCCTGCAGGCCGGAGGCCCTGGCATGGATGGGCCGGATCCCCAGAACTGCAGAAAATATTTAAAAAAGAAAAGACGGGGGGTTGGAGATTTAGCTCAGTGGTAGAGCGCTTGCCAAGCAAGCGCAAGGTCCTGGGTTCGGTCCCCAGCTCCGGAAAAAAAAAAAAAAAATAGGGGTTGGGGATTTAGCTCAGTGGTAGAGCGCTTGCCTAGGAAGTGCAAGGCCGTGGGTTTGGTCCCCAGCTCCGAAAAAAAGAACAAAAAAAAAAAAAAAAAAGAAAAGAAAAGAAGGGGACAGGGACGATGCAAAGGCTCGTGTGTCTTACCTCATAGGCATCCTTAATGAAAGGGAAGGCTACACCAACTTGAGGATTAGCTCTTTTGTCATAGGCGTAGCGGACGATGGCGACCATGTTTAACTCATCCAAAGCATGAACGAGGGAAGAAAGTGCAACAGCTGCTGCCTGCAGAGTGAGGGAGGAGAGTGTATCAGCACGAGTGCAGCTCCTGAGAGCTCCTCACAGACAACAAGACCTGTCAGTCTCTTCCACAAACCTCTAACAGCTCTGTTCCAACATCACAGAGCTGATCAGTGACCAGGGCTGTATCTTGTGCCTTGCTTCCCCTGGGTGCTTCTGCTCATATAATTTCCTTCTAGCAACAAACCGTTGCAGATTTGCCTTACTAAGTAAGCTTCATCTTCCAAGTTTCTGAACACTATCATAGCCAGCCTGTATCACAGTTAGGTATGTGTGTCCCATCCCTTCATAAAAACCTATGGCTTCAAAATCTTATCATCAAAATAGTCTACAGATTTGATAATAGATAAATTCCGCCCCGTTTCAAGGAAAACTGATGTCAAGCCTATTCTTTGCTAGGTGTCAAGGCCCCATCACAGAACAAAGAGGACTTCACTGAGCAAATATATTCTATACTAGTGGGAATGAAAGATGTATCAAATAGAACATGCCTGTTCTAATACTAAGTCCCATAAGAGAGGACCAGATAAGCAAATTTCTAATTTGCTTGGAATTTGAATTTGTGTGTCTTTGGCAGGGCCAGTCAGAATATTTAATGTAAAGAACAATGGGTTAATGACTGTCTCTGTATTGTAACAACATTGAGCCTGTATTTAAATCCACTGAGTCCCCATTCCTTTACTTTCCTCTGCCCCTCTTCTGCACACACAGTGCAAATCAGCACAGATATGTATTCTACACACACACACCCCTATAAGCCAAGAGCCAGAGAAAACATTTTAAGGAGTTAGTCACTGAATCACGGAATATTTTAACTGAAAAACAATAATATTCACCCACTTTAACGACCCCTAAAATGCACATGGCTCGTGCTATTGGAGACTCTGCTGGAAAACCTCCATGGATGGACATAAGACAACCTCACAAGAAGGCAATCCATCTGGAGTTGGTAATCTTTGATGACAGAATAATTCATTTGGAACAAAGCTCCCCACTTGTTGGTCTCCATTCACGTCTCTGGTAGGAAGCACAGATTAATTTCTATTCCATGTGATCCTCCTCACAATGTCTGAAGACTGCTATTACATCTGTCATCCATCATCCTCCCACTCCTCCATCTACCCACACAAGTCCGCGGCATGCATGTTCTCCTGGGAGCCCTCATACAGCATGCTCTCCTTCTTCCCCTATTTATCTCAAAAGCTCAGATTAGACAGTATCAGTTTTCAACCACCCCAGAAAAACCTCAGATACCAAAGAGCTATTAGGAAATGACAGTGTCTTTTCTTTAGAAACTTCAAAGTGATATGTGACAATTTATTATACAAAATTGAACCGTATCTATCACAACCCACAAAAATAGAATCAAAGGACCATGGGAAAGTAGAAATACCCAGGTCACCAATATCTACCCCCAGAATGACCTCAAGAAACCAATCAGGGACGACATGCCCTTTAGACAAACCTGTACTTACTGAGTGCACACCAGCCTTGGGACTGGCGTTACCTAGGAGCCTCCACAGCTCACCCATCAGAGCTCACCAAGTTCCTAAGGCACCAAAAGTGCCAATAAGGAATCTTCATAACAGTTGCATGGGTTTTCCTGGTCCTAATAAACCCCCCAAACTCTCCTCCATTATCCAAGTACACAGACTACCACGCCCATGCCCACGGGCCCTAGATACAATCCCCGTCTTTATTCCAAACACAAGCTGCTTCATTAGAAACTTGTCTCTGGGGGGCTGGAGAGATGGCTCAGTGGTTAAGAGCACTGACTGCTCTTCCAGAGGTCCTGAGTTCAAATCCCAGCAACCACATGGTGGCTCACAACCATCTGTAATGAGATCTGATGCCCTCTTCTGGTGTGTCTGAAGACAGCTACAGTGTACTTATATAGAATAAATAAATCTTTAAAAAAAAAAAAAAAAAAGAAACTTGTCTCTGTTTTCGTTTGACGTTGACAACAGAAGTTAGTTACGTATATGACAAATCTGAATTGCAGCTCAGGGGCCTCGACATCACGCTGCAACAGAACTTGCAAAAGGTGACCAGAACTTCCTTGGTGAAAAACAAACAAAACAAAACAAAAAAAAACCCAAAAACCAAGTGGGAGTTAAATCTACAACTGAAGTTTAAAAAGTTTAAAATTATCAACACACAGCAGACCAGACCAGCACAATTTCTAAGGCTGATTCAGGAGAATATCATGAATAGAATTCTCAAGTGTGAAGTCATCTACATGTTGATGTGTTGTAAAGAACTCACCCCCACCTAGTAGAGTAGAAGGCAAGCATCTTCTGATGTTAACTGTTCTCAGACTGACATGACCGCCGCCTACTAGGTGAGCAGCCAGTCACGTTCCAGAAGCGTGGAGAAAAAGAGGTCACTGATACCCTCCTCCCACCCCAAAAGGATTTTCTACATTAAGTTCACTATTTTCTAATGCAAACACCTTTGAATTTTAGAAGCCCGATTAAGCTGTGTTAACATTCTGTATTGGAATTTTCCAGCTAAGATCAACACACCAACAAAACACTGAGTGCTGACTTAATATTTCAGAAAGAAAATATGTCCAGAGAGCTATGTGCGAGTGTAGGATGTAAAAGTCAAAGTTGTTAGCCAGGAATAAACGGGCCTGACAACAGAAAACCTTGAGAACGTGGGAGACCTGGGAAATCAGCCACAGATCAGGAACACTTCTCCAGGTCCACAGTGTTCATGAGAGACAAGGGTCAACCTGGCCCAAAACCCCTTAACAGCTGACACCTACACCTACGTTAAGCTGGTCAGAGGGTGCTGTTGTGAAAGACTATGTTCTCAGGTTGTCCCTCAAGCTGAAACTAACTCATTCATCATCTCTCCATTGTCAGAGTTAAAGGTTGATGACTTTCCCACAGCTGTTTGGATATTCACGTCATTTAAAAACACAAAGGCAGGCCATTGTGGTGGTGCACACCTTTAACCCCAGCACTTGGGAGGCAAAGGCTGGACGATTTCTTAGTTCAAGGTCAGCCTGGTCTACAAAGTGAGTTCCAGTACAGCCACAGCTACACAGAGAAACCCAGTTTCAAACAAACAAACAAAGGCCATGAACAGCCCACTTTCCTAAAATAACAGATCGATCTGTAGCATTATCTCAAAGCTCCAACCCAACTGACCTCATCATCCTTCGCTGCGAAGACCTTCAGAACTTGATGTCCCATGAAGAATCTTCTATGAACCTACGAGAGTACACGAGAGAAGAAAATGGTTTGACATATATACCACTGTAAGGTCACATGTTGCTAAATGTCTGCTCAAAATGTTCTTGCTGGTAAACATCAAGAGTGACTAGAAACAACATAGCACTTGAAGCTCAACTCGATGGGCACCTAGTGTAGGGCCCAGATTGTCTTACATGCTGTATACTGAAACGGAGGAGTGAGCACGATATAACCATGTCCTTCAAAAGCCTAAACAGTTGTGTAACTAAATGCAATGCTGTATTACAGTCCAACACAGGGCACTGGGCTAGCTTGTGAGGGTTTCAGAGGGGAAGCAGGAACTAGCCAAAAGAAAAGTGTAAAGGCTGGAGAGATGGCTCCACCATTCAGAGCACTTGCTGCTCTTACACAGAGTACCAGTCATGCACAGGATGCTTATACATACATGTAGACAAAACACCCACACACATAAAAATGAACACATCTTGGAAAAACAAAAACATAAAACAAGATCTATACGCTGGCTCCACAGCAGACATCCCAGTGACTAGCAGTCTGGAGTGAGGGGAACAGAGTTCACTGTTAGAGCAGTGCCAGGGCACAGTGCAAGGGAGAGGTGAAGACATGAGCGAAGGCAAAGCCTGTCTCCTAAAGTCTGTTAGGAACAAAGTCCTCAGGAGCGGCGACGAGCCCCTGGTGCACTGCAGACGACCAAAGAAGGAGCCAATTCTGAGCAGACTTGGGGCAGGGAAATGGATACAGAAAATGTACCGCTGTTCCTTCTCCCACATCTTGAAATGCAACCAGGGTCACAGAATTCTACCAATAGCTGATTAGAAAACAAATGTTAACACTCCTGAAATCACAAGTCCTACACCCATCCGCCAAGCTCTGTCTGTGGAGCTGCAGACTGGGGCTTGCTTAGAAGGACGTGCCATGTGTGGTACTGGGCACTGTTTCTCACCTGCTTTTTCCTGTACTCTTTCCTCTGAAGCTGAGAAACCAGGAGCACGTCATAGGAACTGCAGCTCAAGCACACCAAGCTTCAAAGACGTGAGGTCCACATAATAAAGATACCCCTCATTTCCACTTCTACATCCCAGTTGAAAACCACTATGCTAAGACATACAAGAATAACCCTACACGTCCAGTACAGCATACTCAAGAGTCCTCCCTACCATGTGAGAATTATAATAGTGCTTGATTTATTCAAAAAACAGCTAATGAGGGAGCTGGAGAGATGGCTCAGCAGTTAGGTGCACATACAGCTCTTGCAAAGTCCCAGAGTTTGGTTCCCAGCACTCATGTCAGGTGACTTACACCCATTGTAACTCCAGCTCCAGGGGAATCCAACACCTCTGGGTTCCACAAGCCCCTGCATTCACGTGTACATAGCTACACAGAGGCACACACACATACATGCATAAGTAAAAGTAAAAACAAATCTTTAAGAAATAGCTAATGAGGGGTTGGGGATTTAGCTCAGTGGTACAGTGCTTGCCTAGCAAGTGCAAGGCCCTGGGTTCAGTCCCCAGCTCCGAAAAAAAAAAAAAAAAAGAAAAGAAGAAAAAAAAAAGAAAGAAAGAAATATCTAATGATATCTTTATCTAGTATACCTAAATGACTTTTTAAAAGAACAGCCAGGAATCTGGAGGGAAGCTAATTGCCACGGTCTTTCCTGTCTCACAATTATCTACCCAGAACACTTGACAAGTTAGCAAGAGAACTGAAAAACTGCCTGGTATTTTAAGTAAACAGTACACACACAGAGATACACACGCACACGCACACACATACACACACAGAAGTGGTAGTGTGCTTTGCTAGCAAACAGTCACCATTTGTACACAAAAACAGTTCCCACCAATTTATTCCAAAATTGGTGTTCTGTCAGCATTCCAGCTGAAGATGGCGTGGAGGAGCGTATGATTTCTTTAAAGACAACTGACACCACTAGTCTGCTAAAAGGTGCGCATCTGTATTTTGTCGTATTCTATATGGAAAAGAAACCATGCAACACCTCGTGTCCTTTGGGAAAAATCATACAAGAAAGCAGGTATTACAGTGGACTATTCCAAACTGTGCTAGTTCACATGGTACGAGTAGCGCTGGACGATGACACAGTCTCTGGAGTCAAGGAGACCTGGCTCAAAATCCATGTCTACTCTCGTTTCACCATAAGGTCTTGGGCTAGCTACATAAGGAGGCTAATCCTCAATTCCCTAGTCTAAAAAATGCCTCAACAGTATGTGCCTGGAAGGGTAATAATAACTGAGAATTTGAATCAAATGTTTACCTTGGTTGGAACACGGTAATTATTCATTGAATGGTAGTTGTGATTATAATATTTTCATGATACTTGTCTGAGACAGAACTTTACAACAAAGTTGATTGGGGCCCTGCCTGGCTGCTGCTCAGAGATGACCTGTGCAAAATACCCTTCCTTCACACCGGGGAATACTCCTCTTCTCCTTTAGATGGACAGTCTTTACCCATTTTCTTAAGCCCAGACTTGAATAAAGTATTTTCCTCCTTCAAAAGCAAAATCGATAAAATGAAATTGATTTAGAAGTTAAAAAAAGTAGAAAGATGTTAGAAAGAACATCATGACTTTAAAAGTAAAAATTTGAAATTAATAAATGTCTTTCTTAGATAGGTATTTCTTTTTGGTTATATTCACCCTGTTTTGCTTTGTTATTTAGCTAAAATAGGCCCCCACTTCCTGCCTGACAAAGGTAATTTCAGTATTAGCAATTCCGAATTATACTAAAGGTGTTTGGGATAGGGCTTATCTGTCTATCTAGACATAGGCAGAAAGCACAGTTTCCTCAGATGTAGTAACCCACATCTTTAATCCCAACAATTAGGATGCAGAGGCAGACAGATCTCTGTGAATTAAAGGCCAGACAGCATACAGAGTGAAATCTCTCTCACAAAAGGAAAAGAAGGGCTGGAGAGATGGCTCAGTGGTTAAGGGCATTGGCTGCTCTTCCGGAGGAGCCAGGTTCAAATCCAGCAACCACATGGTGGCTCACTGCCTTTAACTCCAGTTCCAGTGACCCAGCACCCTCTTCCAACCTCTGCAGACACTGCATGCACATGGTACACAGATAAGCATGCAGGCAAACACCCATGCACATTAAACTAAAAGATACAGATGTATCTTTTTTTAAAAGGGGAAACAGTTTCTACAAATTGGTCTAAATAAGGTTAGTCTCACTCAAGGTTAATATATATTAACTTACAAATGTTGCAATGCAGTTAGTTTTCCTTTAAAGAAATTTTAAGGGCTCTAAACTTCCAAAAGTAGTTATGCTCTCTAGGCACATCCCATTCCAGTACACTCTTAGAGCGCTTAGGTAAGTCTGCCCACTGTTTGGCTTAAAGAAGTTTTGTTTATTTGTTTAAAAAAAAGTGTGTGTGTGTGTGTGTGTGTGTGTGTGTGTGTGTGTGTGTGTGTGTGTGTGTGTGTAAATGCATGCCATATATATACAGGTGCTCCTAGAGACTGGAAGAAGGCAACTGTGAGCCATTGGACCTGGTGCCTGGAGCCGAGTCTGGTCCTCTGGCACAGTGGTTCATGTTCCTAACCACTGAGCTGTCTCTCCAGGCCTTGGCCTGTGAGTTCTGAAGACACTGACGACAGTGTGGATAATCATGAGAGCAATTCTACAGCTCATTGAATTAACCCAACACTAAAACCACATAAAGCTTGTGTGCCAGGGCACACAGATCCACACTACTGGATGGTATTTACTTTCATTCCCCAGACTTATCTAATAAAAATCTCTTCATCCCTATGAATTTAGGGAAAAATTCACATATAAAAATACTTGCCGGGATTGGGGATTTAGCTAAGTGGTAGAGCGCTTGCCTAGCAAGTGCAAGGCCCTGGGTTCGGTCCACAGCTCCAGAAAAAAAAAAAAAAGAAAGAAAGAAAGGAAAAAAAAAAAAATACCTGCCAGAGTGGCAGAGCAAGCTTCTAATCCCAGCACCTGTGAGGCAGAGGCAGGAGGATCTCTGAGTTCAAGGCCAGCATGGCCTACAGAGTGCACTAAAGGACAGTCAAGGCTACTAGAGAAACCCCATCTCAAAACAAAACAAAACAAAACAAAATAATAACAATAACAATAATACTATTGGTATTTATTAACTCTGATTCATTCAGGAACAGTGAACCTAAGATCTCTGGGAATTGTTGAACCGTGCTTCCTAGGACCATATATGGGATCCCACAGTAAGCAGCTCCATGTCCCCTTTTGTCTACTTAATGTATCTGCACTTTGGTGCCTACAAATCATGTGTCTTATGAATAAAGTTCACATCCTAGAACCCCACACCAGAAATTGAGGGAAAAGGTGACCAACCATAAGTCACTGGCACTCTGGAGTGTAGAAATGGTGCAGTGGCAAAGCACAGATCCCTCTCTTCCAGAGGACCTGAGTTCGAGTCCCAGCATCTATGTCAAGTGGCTCACAACTGCTGTAACTCCAGCTCTAGGGGACCTGACCCCTGTCCTTCCTCCAGCACCTGTACTCACACACACACCCACACATAGCCACATGGATAGACACATAATAAAAAATAATTTTTAAAAGATATTAAAAATAAATAAATGATATTCTGAGATTTAGTTGACATTCAAAATCCAGCTAGACAACATATATATACATGTTTATGCATATATGTGTACAAATGTATATGTGTGTGTGTGCCTCCATATACATGTGGACACACTCATGCCTATGTGTGCATGCACATACATACATACATGCATACATACATACATACATACACATATGCACACACATGCACACACAAGGAAATTAATACTTTTTTATATTTGGTTGTGAGCCTAGCCTTTAACGGCTGAGCCATCTCTCCAGCCCTTAATACTTTTTAAATTAAAAAAAAAAAAAAAGGGCAGCACTCATCCCCAAACTACATTTTAGAGGACTGAATGAGAAATAAGTATGAATTGGAAATAAAAGCTCAAGGCACGTACTCTGCCATACCTGAGAAGATTTACAGAACCCCAGAACAGAGAAGCACTTCCCCTCCGATTTATATTTCATTTGTTCCTCATCCACTTTAGAAAAAGGAATGATGTCGCTTCCATAGCGGAACCCTGGAAAATGAGAGCAGAGCATGTGTTAGCCATGTGTACATACATCAATACATGTGTAAGCACATCAACACACGTGTACATACATCAATACATGTGTATCACAGAGTCAGTCTCTTCTGCTCCCTGGAACCAAATTACTGGCCCCTGTGGCCAACGGGAGGGGGTGGGGGATGGGGAGGAGCAGAGGCAGAAACCAACCACATCTGCCACTTACAGATGATTAAGGACTAATTACATTTTTAAGGTAGCATCCTCTGCAGTCTAGGTACCTTAATGATCACCCAGCAGAGGAGAGGACGGTTCAAACACAGCACATTAGTCATCCTCCAAAGACAACCGTGTTGACTACAGAACGAGAGTGAGTTGTAAACATAATCAAAAGCACATTTATTCAGAAACCCAGAGGTCCTCAGAGAAAACAGCCTGCCAGAAATCTTCAAAACAAAATGTCCAAAAGCACGTGCCAGAAATAGACAAACCTGCAACCACCTAACAGAAGAAGCCCAAACTCTATTTTTAAAGCATTCAACTGACAAGCCCTATACTTTCCTGGATTTGAATTTATTATATTACTGGAATTTGGTTATATTTGTTTTCAGTGTCTTAGGTTGAATGAATATGGGCTCATATGCTCCCATTACAAGTGAAAAAAATAAAGAAAAAAGCGAAGCCCCAACCCTGTTCTCCAGCATCTGCTCTCCTGAGTGCAGAGCTTCTCTCCAGGGTCAATGCAGGAAGGGTCAGCAAAACCCAAGAAACAGTGCGAGTCCTGAGGCAGACCTTGTAATCCAATGTCTGCTCGTTCCTGTTAGGCTGCTGGGGTCATGGAGTTAATAAAACAAGAAAGCAATTTCTAGCCTCATGCATGGCTTTTTGAAAAAGAAGACAACAAATTCAAAAATTCCAATACGAAACTCAACAGGGAAACACGAGACATGATTAAGCGTGCATCTAAACCGAATGCTTTTCCTTTCATTTCCCAGTCACTTGTGTGCAGGTGGGGGAAAGGGTACAAACATGTGCATGCATACATACGGGTGTACTCACATGGGAGTGTGTGTACAGGTCAGAGGTCAACTTCGCCTCTTTTCTTTCTCTTCTGTTCCCCACCTTACTCTTTGAGACAGGGCTCTCCAGTCCAGCACAGCTGACTGGCTAGCTAGCCCTGGGGTTCACCTGTCTCCACCCCTCCAGCACTGGGGTGGCAAGAGTGCACTCCCACGCCTGGCTTTATTTCATTTTTACTTACTTGTTTATTTGTTTGGTTTGGTTGGTTGTGTTTTTTGAGACAGGGTTTCTCTGTGTAGCCTTGGCTGTCCTGAAACTCACTGCAGACCAGGCTGGCCTCAAACTCAGAGATCTGCCAGTCTCTGCCTCTGAGTGCTGGGGTTAAAGACATGTGCCACCAAGCCCAGTCCGTGCCTGGCTTTTCTGTGGGTGCTGTAGATCCAGACCCAAGTCCTCATCTTGCCACAGCAGCTCTTTGCTCGCCAGCTATCTCCCAGACCCTAAACCAAGTGTTTTTCTAACTTCTTACCATCAGTCATGTTCTTATTTAAATTAGCTATATCAGAGTGCTCATGAAAACTGCCTGTGCTTTCTGGTTTTTCTACTTCAAGTGCAAATAACGTTCCTCCAAACCCAGGAGTACAGAAGAGACTCTAACATATCACCATACTCTGGCCTCATACTCGTGTCTACTAGATGCTCTGGGTAAGAAAGAGAACAACCCAGACATTAGTGAGTAGACATGGAGGACAGGCAAAGGGAAGTGGTCAGTAACTGAGAGGGTAAAGGAGAACTGAGGAACCTCCACACACTGTGACCCAGACAGTGACTAACACTTCCCCTTCAACTGCCTGCCCTGAGAATCTGACTGTCCCAGATAACAGAGTTCTCTTGTAACGACATAAAGAACTGGTCCCCTCTCCTCCAGTCCCTCCTCTTTCTAATCCAGTTGTCACATTTATCTCCCCATGGAACACTCCTAAACACCGTAGACATATGTGAATCCCCTAAACCATCAGTGGCTCCATGTGCTTTTTTTTTTTTTTTTTTTTTTTGGTTCTTTTTTTCGGAGCTGGGGACCGAACCCAGGGCCTTGCACTTCCTAGGCAAGCGCTCTACCACTGAGCTAAATCCCCAGCCCCCCATGTGCTTTTAAAATCAGGCATACACTCTGAGTCTATCACCAAAACCCTTTATTGGCCCTAGTTCTGAACAGAACGGAGGAACACAGCTCTCTATGGAGTTCTGTGCCTGTGTGCAGCTAGCTGTGTGACTTTATGTTAATGAGCGTCTTTCAGCTCTGGTCCTTCTGGTGGCCAAGCTTGATCATCTACTTGACGGGGATAATAACTTTGGAATCACCGTGGAAACACTCCTCCGGATGTACCTGTGATGAAGTTCCTACTCTGGGTTAATTGAAGGGGGAAAACCCACCCTCATGTGGATGGCACCATCTCATGGGCTGGGGTCCAGAGCTTAACAAAAGGGAGAACATGAACTGAGAGCAGCTTGCTGACCGCAGCTGTAGCCAGCCTCACATCTCTGCCACCTTCCCTTCCCTGCCTAGCAGACTGTGTCCTCAAACTGTGGGCCAAAATGAACCTGTCCTGCCTTCAGTTGCTTTTGTCATAGCAGTAAGAAAAGAATCTACTACAGTCCTTCTGTGGAAAGCAGAAATAGCAACAGTGTCTGTGCTTCATTAGGTGTGACAATTAAGAGAAAATACAGGCTGCTACTGAAGATACCCCACAGGCCTGTGAGCCTGGCCTGCACCTCATGCTCCTCTGCCCGCTGCAAGCCAGTCCTTCCACCAGAATGCAATGATCCACTGATGACAGGGTCGTGATTCCAGCTCAACCACAATTCCAAAAGTCATGCTCTACACTATGCTACTGAACTCAACCAAACAAGTAATAGCTATTGTAAAGTGTTAATTATATTCTGTACATAACTGTATATACTACCAGCTTCAAACCATCCCATTCCCTCACACACTTAAATGCATGCAGTAAGATCTAACACCATACATGATTTTTTTTTCCCCAGAACTGGAACTTAAAACTACACTAAGCGGCACACAACCTGATAATAAGTTGATCTAAGTGCCCCGGCTGCCATCTTAAGCATCATTTGGCATCCGAGGATTTGAGCTCTTGAATATTCAGATATTCTCAGCTAGTTTCCGAGTCCTCTGGATAAAGATATCGCCTAAGCATACTCTTTAAGCCAAATGGGTTGGGTATATTTAGCCCAGCTTTAAAGAGCCTAGTGTGTATAAGCCACAACAATAATCACAAATAATATTTTCCCTAAGTGAGCATACCCAGTAGGATATAAGACCTGAAATTGGCACTTGAAGAATAAAGGCAAAAGCTGCTTCTGTCGCTTTATAAGCGCCCTCCTAGCTAGTGAATCTGCACATCGGAATGAAGTCAAGTACAAGTCCCGTCACTTGACACATTTAAATTTGGAAGGATCAAATACACAGGTCCTTCCTAAAAGCCATCTCGCTGGAGTCCCCACTGACCTAGAGGACCCAGTGTTTCTGCTGCACCTCTGCATCGCAAAAAAAGCATCTCTAGGTGAACAATCTATGGTGCCTCCCATCGCCTTGAAGAAAATCTCTCTTAGATGAAAGTGCAGACACTTGTGTCATACCTTGAATAGTGTCCTCTTTGGAAACTTCAGTTTCATCATCGTCATTTAGGCAATAAACAGTCTCTTTTTGTATATCTTCCTTCTTTAGAGTTCTTGCGTCCACAACTACCCAACTCTTTTTAAATTTCTCCTGTACAATCTATGATCAAAAGTCAGATAGAAAATGAGGAGAGACAAGGTAGTGGCCAACAGAAAATGAAAGGCTGACAGACTCTGAACAATTATCCCAGCTATCTTTATCCTCTTCTTCCCTTTTATTAACTTCCATTTCTTTCAAATGGGAATATCTTATAACTGTCTCTACATCCCCCTTTTCTCCTTTGGTAAGCTACAGGCACAAGCTGATTTCTGAAGACACATACACTTTCTATAGAAAACCCTCAAACTGACTAAGAAAGAAGGAGCACATATATTCCCATAGTCAAAGGGAGAGAGAAACCAACAAAGGAAACTGAGAGGGTTTATTTTCATCCCTAGGCTCGCTCTTTTAGTCTTGAAAGAAACCAAAATAACCTCTGTGGTTCTCATCATGTATTTGGGAATTAAGTTCTTAAACATACAAAAATATGTCTGTATATTTATTTCTCAGACTTAATTATATTTTTAGTATATATTTAGGGTGGGGAACAAGGAAGCCCATGTTGAAGTTTAGATCAGATTCCCACTCGGACTGGAATTTAAATAACCACAGAAAGCAAGTGACTTTTGAAAGTGAACTCTGATGTGCAAACAGAGTCCCAACACACAACCTGACACTAAAAGACAACACTTTTGACATCCTGTGGATGCTATTACTATTGAAACACTAATGACTGGATTACGTATGACCATATCTCCACAGTTCTACACATGACTCTGGTGTGTTACTGACATCTCCACTATGACATACAACGACAAGTTAATCCCCCATGCTTCTTTCCCCTAAAAGGAAAGGACGCAAAGGCCTAAATTCCTGAGGAAGAGGGAATCAAGCCATATTATAAACGATTTTTAACGGCTCTGCTCGCATGCCTTTAAGATGAAAAGCTATACACAAAGATTAAATCAAAAGGGAGAGCAGTAAAAAGAGGCAGTAATTATACTCTGAATAACTCACACATGAATTGTCAGCTTCTTACATAAGCATATTTATCTGCCTGCCAACACTGCTTTAAAAGAATGCATTTTACTACCTACCGATTTATAGGCTACGATCCTTATAGACAAGTTGGGGCCGATGGTCAGTTGGCAGGGCCAGGGCAAGGACCGCCTCTCAATCTTCTTAAAGACGCACAGTTGCTGAAGACTCTCGCTTAATAACGGAAAACACATATTGAAAGAATTTTCTAACATTAGTTTAGACAAGATGGTTTACTTGGTTTACTAGAATGAGACTTAAGTTGTTGTTGATTATAAGGAGAGAAAAAGCAGCAGGCAGTAGGAAAATGGCAGCACGGCTGGGAAGGAGACAGACACAGGAGAGTGGGCTTGGGAGGAACTCCAGTCACTGTCCTGACGGGGAAAGGAACTACAGATCCTATTACAGATCATTTCTTTTCAATGCACCAATGATTCTTAACATTTGTGCTGGACCAAGAACACCATGATAATATGTTAATGATATTAACACATTGGAGAATGATAATAAACATTCTCCAATGAGTTGGCACACACATGGAAGGTTCTCGGCCACTCCCAGAAAACAACAGGAGGAGCCAGCCACTGCTCTGGGGTATCAAAGGCAAGGTACCAGTCTACAGCCGCTCTGCTCACAATTCATTAGTGAATTCCAACTCCCCTAAATAAAAGACAGGACGGTTTTTATATGCACACAACAGAGAGAGGTACATAAATACTACCTAGGGAATAAAGGAATCAGTAGCCTGTTTGGTCTTTACCTAAAGTAGATAGCTCTATAGGTTTTTAATGCAGAGACGGGCAGGAAGAAGATAAATTAACATAGAGTATGCTTCAATTAAACAAGGGTCAAATTCAGCCAGGTATGGTGGAACACCTTTAATCTCAGCACTTGGGAGGCAGAGGCAGGCAGATCTCTGAGTTTAAGGCCAGTCTGGTCTACAAAGTGAGTTCCACGACAGCCAGGGCTACACAGTGAAACCCTGTCTTGGTGTGTTAGAGGGGTAAGGGGGGGTAAAATTCAAGTCTGATTTTCTGCCCCTAATCAAACAGAACAGAAGACTACAGGACAGGTAGAATGTGGTATTCCATAAGAAAAAGAGCAAAAACATGATGGTCTAATATACACAAAGTGTATAATCCGAACCTTATGACTAATGTCCTTGGTGTAGACAAAAGAGTCTACGAAGTGGTGGGGAGCTACCTGGCATTACTAAGCTAGAGTGAGAGAGGCCACAACAGACTCCAGTGCTCAGAACCATGGTAGCCATGGTAACAAGCAGCTGTTCTGCCTAAGCCCCCACCCCCCAAGTCCATGGTACCTAGGCTTCTGGTTTGTGAAAAATGACTATGTCTGCACCAGATCTAATCTGTCTCATGAGACATTACTAGTCCATCCATGACAACCATGAGGTATGGAGTCTGTAAAAGGATATCTTAAAAATGTTTTTATATAATTTCTCATAGTCAACGCTGTCCTTTTTCCTCAAGCCTCTTTTCCTTCCAATTAAATTTTTTGCCTTAATGTTCAGTCTTTAGTCTCTTTTCATTTCTATGATCACCAGGCCAAAGATCATACATGTGAGTTTCAGAGAAACTGAATTTAAAAATCCAGTTGTTTACAATTGACTTAAGTAAGAACGGTCACTGTGTTTGAATGACAAAGTTCTGACCTACATGGTTTAAACCAAAGCAGCTTAAAGGACCAAGACACACAAACATAGTCAATAATTTATCTGCTTGCTGGGGGAAATGGGAAGATGCTTTGAAAATAGTAAATTTATACTAGCTCATAACACATTAACTTAAGGCATGCATTCTCAAAACAGAGAAACAGCTTAAGAATGCACATCTGGGGGGTTGGGGATTTAGCTCAGTGGTAGAGTGCTTGCCTAGAAAGCTCAAGGCTCTGGGTTCGGTCCTCAGCTCCAGAAAAAAAAAAAAAAAAAAAAAGAATGCACATCCGCACACAGTGTGGCAAGAGTCAAGATGTTTCACTGTGTGGGATTTCTCACTAATTCCTTTGATGATCCCTTGGAAAATTACAATTCTGTTCCAAGTTACCAATAATTTCAGGGGTTTCTGTATTTACAAAATTGTGGTGTATTTCTTGTCAATCACAGATCTTCAGAAATACTTAAAAACTGTAGCTGAGGAAAAAGAGGTTGACTGTTGCTACTCATAAAAAGGCCAGCTGCTGACCTGCTCACACTGAGACCCGTGACCTGGCCCTGAACCCCGTGTAGCACCTGACCAATGAGATTAACTCCTAAACAAAGGCAGCATATCCCGAGACTCTGAATCCACACAAGCCACTACTTGGCCAACTTTGTTCAGCCACCTTTGCCAAGTATCACTCCTCAGAAACATGGCGGTAGATCCAATGTAACTTCCCGGATTCTTTGCCAAGAGTAAGTGTATCCAACTCTAACAGAAAACAAGAATAGAGGTGGAATACGGACTGATGGAAAAACAGTTTCTTTCAGTGTTACGTGTGCCTCAGGAGTTTCATCCCTTGGGTTATTGTTCCAGTCAGGATTTCAGCATGCAGTCTTAGCTGTCCTGGAACTTGCTCTGTAGAGCAGAACGGACGCCCCTGCCTCTGTGGGAGGGCCCCAGCCAGGGCCTTCGTTTCCCTTCCAACACCAAGGTGGACATATTCCCTCCATAACATCAACACTGACACTGGTTGCGAATTCTTTACATTCTGAGCTTGCACTTTACGTGTCTGAACCATCTACACTCATGTGAGAGGGCTTTGGTCTCCTTATTTGTTGTAATAGGACTTGGTCAAACTGTTTAATGATCTAAAGTAAGAAAAAAAAAAAAAAGAGAAGCCCCAAATCAAAACCACAATATTCCTCCCATGATGCTCTCTAAAACATGCATCAAAAAGTAAAGGAACACTGACAGTCTCAGACATGACACCATTTTGCATAATTAAAAGTGGTTCTTGCTGGTACGGCCACTATGGAAGTTACTGTGCAGTCAGGCACTACGCAGCTACATGACTTTGGGCATCTGTACCGTAGCACAGAGATACCTGCAGATCATGTTTACTGCTGTTCTGGTCACACAGTCAGGGAAGGCACCAGCCCAGACAGCCACCAGCTTATGCGTGGATAATGCAAATGGAGCACACATGCATAATAGACTTGCATTCGGCTTTAAAGAACAGGGAAATTATAGATCTGCAAGAAAGTGGATAGAATCGAAAAATATATTAGGTGAGATAAGCCAGGCTCTGAAAGATAAATAATACATATTCTCATGTATGTATGAGGTAGAGCCTGGCTTCTGATTTCTATATATGTGGACTGTGTGGGAGATGAGTTTACAGAGGCTGGGAAACCAGAAAGGGCCTATACGAGGGGACAAAAGAAGCCTGAACTCTGTGTGTGGTGGGGGGGGGGGGGTTTGGTGTGGTGTGTGTGTGTGTGTGTATGTGTGTGTGTGTCTGTGTATGTGTATGTGTGTGTGGTATGGTGTGGTGTGTGTGTATGTGTGTGTGTATATGTGTATATGTGTGTGTGTGTAGGTGTGTGTATATGTGTGTGGTATGGTGTGGTATGTGTGTGGGTGTGTGTGTGTGTGTGTGTATGTGTGTGTGTATGTCCATATGTGTATGTGGCATGGTATGTGTGTGTGTATGTATGTGTGTGTGTGTATGTATATGTGGTGTGTGTGTGTGTCTGTGGGTGTGTGGGTGTATATGTGTGTGTATGTATATGTGTGTGTGGTGTGTGGGTGTATGTGTGTGTGTGTGTGTGTGTGTGTGTGTGGTGTGTGGGTGTATGTGTGTGTGTGTGTGTGTGTGTGGTGTGTGGGTGTATGTGTGTGTGTGTGTATGTGTGCACGTGTACATGGGTGTATGGGTGTGTGTGTATGTATGTGTATATGTGTGTGTGGTGTGGTGTGTGTGTGTGTGTGTGTGTGTGTGTGTGTGTGTGTGTGTGTGTGTAGAACAGAACACGTAGTATGAAGGTAGAAAGAGGATTATAGAGGTGGAAACCTTAAGTACAGATGACTGGTAAGGAGATAGAGAGTCAACCCAAACTAAGTCTCTATGAAAAAGCTGTGAGGAGGCTGGAGAGACGGCTCAGGAATTCAGAGCACCGACAGCTCTTGCAGCACCCACATGATGGCCCTCAGCCATTTGTAACTCCAGTTCCAGGGATCCAATACTTTCTTCTGACTTCTGGGCAATGGACACACATGTGGACACACACATACATGCAAATAATGTAAAAAAAAAAAACTTTCTAAGTCTTTCTAAGCCATAATGAAACCCTCCCCTCTGTAAGCTGATCAGAAGACGAGTAGAAAGGGCCAGGTTCCCCGTGTGAGGAACCACAAGCCCAGAAGCCACACGTTACTGAGTGAAACCACAGGGGCAGGTTTCTACTAGGAAGGGAGTTTACTGGTAAGGGAGATTCCTGCAGTCCCTAAAACCACAGGACTATGTAATAAGACCCTACTGCAGAAGGTACCACAGGCTTTGGTTGCTGGGCACAGAGAAAGCCAGCAGTGCTGAGTGAGAAGCTTGTTCTCTGCTGCGTAGCTTTCCCAACACTGGAGGATGCTCTGCAGACTGCTGGAAGAACTGTGGTCAAAGGTCTCAGCCCTCTGCGTGGGTGCTGTGTACTGAAACCAACCAATAGGCCCACAGGTGTAACAGGAGCACATCTGTTAAGGCAACTGACTCCCCCGCCCCCCATGCTTGAATTTAAGGTCCACAGCCCAGAAAAAAGGCCGCAGTTAGTATATTGTAAACCTAATCCCAAAGCCCATAGCTACCAAGGTCCCAGGCCCTAGTGAAGAAGCTACTGTTGTTCTGCTAAATGGACATGATGTCCCCCTCAGATTGTGTGTCTGTGACTGTGTCTGTTTGGGCGTGTGCACTTGAGGACACACTCATGACCTCTGGAAGAGCAGGAAGCACCCTTAACCACTGAGCTATCCTTCCAGGCCCTTCACATCATCTCCTTAACATTTATGTTCATGTGCATAGATTAGTGGTGCTACATCAGGTTTGGTCAGAGTATCTTCTTTTTGTAATAGATGGCAATTATTACAGGTAGGACTGTAGGTGGACAATGTGCTAAGAGTGTGTGCCTATTGAACGTTTGGCCCTAAATGAGACATGTATAGTATCCCCTACCAGGCTCAGGGAACACTGTAGAAGATGGGTCAAAAAAATGTAAAAACCAGAGGAGGTGGTGGCGTGTTGTAGAGCGTCGTGCTACAATCACACAAGACTGGGCCTTTCCACACTCCATCTCGGTGTGGAGGAGCTCACAGGTTCTACCCTCAAGATCTATAGGCAGCTAACAGTTTATAAGAAAGGAGGAGAGATTTTCTTTTTTCTTTTTTTGGTGGGATCAGAGAGACATGTTCTTCAGTAGCATAACTACAGGTGAGCCAGTCGTTGTCTGTAAGTAATCCCTCACCCATGCTCCACTAAGCAGCCCTCACTGGGTCAACCCATCAGGCCACCAAAAACAAAAACAGAAATGGAAGTAGAAAGGAAGGAGACAAGGAGGGGTCAGCAGGAATGGGGGGAAAGAGCAGGAGTGTGATCAGAAGACGAAATTCATGTGAATGAAAAGATACAATAAAAACAATTACCTACAACCAATATACACTAATAAAAGAACCTTTACAAGTTTTAAATGGGTTTAGTAAATGTATAAACGTAAGTCTGGTCCAAGACACGTGCCCGGAGCTTGGAATAAAGATGAAGTCTATCACTCTGCCTCTAAGGCCTCTATCTACTCCCAAACTTCAGTCACACCCCTGGAAATATGAGAACCCTGTGCAAATCATACAAACTAATAAAAAGAGATTAGGGGTGAGCTCGAGACTTCTTTAATAAAAGTCGGAACACTTATTAAAGAATGACTGCAAAGTCAAGAACAGCTCAGAGAAAGACAGTGTTAAGGAGACGTCTGACGAGGGAGATCCATGTGGGAAGACCGAGAGTCACATCTTCACCTCCTACCTGAAGGAATAAATTTCATCCAGACCATCTTTGCCTTCTAAAGACAGCATCACCCTCGTCACCATGTGGATGCCTTCCTTTTGCTGCTCAGTAAGTCCTTTTTGAGGGAAGGAGGGTGCACAGTGGTCGAAGCTGGAGTCGTGGTCTTCTGTCTCCCCAGGCTCACCATTCTTGTCGATTGGAAAAGGCAGACTATCGGGAAAGATTGCCGGGAAAGAAGATGAGCTCTGGTTCTAAATCTGGCCCAACCCTGTGAGTGTTACTACCAATGGGGGAGATGCCTGCCTATCAGTCAACCTTACTCAGCTCCATAATTTCATCTGCCAAATGTCGTGTATCTACCTAAGTATTACTTCAGCTTTAAATAACTAACATTCCTTTGATTTGATAAAAAGGGTAAACTGCCTGACAGCAACCAAATAACTAAAAGGCTCTCTGTGAGGCAAACAAACTCTTTCAGCCAGGTCCTGGAGCTTTTGGGAGGCAGACATCAAATACAAAATTTGCATTGGCACTGTAAGCTCAGATTTCCCTAGCCCCAGACCTGTGAGGGGAAACTGTCTGCTTATAAGTCACCTGGCCTGTATTGTCACAGCAACGGGAATCGTCTGACACAAGCTCATGTTGCCCAACTCTACTAGCTAAGGAGGACTCTGGGTGTTTGCTTTGTTTTGTCTTTCTGTTGACTCTTTGTGAGTTTCACATCATCCACCACATTCCCACTCATCTCCTAGGCCCTCATATCTGTCCTCCACCTTTGTAAATCCCCTCACCAACAAAATAAAAACCACACAAACAAACAAAACCAAGCACAGAAAACATCTCGTCATGGACACTGTAGTGTGTCACAGTGTGTCCTGTGGTATACCTCTGAAGGACTCGACTGTTACACCCTCTGACTTCAAACTTATAAAAATATCAGGAATCAACAGTCTGAGGGAGAGACCTAGAAGAGCTCACTGACGGTCACTAATGCCAGAGGTTAAAGTTCAGGAAGAAATGCATCCTAGAGCAAGTCCAGGCAATACACTAAGCACACCAGAGTGCTGGGGAAGCCACCTCTGATCCCTCATGGAGTCAAGGATGAAGCTGAGAGTGTAGCTCAGTGACAGCGACTGACTGCCTAGCATGCATGAGGCCCTGACTCTAACCCCTAACACTTCAAGTGATGGCATAATGAGTAAGAGGTTGTGAAACATAAAATACTTAAAATTCAAATGCTATTGTAAACATTAAAATCTTACCCAGAAATCAGAATATTCCCAGACATAAATAAAAGCCAATTCTGTTCTGTTTCTCTCTGGTTATTTGTTTGAAATGAGGCTAAATCTAGGTTGCAATTATGAACCACAAAACGTATTAGATAATCAGAGGTGGGGAGCTGGCTCTGCAATCAGGAGAACTTGTGAATCTTGCAGAGGACCAAGGTTTGGCTCCCAGCACCCATATGGCAGCTCACAACCACATGTAACTCTAGGTCCAGGGGATCCAATACCCTTTTCTGGTCTCCATAGGCAGCGGGCACACATGTGGTACACAGAAATACATGCGATTTAAAAACATATTAATCAATCCATATGCAGACTGAAAACAGTGCTATAATATGGTACTGCAGCAATGTTTTCACCTAAGCAATAGCATGGGTTCCCATATACTAAGTAGGTGGAGATTTCTGCTTCCGTTTTCTGAAAAGGAACTGAAGCAACTGAGCTGAAATAACTGAACCAGAGCCATTCGGTCACCTGACCAACAGGTCTTGTGCTCTGGCAAACCTGACCTCACTTCATTCTTCCAAACACAGACGGCTGAATCAGGTGATCCTTCCCCTGAAACTGTAGGTCACCACCCTTTCCCCCAACACTCTGTAGGTCACCACCCTTTCCCCCGACACTCTGTAGGTCAACCCACCCCTGTGTGGGAGATGCTGTACAGGCCAGCAATAATTCTGCCTGCTATACTTAAAATAAGGCTTCCCATGTAAACCTCTTCTGTTTACTTAGCGTGACAGATCCGCATGGCCTGCATGACACGTCAAGCTAAGGCGCTTCCCGTGTGTATGGCACAGAGGATGGTTTACAATAGGTAGTAACTGTCACGGTAGCATCACCAGGAAGGGAAAGATACCATGAGGAAGCTTGTCCTGGAAAAAGTTACAGTAACAGCTCTTCCTCTGCTGGATCTGACCAGAGGAGAGGAAGCTAAAGGAACAAGTACGTTTTAAGGGGATCTAAGGCAAGTGGCAGTACATGGAATGGCATCTTGTCGGACAGGAAGAAGCATATGCCAGAGAGCAAAGGTAACCGGTGCGGCACAAGCAAGTGGAAGAAAGCCGACCTTCCTCCCGAGTACGCTACTGTAGACTCGCATAGAAAGATAAAGAGACTAAAAGCTCTTCCAACGACGTCAGCAGAAAGTGCAGTACGATATGTTTCAACAGGAGGCAGCCTGAGACCATGGGCAGGAGACTGAGCTGAGCTGGCCTTCAAAGAACTGAGAAACCCCAGCTCGGTGACAAGCGTCACTTAAACAGCACTTAATTTCTCTGAAGTACCATCTTAACAAGTAACGATGTGGTGGGCTCTTCAGAAGTCTTCTCTACAGTCCCACAGGAAGATGTCCCTTGGCAGTCTTAAGGGGGACATGCATGCATGCTAGAGGGGTTCATAATTCCCCATGGCAGGCAGTCTAGGAGGCCACGGGCTTATCACTCTGAACTGAAGGCTTCTTAGTGCAGTTCTCAATTTGAAAAGTGAATGTCCCTGATCAGATTAATAATTCAACATCCTGTATCATCACTCTGCTTCGGCCAAAAATAGGATGAGAAGAAATGGGTTTTAAATGCAGCAGGAAGGATTAGTGTGACAGAAACTTTTCAATGGGGATGTAAGGCACAGAAAGTAAATGCTAGAGGGAAAGTTCAAGTTACCATGAGAGGAGGGACTCTCTTTTAAACTATAAAATTCACATTTTCTCCCCAAATTTTATAATACACATAACAAATTACATGTTATGATGCGTCTGCATCCTGAGAAAGGGTTAAACATACACATTGTATGTTTGATACATTGATAAATTGATTCCTAACATAACAGTTCTGCCCACTCTCAATTTACTACGGTTCATAGACATCACTCTGAGCCACGCAAGAAAGGAGCTCTCCGGACACTGGTGTCATCTATGCAGACAGGAGAGAAACCGGATAGCCTCAAAAGACAGAGTCTGTCTGTCTGTTTTTCAAATTCTTTGATTCTTTGGTTCTAAAGGCAGTGACTTGCTATTGAGTTCATTATCTCTGTACCACTATACTCTTTCTCTTTCTCTTTCTCCCCACAGCTCAGAAGAGCTCCATGCACACAGGGATGGCCAATGCACACAGCAAATCCCCCTGCTCGGCAGAAACAGAAGCCTCCTTGGAGCCATCTACCCAGGGCCCTGCTCACTGAATGAGGGATGCCAAGATTGCCTATGCATTATTCTCCAGATCTTACAAGAACTGCAGGGAGATGCCGGACTTCTTCAGGTTACAAATTATAATGTCCAGTTGGTCTTGGCTGAATGGGCTGCTGAGGTCAGTGAACACTTCAATATGCTTCTTCCCAAACTTCTTTCCTCTAAAAGACAGAACGGTCACATTAAGAAGTCGTTCTCTGAGCCCTAGGGGTATGGCTCACCACTGCCGTGCAAGACTGTGGCCTGCGTTCAATCACCAAGACTCACCCAGGGCACACAAAGAAAACTGATTCAACGAAGTTGTCCTCTGGCCTCCAACATATGCTGTAGCTTGTACACACAAGTCAGCGCACATGCGCATGTGTGCACACACAGACACAAAATACAAAAAAGAAAAAAAAAAAGGCGGGGGCAATTTTAAAGAAAGTAGTCTCCTAAATTTTTTTCTAAGAATTGAAATACACTTGGTCACTGATTAGAGTGGTGAAGGAGTGAATCTAGGTATAATTGATTAAGTGTGATTACAGTCTCAAAGCTCAGCTGAGTTCCTATTAAAATACATACTCAGCTACATACAGTTCACACTTGGCTCAACATCCCTAGCCCTGGTTCCTAGCAGTGTGACGTAAAACAATGCCTTGCCACCTGCACAGCTTCAGACCGTAAGCAGGGACTCTCGGATGTAAGAAGATGTCAGTCTGACAGCTTCACTTCCCAAATGTCTCGCTGGGGAACTACACCTGGCATTAGCAGCAGGATTTTGCAAAAGATACTGACTGGGAAACAGGAATACAGATTCAGGCCCAGGATGCTATCACAAAATGTCTTCTCTAATAATGCAACCCTATGGGTTCAAGGGCACACACTTTCAAGACACAGTAATTGAACAAATGATGGATTAGGAAGTTGACAGAGTTCCTGTGTACAGCACAACAACTACATATGGGTTGGACCACTTAGTACTTTTTAAAGATTTGGCATAACTAGTTTAAACCAAAAAAGAAAACCCAAGTATGCCAAATACTTATTTTGCCCAGAGAAACTCCCACCAAAGGTAGTCCTGTGTTTTAAACTTTCAAAACCTAGACAGGTGCTGCCAGGCTAACGTGCTACCTGATTAACAACAAGCCACAAGGGTTGGGGATTTGGCTCAGTGGTAGAGCGCTTGCCTAGCAAGCGCAAGGCCCTGGGTTCGGTCCCCAGCTCCGAAAAAAAAGAAAAGAAAAGAAAAAACAACAACAACAACAACAACAAGCCACACATCCTCGGACACGTCGACCCACGTCTCTCACAGAAATCCCACCTCTGTCTTCAGATGAGAACTCACATGGTTTCACGCTGAATCAAATCCATGCACACAATCAGGGCGTCCAGGACTCGGCCAGTTAAGGGTTGAAAGAAAGCCAGCACTCCCTCCATCCCGTGAACATCCCAGTTTCTCCCAGCAAAGCCCGCACTACTGACAACCGCAGTCCTTGGATGACTGAAAGGGCTTGCCCCATGTCCCCCTCTTCAGAAGCACTAATTCATAAGTGCTTCCTGTCAACGTACACATCCAGACAAATAGTGTGGGGGAAAAACAAGAGATTCAACACATATTCACTTAACAAAAACCCTAAGAGGTCATTTAACTGTTCCTGGAACCCAGATTCGGTCATCTTAAATACAAAGCAAGCCAGAATGTATCATTTGTAAGTCACACCAAATACGGCAGTGCCTCCTAGTGGTCAAGAGTGGTACTAGTAATTGTTTTGAAAAATACAAAAAAATACACTCTTAAGATTAGAGCCCTAGTCTCTGCATGTGTGAGCACACGTGCAGTGAGAAAGAGTTTAATTTTCACGGCTAATCTCAATTATGAACTTGACACACCTGGGAGGCTGAACCTCAACTCAAGACTTGCCTCCATTAGGTTGGCCTATTGGTGTGTCTGTGGGGTGTTTTAATTCCTAAGTGATGTAGGAGAGCCCAGACCACTGTAGGTGGTGCCATCTCTAGGCAGGCAGGCTGGGCTGTTTGAGAAAGATAGCTGAACATGAGCCGGGGAGAAAGCCAGTAAGCAGTGTCCCTCCGTTTGTTTGTGCTTCAGGCTCCTGCTTAAGCTCTTGCATTGGCTTCCTTCCATAAGGCAGCTACCATAAACCTCCTGGATTTGATTATGGTCAGAATCTTATCACACCAACAGGGAATCAAACTAGAGCAGGCCTCTGTGCAAGACATGAGAAAAAATCTCAGCTTCAATAACAACTTATTTTTAGCATAAAAACATCCTCCATCCAGAACAGTGGAGATAGTTAGCACTGTAGTCTTCTGAATAGTTTGGATGAAAATGGCCCCGGAGGCTCATAAGGAGTGGCACTATTTGAAAGGATTAGGTATGGCCATATTGGAGTAGCTGTGACCTTGTTGGAGGAAGTGTGGCACTGGGGTGGGTCTCTCTCTCTCTCTCTCTCTCTCTCTCTCTCTCTCTCTCTCCCCCTCCCCTGCCTGTGGATTGAGATATAGAACTGTCAGCTACTCTCCAGCACTGTGTCTGCACACTGCCATGCTTCCTGCCCTGACAATGGACTGAACCTCTGAACTGTAAGCCAGCCCCAATTAAATGTTGTCCTTTATAAGAGTTGCCTTGGTCATGGTGTCTCTTCACAGCGATAGAATCCTAGCTAAGACAGCCTCCAGACAGTGCAAACCCATTCCCTAGACAATATATGCTTATAGAGTCCCTGGGATTTTCCCCCTTCCTGCACTTTCCAACTGCTCAATATCACAGAAAGGGAAAGGGCAAGACACTAGAAGCCCTGGAGCTGGGTATTAATTGATTAACTCCATATTAATTACACACCTCTTTCCTCAGAGGAAAACATGTCCAGATATTCACATCTGGGACTTGGGGAGAGCCTCACCAAACTGGATTATGATTCTCCAGATAAAGGAAAATTTCTTGTCTTTTTGGCATAAAAAGGATACAGTCGGCTTGTTGAGAACTTGGTTGGATTTTGTTTCCGATGTCTTCCAGCAAATCAAAATCTGGTAGCATCAGGTGCCTGTGCACTGTGATGTTCTGATACTGGTCCTTGCCAGCAAGGGCGTTATCAGTGCTCTCTGTACCATAGAGGACTAAGGCGATCTCATCCTTGCTCTCCGAAAACACCTAGGAAGGAATATCCGAAGGCTGAAGACTCTTGGAACAGCCTAGCAGGGAAGGCTCCCTGGCCTTCAGGGAGCAGGAAGACTGACTGTACCTGCTTAAGCAGGTGCCCAGGGCCATCGGAGAGTAAACAAATGGGAGTTAGGCTCTAAGCAGACGTTTTCTAGTTTTTAAATTTTATTTCATTACTATAAAGAGATGGGTGTTTTGCCTGTGTGTATGTCTGCTCATGTTTGTGCCTGGTGCCCCAAGGGTATGGATCCCCAGGAACTAGAGAGAGATGCAGATGGTTGTGAGCCACCATTGGGTGCTGGGAATCCACCCGGTCCTCTGCAAGGGCCACCAGTGCTCTTAACCTCTGAGCCAGCTCTCCAGCACATAGGCAGATTTCTCGGGTCTTTTCATCTCGGCACAGTAAGCGTGCATGGTTCAGTCTCTTTCTGCTCCTGACTGAGTTGTGACTGGCAGTTCTCAGTTCCCACCTCCTTCACTTCCACAGAATGTTGGGCTCTAACCTGGACCATGAACTAAAATAAACCCTTTCTCCTCTAAGTTATTTTTCACTAGGTTTTTGTGTTTCGTTTTTTTCTTTATAGCAGAAACAGAAATTATAAGCCAGGGCAGCTGTTTTTGAAGTAAGGGTCTTTTCCTGTAGCCCAAGTTGGCTTAAAACTTGCTGTGCAGCCCTTGCTGCCCTCAAATGCCCCAGCCTTCTGAGGGCTGAGGTTACAGATATATATTGCCATGCCCAGTTTACAGAACTACTTTATGCCGGAAAGCAGCTCTGACTCATGGGGAAGATTATGTTTCTCACTTTGCACACAGGGCCTGGTGGCTAACACTGTCAACCTGACAAGATCTAGAATCTGAGAAACAACTCTCTGGGCACGCCTGTGAGCGATTACGTGGATTAGATTAGCCTGTGGGGAATCAGCTAGATTAACTGAGGTGGGAAGACCCACCCTAATTGTGAGTGTCTCTCTATCCCTTGCTGGAGTCCCAGGCTGGATAACAAGGAGACAGCGGCTGACCACTAACCTTCAC
Source organism: Rattus norvegicus (assembly GCF_021556685.1). Classification (NCBI taxonomy): domain Eukaryota; kingdom Metazoa; phylum Chordata; class Mammalia; order Rodentia; family Muridae; genus Rattus; species Rattus norvegicus. The sequence continues at coordinate 89,116,217 of NC_141542.1, read as the reverse complement.
CTCCTGCTTCCTAACTGCAGATGCACTGTGACCAGGCTGCCTCAAGCTCCTATAGCCAGGCCTTCCCTGACATGGCAGACTGGACCCTGGAACTGTGAACCAAAATAAAACCCTTGTACATTTAAGCTGTTTTGTCAAGTATTTTTGTTGCAGCAACAAGTAACTACTCAAAAGGGGGTTGGGAAAGAGCCTTAGCCACTCCATCAAACCCATCAGACATGAACGATGACTTCTTTTCTTGCTTTCTTTTTTTTTCTTTCTTTCTTTTTTTTTTTTTTTCTTTCCTTGTTTTTTTGACACAGGGTTTTCTCTGTATAGTTCTAGCTGTCCCGGAACTTGCTCTGTAGACCAGGCTGGTTTGAACTCAGAGATACACTTGACTCTGCCTCCCAAGTGCTGGGATCAAAGGCCTGCACCACTGCTGCCCAACTATGACCTTTTTAGAAAGACATTAAAAGACATTAATATTTGTAATGCAGTGAAAGAAAATAACTGGACAAGGCACAAACAAATTGAAGGGGTTAGTAAATGACAGGTAAAACACAGATTCAGATGCAAGTCATCTGGCCCTAGAGACTTTTATTAAACATTTTATATTGCCTTTCCTTTCTGCTAACAACTGTTGTATCTAGAGAAGGGGTTGGATCAAGAAAAGCAAAGACTATCAGGTTTTAAGGGTAAGCAGGCTTGAGTACATGTAAGAAAACCTCCCAAGATTCTGAAAACACACAGGCTGGAAAGACAGAGGAGGCTGGTGTCTGATGTTAGGAGCTGAAGGCAATGAGTGTTCAAAACGTGGGTTACAAGCTTAAGGTTAATCTGAAACTCACCTGTCGTTGGACAAACATAGTCATCACTTTCTTGGCCTGTTCAAGTGGGGATTCTTCACCAGGAAAGGAGTTACCCATGGCAACCCCCACATCCATACACAGCACAACAGCTGCCTAGAAACAAAGGCCCAAAAAGTACACAAGGAAAAAGAAGCCATTAGCAGAGTTTGTGAAATGGGTCCCAGTCCTGCTATGTACAGGGAGAGAACATGTGCATACATGTGTAAGACATGCCAAGAACATGTAAGGTTCCACTCTGGAGAGCCTGTGAATGGCTCTAACGTTTCCTGAAAGCCACGTAGATGGAGGCACCAAATCATGTGACTGACAAAGTTGCAGGCATAAGCAATGGCACCAGGTCATTAAAGAGCAATCATACATTGGGGACTCTGTGTTTCTTTTCCTATCGCTGTGATAAAATACCCTGACGAAGGTAACTTAGGAGATAAAGCCTTTACTTAAGCTTTTAGCTCCTACTTCTAGCTTATAGCTCATCATAATGAGGGAGCCATAACAAGGTATCAGGCGCTTAAGACAGCTGGTTCTGCCACATCCAGTCACAGCTGGTCAGGCCACATCCAGAGCACAAAGAATGCACACACGCCAGTGTTCAGCTTGCCTTTCCCACTTTATAAAATCCTGAGTCCTTTGACGAGGGAACAGTGGTACCCATAGTTGAGATGGGTCCTTGCACATCCAGTACCATAATCAAGACAATCCCTCACCCAGGCAGGCCCAAAGGCCTATCTCGCCCCATGATTCTACGGTTTGTCACCTTGATGATTAATACTATTACAGGGACTAAGAAAATAAAACAAATCAGATACAAAACGAGACACATGTAAAGCTCTATGAGTTTTACACACAAAATTTAATTAAATAAAAACTGCAAAAGACCTGAGCTCATAACTTCAAAGTAAACTATAGATTGAGTTAACAAGTTGACCCAGCTTCACCATTCTATCCTCATGAACACTTTAGGTTGTTAAAACACTATACTGTATTCAAGAAAGAAAGTGAAGGGTCTTTTGTGGGGGGTGGGGGACAACAAAACCCTAGATTAGCAATCCAGAGACCTGTCCCATCTCTCTAATTAGCTATGACCCCTTGGCATTGTCCTTATCCTCTCTGTTAATTCAGTCAGGCAGTAAGTTGTCGGGCCTGATGAGGCCTAAGGCTGCTTGCAGAATTAACAGTCCTGATCCTACCCAGTCCTGATCCTACCTGTCTCATCTGTGCTCGGTGCCGACCAGACAGAAAGTGAGCAGTTCTGGACTGAGAGTGACAAGGACTGAGAAGTGACCGCTAAGACAGTGATCATCTGACTCTAGAGGTGTTTGGAAAACCTGCATGAGCTCCTGTAGTAGGAGATGATTCCCAAATTTGACTTTTCTGCAACACTCAAAGGAAATACTATTTCCCCTTAGTTCATAAAGAATGGAACCACGTGATACTCTGATATTAACAGGTTTCAGAAGCAATGACAACTTATTTGGGGACAAACAGTAAAAAGCTTCAGAGTACCTTTGAGAGGAATTCAATTTACATCCCACAGTGAGTCCTTCAGCGTAAAAGTCTTTTTACTTTTCTTTTCTTTTCTTTTTTAAAATGTAGGAATCACAAAATATGCTGGCTGTGTTCCTCTAACATATGGCCACAAATCTACTTTTAAAGTAGCAAACATGAAAGGACTGGAAGTCTTGTGTCGAGAATTAAGAGATTCAAGAGAAAGACATCAAAGAGTTTGACAGTATGAAGATTCTGGTCTGGAAGAATGGTTTATGATAATTTAAAGTCTTTGTCTGGAAGTAGGTAGAAAAGCAGGGAAGACAAACAGGGAGGGAACTGCAACTCTTCATTACTACACTGAAACCATACGGCCTGCTAGGATTTTCTCTCAAGTACATCTGCCACAATAAGTCCTTCATGGAGCTACAAAGTTTTCAGCAATTGAAAGCAGAGAAACAAAGGAAGTGAACAACATCATTATGAGTTCATAATTTAATTAAAATTCCCCAAATGGGGGTGGAAGAAAACAGAAACCCGTTACTGAACTCCTATCCTGTTTGTATAAACAAATAGGTGAGTCCGTGAATTCGGTGAATGAATGGATCCTTGAAGCTGCATCTCTCTCTAGTGACCAAAAACAACCTCTTTAAAGTTCACTATAATTTCCATTATTAATCTAAGAAGCCATGGGTCATAGATTCTTAGCAGTAGAGCACTTTTGTTTTGTTTTTTCTTTCAGGGCTCTGAAAATGGCTTGGATTCCCGTTCGTATTTTACCACCCATGGAAAGGGTGACCAGGTTCTAATCATTTCAGTTCTTCATGCCTCGGTGCTCCTACTTACGAGCTCAGGACAAGGATGTTCATCTCACGGTTTGGTGTGAAGATTTAAATTAAATGGGAATAAAAGGCTTTGTTGTGCCTCACACAGTCAGCTTTCAATAAATTCGAGATTTTTAATTATTATGAAGGTAATGATATGGCACTTTACATCCTGAGTTATTTCATTCACAGAATCTCACAGAATCCCTCTCTGAAGTTTTAAAAGCCTGTCATGTAGGGGACGATCCTCGCTAACTTAGATTTTTAGAACCCAGGTTCAGAAGCAATAAAGGATGCCTGTGTTAGCAAGTGGAGTGGATAGAAAACTGAGGCAGCCAGGGAGGAAGGGAAGATTACTGTAGCGTAAAGGTGCACGAGACTCAAAAGCAGAACTCCGAACCCCAAGCCTTTCGCTTTGGGCATTCATCCTTCAGTGCTGACTCAGCTGCGATTCCCACAGCTCCTGCTACGGAACCACCCTCTGCAGATCCCCGGCTTAGGAAAGGCAAAAGACCCTGCTTTCAATACCTTATTACCGGACCACGCCATGTTGCTGGTCCTCAGGTGGTTTGGTTACTTTTTCCGGGCGGAAACCTAGAGTGTCGCAACTCTGTTCCGGGTAATCCACAGACCAAGAGGTCCCGCTCTGCGTGCTAGGCGGAGAAGTCCTGCTCCTGGGCTGTGAGCATGCGCAGAATTCTCTCCCTGCCTCCCTAGTTAAGGTTTTGTTCTCTGAGGCTGCTAAAAACCGCCCGTACTGGACTGGAGAAATAAATGGCTCAGCTGTTTAAGGCATTTGTCATCAAGCCTGACGACCCAAGTCATACCCCAGACACCCATATGGTGGGAAAAAGAACCAACTACACAAGTTGCCCTCTGACCTCCCACACGACACAAAAAGCAAATAAATTTAAAATAAATAAATAAATGTAATAGTAAAAGTAAATAAGGGGTTGAAGGAAAAGGGTCACAGGTTAGGAATGTGTACTGTTTTTGCAAGGGTGAGTATTTCAAAGCCCAGCTCCCACATCAGGCAACTCAAAATTCCAGTCTGTGGGATCTGACGCCCTCTTCTGGCCTAAACTCAAATGCACATACCCACATACAGCCGCATGCATGCACAATTTTTAAAAATAAAAATGGAAAAATAATTGCTATTACTGAACTGAAAATAATCCCTCCTGCTAGCAATTTGTATTGGCACTCTGGAGTTAAATGAATCCACGAAGTCACTTAACTCCTCTAAAGGCCTTCTAAAGGCATGATACTAAAGAAAAACCACGGACACGAAGACCTTAGGATCAACGTCCAAAGAAAAGAGTGAGAATTCTCGGAATTAAAAGGAAAAGTGGGGAGCTGGAGAGATGGCTCAGCGGTTAAGAACACCAACTGCGCTCCCAGAGGTCCTGAGTTCAATTCCCAGCAACCACATGTTGGCTCACAACCATCTGTAATGGGATTCGATGCCCTCTTTTGGTGTGTCTGAAGACAGCTACAGTGTACTCACATACATAAAATAAATAGATAAGGGGTTGGGGATTTAGCTCAGTGGTAGAGCGCTTGCCTAGGAAGCTCAAGGCCCTCAAGGCCCTGGGTTCGATCCCCAGCTCCGAAAAAAAGAACAAAAAATAAATAAATAAATAAATAAATAAATAAATAAATAAATAAATAGATAAATCTTTAAAAAGAAAGGAAAAGTAGGAAAGACGTTCAACTCTACAAAGTGGTTAAAACACCTTAGCCTCTAGGAACCTGGAGTGACTATGGCTAGGAAATGGAGGCTGTCGATTACTGTTGAGTGCTCACCTCTCATTTTCAAGGGAATTGCCCATCCGCCCTTCCCTTCTGATGACCCTTGCACAGAAACTGCCTGTTTTCTATACAAAAATGACTCACAAGCTGCAGGTGGTTGGGCAAAAGGTCCAGAAACCTGGAAAATGTCTGCAAGCCTCTGTTCAATCTGGGAAACGTACACTCAGGTTCTCTTTCATTGAAAATGGTATGAAAAAAAAAACAGGCACTAAAACTGAAATGATTTGGAGAATTCTTGAAGAAGTCTTCAGGGAACGAAGGTTTAAACATAGAAGCTGATGGGGCTGGATGGCTTAACAGTTAAGTGCGGGGGCGGCTCTTGCACAGGACTGGGGGAAGTTTCCAGCACCCACATTCCAGCTCACGATCATCTGTACCTCCTGTCCCAGAGGATCCCACACCCTCTTCTGGGTTCTGAGGAAACCAGGCACACATGTGGTACACGAACCTACTACAAGCAAAACACTCAGATGCATAAAATAAACAAAAAATTTAAAGTAAACACAGTGATATCTAGACAGACTCTTCCAGCACCCAGAGGATTCGTCCATGCTTTTATTCAGACTTGGAGGTGTTGTTTTTTTTTTTTAAACTGAAACGTTATTTCTATTTATAGTTTTACTATGGTTCATATTTAGAGTTACTGGGGTCTACAGAGGATGCCTACAAGCTATGTCATAGTTCTATCTTGGATAGAGTCTCTCTTTTCCTCTCTTCCTCTCTCCCTCTTCTCTCTCCTCTCTCCATCTCTGTTTTCTCTCCCTCCCTCCCTTCTGCTTCTTTTACTCCCTCTTTTACACACACACACACACACACACACACACACACACACACACACACACTCCCACTTCCAATACAAGTCAGTTTCCTAGGAAAAATAAAGAGATTCTAGTAGCCATCCTTGTTTGCATCTACATGATCTTCATAGAAGTTTCAAGAACCATCCACTTCTGGGCAGTTAGAAGGCCCGGGTCCTGAAAATGCATGATTTAAAGCATTGCTTGCTCTAACAAAAAACTTCCATTAGGGCTGGAGATGGCTCAGTGGTTAAGAGCACTGACTGCTCTTCCAGAGGTCCTGAGTTCAATTCCCAGCAGCCACACGGTGGCTCCCAACCATCTATAATGGGATCGGATGCCCTCTTCTGGTGTGTCTGAAGACAGCTACAGTGTACTTAAATGTAACAAATAAATCTCTAATAGAAAAAGTTCCTACTAATCAAGGGTACACTATAGCCCAGGAACAAACATCGTTAATGGAACAGAGTACATGGCTACTCTCTGAAGGGATTTTAGCCTGCCTGAGAATGACAAATATGGCTCTGGCAGGCCTTGCCCTTCTCTCTCATCCCCTCTGCCTTACATTAGAATAAAGCTAGCCCTCTATTCCCATATTGCCTGTTTCCTCCTCCTGAGGCTGACTACCAAGGTCCACCTATTAAAGTGTTTAAGTCCAGCAATCAAAAGCCCCCTTTGGCTCACCTAATCAATATGACCTCATTCTAACACAGGGTTTCCTTTTTGACCTTTATAAACCACCATTTTCCTATGTGCCATGGCTGTCTTCTCTCCATGTCAGTCCTTTATCCCCGTAAATAGCCCTCCTCCCTCTCCATTGTTCCCTTCCTCTTCTCCCTTGTCCTCTATCTCCTGTCTTTGTCTCTCATTCCCTGCCCTCTGTCTCTCTGGGAAATGTAAATCTCCTTTGTACTGAGAACTTGGTCTTGGGCGTCCTAAGCAGAAACTTTCCCTTACAATAACTTTGTGGGTTTTGCCTTTATAATCCTTTGGCTAACAATAACTGGGGCCTTACCTAGAGAACTCTCTCTGGGCTGGTCCTGACCAATGTCTTTTTTAGTAAAAAGCCTCTACTTTATTAAAACCAAGACTTGAGCCATACTGATGAATCTCTGAATGACCCCAAAACTGCAACAAGAGTTGTTGTAAAAAGTAAGACCTACCATACTGAATTTTGTAAACCACGTGCTTCCCTCAGGATGATGAATAAAGTAGGGGAAAAAAGTCTTCAAAATGTAAATTAAATTGTTGAAATATTTAAAGTTGGTATCACTCTTAAGTGTGCTAGATAGCAGTTTCCTTTGAGATCCAAACATTCCATCCTGCAAAGAAGTTCCTTAAAACAGAAATAAACAATTCAAAATAGTTTCAGGAAGTCCCTGAAACTGACCAGATTAACTAGACCCGCCCCCACTCCCAAAAATAAATAATAGAGACTACTTAGGGTCATGATCAGAGAAAATAAGCTACTGACTGAGTCACTTGGAAAGGACACTATCCAACCTGTTGAACTGTCTGCAGGCTGGGCAGTGTACTCCAGGTTTCCCTGCTTGTGAGCTGTTACCCATGCTGAGTTGGGCTTTAGTGATACAGCTCCATTTCTGTTCCTGTCATTTCTGCTTCTGTAAGTAACCCCTTACCCATATTCCTGTAAGCAGCCCCAATAAAACTAATTGGTTCACCAAGTTGGACTTTGGTGGTATCCATAATTTGGTCTGCTGTGGGTTCTGTTGGACTTTGGTAGTCAGATTCAGGAAGAGGAAGTGGCCAAATAAGAAAATAGATGTTGGTGGCTAGCTTTAGGGATGTAATCTAGTAGTTTTGGCAAGGAAGAGGGAATGGGGAAAGGGAAGGCCTGTCATGTTTGTCATGCTCAGGCCAGCTAGGGCTCCCTCACTACTTAAGAGATGACTGGACAAGCATTAGAACAATGGAACATTCTTCTCAGAGCAGACAGCTGTAGCATTGTATGGACAATTCGGAAACATCATTAAAATCCCAATCACGATTGATTGCTGGGATGCCACACTTAGCTCCTTTTATCAAATATTTTCTTTTAAAGCCCTTGTTTTATAAAGCTTCAAGTAAGTAAGTAAGGGTGAGGTGAGGGAAAGAAACTTTATGTTGCCCATTAATCTTTTCAATACTTCAAACTAAAACCCTGTGTTAACAAGGGGGGTGGGGGAGAATGCCTCAAAAAAGGATGTGGAGGGGTTGGGGATTTAGCTCAGTGGTAGAGCGCTTGCCTAGGAAGCACAAGGCCATGGGTTCGGTCCCCAGCTCCGAAAAAAAGAAACCCCCCCCCCCAAAAAAAAGGATGTGGAAAGACAGTTCAGCAATTAAGGGCACAAGAGCTTGGGTTTGGTTCCCAGAACCTGCAGAGATGCTCACAACCACCTGCAACTCCAGTTCCAGGGGCTCTAATCCCTCCTGACCTCCTCAGAATCAGATGTGCATGGATGCCCTTACATATATGTAGGCAACACTCATACACTCAAGATTAAAAAAAATCTTCTAAAGATCTCTCATCCATGTGACTCTCAACAGGCCCACCTGTTTCCTGAAAACGGCGGCATTCAGAGCTATTTTGGAGAGCCCCCAAAATAAAATAAGTAAATGCTAACCAGAGTTCATTGTCTTTATTTTCATTTATTTTATTCATATCTCTGGAAATGCACCAGAAAGCACCACAGCTGTCCTCAAAAATACTGGATACATTTTCTTTTCCTTTTGAGCAAACTAGTAACAGGATTTTTTTTTTTTTAATTCTCTGAAAGTGAAGTTCAGCACCATACATTAAATAAATGTCCCTGGCAGGCTTTTGGGGAGCTTGATCAACCCCTCTGGTTCACTGAGTGCTTCAGAGCACTTCCTTCTGAGACACACACACCAAAAAAAAATTAAATTAAATTAAATTTTAAAAAATGATCATCACTCTTTTTAAGAACCCAAACCCCAAAACTCGCTGACCTCTTAGGACTCAACTTTTTTTTAAATCAGGATACTCTTAAAAATGAAGTTGTTATTTCTCCAGTCCAAAATCTTTCCATCTAGATTAATCTGTTATATTACTCCTAACCCTGTCAGAGAAGCTTCATGTTATAAAGGTCTGAGAGAATAAGGCTCCTGGGTTTAGTGAAACCACAGGCTAGCTGTGGTTTATATTTTGAGCTACTGATCCCTGCTGGGTTAGCATTTGGAAGATGTACTCTCTCTCTTCTCCATCTTTATAGATTAAATATTGTTAATCCCTGTTCCCCTTCCTTTCCAGGAAGAATTGTGCTATGATTGTATGACCTATGCTCCTATCTAATGGGTCTTCCCAAAGAACCCTGAAACCACTTGACAAAAGGTAAGTTGCCAAGTACATGAGATACTACTATCTAAGGCATAAGCATAGTGCATGTAACTCAGATCTATGTATAAACTCTCCATATAAGACTAGGGCCAAAATAATTATATGAGTAAACAAACAAATAAATAAAGCTGCATTAGAATTTGGAATTCTGGATGTATCTAAATACCTGTCCTAAGATGTTGATTTGTACTCAACTACCCAACAGCCACTATTCCCCTTTTCTCAAATTCACATAACCCCAGTAATCATCTAAGAATATAGTTACCCAGATGAAAGATTACATTTCCCAGCATCCTTTGATTGTGAGGTCATGTGACTATAGTGTGGCCAATGAGAGACAATAAATATTGAGAGGGAGTACGGGAGGGGGTGGACTTTTAAAGCCTCCTTAAACAGGTTGAGTGTGCTCTCCTTTCCATCTCCATTGGTATGACAGTTAGAGATGTAGTCAACATTGAGGAGCACTGAGGATCACATTCCGCTATCCTGTGAACTCCAGAAAATTTAATAGAGTCTTGGGATGGTCTGCCTCCAGCATATGTATAAAAATGATGTGCGTTTCTCTCTTGTTTAGCACTCTGATGTTTGTGGCTTTAGTTATATGCAGTTCTATCTAAATACAGTAATGCACACAGTCTTTAGATTAGTAGCCTAGCTCCCTAAATGTCTTGCTTCATTCCCATCTATTTTCTTGGTAGATTGTCACCTCTGAGCCTCTTTATATTTTCTGTCACATTTAGGCACACACTCCCCTGGGTTATAGTCACCAATAACACGTTTGGGCCCCTGAAGAAATTTACGATTCATATCCCACATAAGCAGTCATTTTAGGGCAAAGAGTCAAGAAGCATTTGTATTTCAAATGAACTGCTTTGGCACAAGTCGCTTTTCTGTTTTGCACCACCTTGAAATAATGAAGATGGTGGGATACACCAGTGTGAACTTGGATTTTCCAGGACTATAGAGGGTATTAGATAGTTTAAGGAAAGACTCTAGATTCCGTAGTATGGACTATAGACTACTACTAGGGCCGGGGAAGGAAGTCACCGGCGGTCTACACAGTAGAGGTTTCTACTTCCGGGATGGGGTCCTTGTTGGAGAGATTGCTGGAGATATTATCAGACTCCAGCAGCTCCACAATGCTGTAGGGAGAACAGTCCTCCAGACCCAGCTTGCTGCAGAGCCAGCCACAGAAGCCCTTCTCCATGTCACAGGCAGCCCGCCACCATGCTGCCCAGGACCATGAGAGCTGGACCACGGCAGCATAAAGCCCCAGGGAAGAGGCCATAGCCATGATGAGCACTGGATAGAAGAGAATGAGGCACGGGCAGCAGGAAATCTTATGCCAGAAGGTCCTTTCTTCATTGTACACAAGAAAGATGTTGTACCAGGTAATGGTGCCATAGTAGAAAGACACAACAAAGGAGAGGACAAAGACCACAGGCAGGCAGACTAGTGTCCAGAGGACCACATGTGGCCCCTGGTCTGCCCCCACCTGACAGGCCCTTCTTCCCTCGGGTGCTGCTTCCCTTGACAGCTCCTGGGGTTTGGTCAGCTCCTGCAGCTCCTTCTCTGTCAGAGTGACGTGGATATCCACCATCTGACCCTTTTTCTTCCCTCGTGTGATGGTCCCAGTTAGTGTGACATAGCGACTGTCCAGAGGCATGTTCCACATACCTGCAGCACACAAAGGAGATAAGCATCAAGAACTGAAGAATCCACGGTTCATCTCAGTGCCATCCTGAGGCCCGGCCTGAGTGGGAGTAGCACAGCGAGTGAGTCAGCAGCAGACTTAAAATGGATCTCCTTGGAAGGCAATCTCTGCTGCTATTACTCCCACAGAGGCCGCCACCTCCACATGTGTGGCCCTGAGAAAACTGTGAGCAAGATAAACAGGTCCTTCCTATTGTTTCTACATTTGTCTGGACCACAACTTTGACATAGTCTCTGTAATAGAGAGACTGGAACCTCTTCACCACTTCAGGATCCTGTTATGAAGGCATTATTTATGAGTATTGACCTGTGCATAAAATGTGTGTGTGTGTGTGTGTATGTGTGTGTGTGTGTGTGTGTGTGTGTATTCCCCCTCCCTTCTCATGTCAAGCTCTGGGTTTCCCTGAGATGGGGAATGCAGTATCTCATGTCTAAAGACAACCTAAATCTTAAGTCTAAGCTATAAATATCCACTCACTCTACACACACACACACACACACACACACACACACACACACACACACACACACACAGAGTGATGAGTTGAGTAGATTTGGCCCCATAGACTCCTGCTTGGCCCATCGGGAATGGCACTATTAGGAAGTATGGCCTTGTTGGAGTAGGTGTGGCCTTGTTGGGGTAGGTGTGGCTTTGTTAGAGGAGGTGTGGCCTTGTTGGAGTAGGTGTGTCACTGTGGGGGTGGGCTTTAAGGTCTCCTATGCTTAAGCTCCACCCAGTATGGAATTCCAGTCTCCTCTGACTGTCTGCCAAAGTCAGTTTCCTCTTGGCTGCTTTCTTTTTTTTTTTTAAATATTTATTTATTACATATAAGTATACTGTAGCTGTCTTCAGACACACCAGAAGAGGGCATCAGATCCCATTACAGATGGTTGTGAGCCACCATGTGGTTGCTGGGAATTGAACTCAGGACCTCTGGAAGAGCAGTTGGTACTCTTAACCACTGAGCCATCTCTCCAGCCCTTGGCTGCTTTCAAATCAAGATGTAGAACTCTTGGCTCCTCTAGCACCATGTCTGCCAGGGTGGTACCATGCTTCCTGCCATGACAAGATAAGGACTAAACCTCTGGACTGTAAGCCAGCCCAATTAAATATTGTCCTTTATAGAGTTGCCTTGGTTGTGGTGTCTCTTCACAGCAATGGAAGCCCTAAGACAGACAGACAGACAGACACACACACAATATTATATATATATATACATATATATATACTATACACACATATGTAATTAAAAAATTTAAAAAATATGTAAGTCAATGCCTGTCTTGCTTGACAGTCCCCCGTGACTTCCACTGGCTCTGACAGTTCCCAGCCCTCCACTGTGCCCTTTCAAGATGCGCAAAGCTCTAGCCTGGCTTCCCTTGCTAACCTTTCACCTCCTCCCTTGGTTCTATCTGCACACTAACAGAAACACCCCTTCCATAGGCCAATGTTGTTCTCACCTCAAGACCCTTGCTGTTTTCAAAACAAAACACACACAAAACCCCCCTCTGCTCCACATCTTTCTTTCCTGGTCATCGTGTTCCTTGGATAAGTTCAAATGCCACTTCTTTGGAGAGGTCTTCTGTGGTACATAGACCCTCCCCGCCACCCTCTGCCAGTGGTCATCTCCCTGCTATTGAAGGTTGGGTTGTCTTTGGAATGATTATTACCACCTGAGGTCATCGTGTTCACTGTCTTCCCAGATTAAACGCTCAGCGATGAGCATAGGGAGACTGCTCACGTTGTCGACTCTGAACTTGAGTCTTAACATCTGTCCTTCTGCATGCCTAGGCCTACCTAGTACTGCACGATGGTTCTTAACATAGATAACCTGCAGACTCCCTGATATTCTTAAATGGAGGACACAGATAGAAATTTCATGGTGGAATTCCTAAGAATTTCTGTATCACACAGTTTCCATACTATGTATCTTCATGAATATTGACCAGGTCCCTACAGTGTGGTGGATGTGACTTTAACTAGTGCCTGAGGAGTATGAGTGTATTATCTATTTCCACCTAATGATGATATCATATTTCACACAAATCTTGACATTCCCAAAAGTGAAGAAGGAATATTGTATCTCTTTGACTTCAAAACTTAAAACAGTCTCTTTCTTCTTTCCTTTCTTTCTTCCTTCCTTCCTTCCTTTATTTCTTCCTTCCTTTCTTCCTTTATTTCTTCCTTCCTTTCTTCCTTTCTTTCAGTTTTACCTTTTGTTTTGTTTTGTTTTGTTTTGTTTTGTTTTGTTTTGTTTTGTTGAGACATGGTATCACTGTATACCCAAGGAGGGCATCCAATTCATGATCTTCCTGTCTCAGCCTCCCAAGTGCTGGGATTTTAGGTGTAAGCTACCACACCTGGCTGCCTGTTCACAATTATTATGAAAGATAATGACTGTTGTTCTTTATATATGTTAATTAATTAGCCTATAACACCACTTCTCTAACACTAGCAGTTGTGAAAGGGTAGGGATCCCGCCCCGTCTGGACTACAGCACTGCAGGCTAAGTAACTATTGTCAGTTTAATGAGTGAAGACAGCAACCCCTCAAGGTATGCATCATCAGAAAGAAAAAGCCAGAAAGCCGGTGCTCATCTGCTGGAGGGCTAACCCCACTTTGGTTTTCTTCCTGTCTTTGAACCAGGGGCTCCCGAAAGACTCACCATCATCTCCAGGGTAGTCCAGGAAGTCCTCCCCCTCTTCTTCCTTAGGCCGATCTCCAGCTTCAGATTCGTCAGGTTCCTCATCCGTCTTCTCATTATCTGACCGATAGATGATGATGGATTCTGGGCGAGAGTCTTTCCTCCTCTTCTTCCTACGGCCCAATGTGGATTCCCCATCCAGGGCCAGGACAGCAGCCACCGCCCTCCTCAGTGAGCCGTGGTGGGGGCTTGGGAGCTGACCCTGGCTTCCCACCGGTGCTGAGTCTTCCATCCTAGGTCTGAGAACGAGCTGAATTTACGGAAGAGTCTGGCTTGTCTGCGCAAACTCAAGCACCACACATCACACGGCTTCCACCCAGAAAGGACTATGCAGACACGCCCCCGAGGATGACTGCGACCTGAAAAACAGAAAGGCATCAGCCGGAACCATATAGGGCAGGCTGGAGATAAATTGGGAAATCAGTGTAGGAGGGAGGGGTCCATAGAAATCCTCTTTCGGTAACAAATACAGAATAAACGTGGTATTACAAAAACCTCGTTAGTCCAGTTAAAGGGTGCAGAGTGTGGGCGTCAGTGAGGAGGTCCACAGGCAGGTAAGAGTGAAACCCAATCTTCCTCTCATCATGAGTGGAGACTGTCTTGGCAGGGGCCAGTACTTTGGACTTCTGACTACATTCTGAATACATTCTAACAATACCCAAAAGGAAGTAGGGTAGTGAAACCTCACTAACCCCATCTACCTTGCTATGGAAGAACCCGACTCCTGGTACAAAATGCCCTCGGGAAGTTTCAGGAATCTGGGTTGCTTTCACTTTCAACACTGCAGAACATTCTTTTGTTCCGCAGCTAAGCCAGAAAGAAAAGAAAAGACAGAGCATCGTTTAGAGAAAATGTGGGCACACTATTTACTGCCTGCAAACTAACCCTGCATTAGTATTGCTTTTCTAGGACAGTGGTTTTCAATCTTGTTAATGCTGGACCTCTTCTAACACAGTTCCTCATGTTGCGGTGACCCCTCCCCCCAACCATGAAATTATTTTCGTTACTATTTCTGTAATTTTGTCATTGTTATGAATTGTGATGCAAATATCTGATATGCAGGCTAACTGTTATGAGACCCCTGTGAAAGGGCCGTTTGACCCCCAAAGGGGACCAGATGTTGAGAACTGCTGTTCTAGGAGAAAGTTAGGAGCCTCTATCTGGGGCTTAAAAGCACACCAAGAGAATCAAGACAGATGAGCTCTGACGTAAACCCAGATGACCTCTCAGGAGGCTGCAATCCATTTTTGAGCTTGAGCCATCCCAAGGAATCCTGTGTTGCTGCTGCTGCTGCTGCTACACGGTGAACATTAGCAACACCCCACCTGTCATAGTTAGTTAACCAGCTACTCACAGGGGGAAAACTGTCATTATGGTAAGTGTCAAACACTTATAAGGGGAAGCCTTTTATTATGGAAGATGGCAAACTTACATACAAGTAAGACACACTTTAATGCGTCTTCCTGACAGCCATCACCTACTTTCAAGAGTAACTCACAATGTGGGGCTGGTGAGATGGTTCCGTGGTAAGGGAGCTTGTTGTCAAGCCTACAACCTGAGTTCCAGCCCCTGTGGGGGAAGAAGAGGACTGTCTCCTGAAAGTTATTCTCTGACCTCCACACACTCACCGTGTCATGAACATGTGTGCGTGTGTATGCGTGTGTGTGCACACAATAAATAAATACGATTATTTAAAATGCTGTTTCAGAGCCAGGAGGTGGTAGCATGGGCCTTTGGTCCCAACACAGGAGGCAGAGGCAGGTACATCTCAAGGCCAACCTGGTCTACAGAGCCAGTTCCAGGACAGCCAGGGGCTACATAGAGAAACATTGTTTCCAAAAAAAACAAAAACACTGTTTCACTGTTTTAAAAATTAATATTAGACAAATTCACAATAGGACTAGAAGATGGCTCAGCAGGCAAGGGCACCACTGAGACTGACAATCTTTGTAATACATCTATGGAAGGAGAGAACCAGCACCCCTAAAGCACTCTCTCTCTCTCTCTCTCTCTCTCTCACACACACACACACACACACACACACACACACACACACTCACACTCACACAATTTTTTACAACCTCACAATAGCAATGTTCTATGTAATTTTTAAAGCCATTCTTTAACATCATTGAATCTGTTCGGATCTTGCTGTTCCTACAAACGGTCTTCCATCTCTTTGCCTATAGCAGCGCCACCTAGTGGAGTTTTCAGCCATCACACCTAAAATGAGGCAGGGCAAATAAGGAAGAGCATTTGCTTGTTTTTTTTTAAGGAATTTATTAATGTATTTTATAAATGAATGTTTGGTCTGTATGCATACCAGAAGAGAGCACTGGATCCCATTACAGAGGGTTGTAAACCACTCTGTGGTTGCTGGGAATTGAACTCAGGACCTCTGGGAGAACAGAGCAGCCAGTGCTCTTAACTGCTGAGCCATCTCTCTAACCCAGAAGAGACAGCAAGAGATGAGGAGTTTTGTAACTCACCTTCCCCCTGCACCCTCCCTAAGAACATCTTGGCACACCTAAAAAAGGTGGGACACAAAAGACACTCCATTTCAGCTCTGAAGCTCTGAGCATTTAATTTACTTGAACGCTCATTCCCTATCTTAGCTTGAAATTCCTAGTGCCCAGAAGACAGGCAAGGGAGATGCAGAGGACAGCAGACACTCTAGTCAGGAAAGCACAGGGTCATAGCAAAGCCTTCCATGCTGTTTTTTTGTTTTTTTTTAATTTATTCATTTATTATATATAAGTACACTGTAGCTGTCTTCAGATACACCAGAAGAGGGCATCGGATCTCTTTACAGATGGTTGTGAGCCACCATATGGTTGCTGGGAATTGAACTCAGGACCTCTGGAAGAGCAGCCAGTGCTCTTAACCACTGAGCCATCTCTCCAGCCTGCCTTCCATGCTGTTATCTGTGCCCTTTAGGGAGGTATAAAGTGATCGCCTGTATCACGGTCCTACAGCTTCTTGGGTGTCCGTTTTACTGAAGGACGTGGATAGTGGGAAGCAGTTTTGTATTAAACAGACACTTAGGGAATAGGGCTGCATACCTATATACATTTTTAAGGAGGGAACTTGGAATCCTTACCCTTCAGGAGGACCACATCTTCCCAGCCACTCCATGTAGGTCCCTCAGTGCTGAGCCGTTTTGGTGAGGAGTCCTGACTGAGCTCATTGGGGAGTCCGTCTGCTTTGACTCTTCCTGGAGATAATCGGTGGGCTCCTTAGCCCAATGAATTCACAGCCCAACAACTTAGGGGATCGGTTACACTTAAGCATAAATGTTTTTAACTTCTCAGTGTTCTTAACTTTGTTTATCTCATTCAAAATTAAAAACTCCATCAAGGTTCCTTAAATTTTTTTTGCAGGAGTGTGGTTATTTAAATAAAAATGCCTCCCATAGGCTTATATATTTGAATGCTTGATTATTAGGGAGCGGTGATACTTGACCAGAATTAGGAGGTATGGCCTTGTTGAAGGAACTGTGTCACTGGGGGTAGGTTTTGAGGGTTCAGATGCTCAAGAGAGGTCCAGTTGCTCCTCCTTCCTGCTGCCTGCTGATTCTGATGTAGAACTCTCAGCTACCTCTCTAGCACCATGTCTGCCACTGTGCTCCCCACCATGAGGACAATGAACTAAACCTCTGAATTATAAGGCAGCCCCAGTTAAATGCTTCCCTTCATCAGAGTTGTCTTGGTTATGGTGTCTCTTCACAGCAATAGAACACTCTCTAAACCAAGGAGCAATATTAATACAAGTTATTTTTATTTAAAATAATGTTCAAACCATGAATTTTGATCATATTCTTCTTCTATTGTTTTGGTTCGGTGCCTTTTTTCTTTTCTTTTCTTTTTTCCTTCGGAGCTGGGGACCGAACCCAGGGCCTTGCGCTTGCTAGGCAAGTGCTCTACCACTGAGCTAAGTCCCCAACCCCATGCAATACCCATGGAAGCCAGAAGAGGGCATTGAATCCCGTAGGGCTAGAGTTACAGACACTTGTGAGTTGCCATGTGGTTTCTGGGAACTGAACTCAGGACCTCTGGAAGAGCAGTCGGCGCTCTTAACCACTGAGCCATCTCTCCACTTCGGTGCCTTTTTTCTTAAAATACAAGGTTATTATGCAAGTGCAAATAACTCCCTCTAAACACAGTGCCCTCTGTAAAAGATGAGAACCTGTGGGTTCATGCTGTTTATTGAGGGCAATCAGGCATGATCAGGTAATAAAGGGCTATAGAATTTCTTCCTCTAAGCCTCACCTCTAAGAATGCTATCTATAAGCACTGGGCTTAGTTCAGGCGGATGATTAAGGACTTAGGACACAAAGGCAAGACTCCACAATCTGCTTATCCACTGCGGAATCACAAAAGAAAATCAACTACGGGATAAGGTGAAAGGGCAAAGGACAATTATCTAATGCTTGGAAGGTCAAAATTTTCATTCCCTGGAAAATGAATGCAACCAAAGTTTGGAAATACAGAAATAGAAGTGAAACAAAAAGCCACCACCAACAGCTGTGTGTGTTGTATTTGATGAAATGTGACCCCAAGTCCTCCCTGTCACGTGGTAATATCAAAGACACACCATTTTTAAACATGGGCTTTGCTCAGACTGAACAGCATTCTAAGCTCTGCTTGTGTTCGCTCATCCACATCCACAGCCCACCTCTGCTGTGTCACTAGACACTGAGACCATTCAAAGCAAACGAAGGGAGGAGAGACTAAAGAAGTGAGAATACATAGAGGCTGAAGGGTGTGTGCACCATTGGAACCATAGAAATACTCAGAAAGAATGAGAAGGACGTATGGGGATGGGGGGAGTGGAGAATTAGGAACAGAATTAGCAGAGAGCTAAATGTCACTGGGAGCATACAGCCTTGGGGGCCCTGGGGAGGCAGGGTCACACACAGAGTCCAGCTCTTCTCAATAATAAGACATTTGAAAATGAAAAATTTTTTGGTAGTTTAGAAACTTCCATACTAACAGAAGCTACCACTGTGGTTCTTAAGCTAATTTATAGTATGCTTATTAGTAATATACAAGAAGGCCATTTGCCTCCTCTCAAATTTAAAATTGATTTTGTTAAAAGTACATGGGATGGGGTCCTGGGAGTGGATCTGGGAGGAGTTATGGGACAGAACAGAGCTTAAATATTATCTAAATACACTGTATACATGAAGTTCAAAAAATAATAAATATATTAAAAATCACACACAAATAACCGCACTGAACATGGTACCAGACGAGGCAACGCAATGCGTAATACAAACCGAGCACGAATATGTCAGAGACACAGAAATAGCCCAGCATCCTCGTCCTAGAAGCAGCCTAGCGTTTTCTCCAACTACAGCCTCAGACTTGCTGTGGGAGGCTCTGTCACAGACACTAGAGTAATCTCAGACTCACGCCCACTGTCTGACAGACTGTTCTGTCAAAAAGTGGCATCAGCCCTCATAGACAAGCAGGCAGCCTGTTCCTGAGGAACTTTCCATCAGACTTGGGTGTGTTGCCATTCCTGCAGAGGAACAGGCAAAGCTTACTCAACCACAGGTGGACTCCCGGTGTTGCCAGATCTAAGATCAGTTTGCTCACTGCTGTGTTAAAAACCCAGCGTAGACAGAAATTAGTAGCAGTCAGTTTATTCAAGGTGAGCCCTGAGGAAAACAGAGGACACTCTATTCCAATTTCCTCCTTCACTTGGCTCAAGTCTTCTATAGGGATATGAGGGGGTTACAGTGACACTGTGGTTGGTTACAGTGATCATGGGTGGGAAATCCCCACACTGGATGGAGGATTTCTCCAGGCTTTGTCTCCATCATTCTTTTTTTTTAATAAGCAAAGGCGAGGATTATTACGGAGATCTCCGGGCCGACACATATCCTGCGCAGGAGACAGAGGTGTCAACCTGTCTCCATCATTCTTTAAGAGACTAGTTCAAACCAGCTGGACAGCCACATTACTCCTCTAATCCCAACACTCAGGAAGCAGAGTCAAGCAATCTCTGAGTTCAAGGCCAGCCTTGCAAACATTGTAAGGTCCAGGAGAGCCAGAACTACATAGTAAGACCTTGTCTTGAAAACAAAACACAACAACAACAACAACAACAACAACAACAACAACGAAGAATCTAGTTGAACTCAGCTCCACCTCCCGGATAGCATCTGCATTTTCTTCCTAGGTAAACACTTTTCTGCTAGTCAGTTTGTATGAGTTGAAGGGAGGAGGGGTGCAACAAGTTCTGTAAGGACTCCCCAACACCAAATAAAGTGTCATTACAAGTAACAGCAACAACAAAAGTGCATGCCAGGGGCTGGAGAGATGGTTCAGTGGGTAAGAGCTCCTGCTTTGCTAGCAAGAGGAACTGAGCTCAAATCCCCAGCACCCATGTAAAAGCCAGGCATGGTCATGCACCTTTAACCCCAGTATTGCCTTCTGTTTATAGCCTTAGTTCTTAGTTATGCAGTATTTCATGTCACGGATTGTGAGTGGCATTATGAGCTCTCCCTCGTCCCTCCAAGTAGACTGTAAACTTGCAGAGGTCAGGAATTGCCGTATTCTTCTCTGCCACTGGTGGACTGGACACATAACAGATAGTCAGTATATACCTGTTGACTTCTTAGGTCAGAGGAGAAATAAATGATGAGTGTTTTTGAGTAACGAATACATAAGTACTCTGGATGATGGAAAGAAGTGTTAAAAAGAAGACAGTCTAATTCTCCTTCTGACTTTTGTACACATAAAATGCTGTGGTGTGGGGCTGGAGAGATTAAGAGCACTGACTGCTCTTCCAGGGGTCCTGAGTTCAAATCCCAGCAACCACATGATGGCTCACAACCATCTGTTATGGGATCTGGTGTGTCTGAAGAAAGATACAGTGTACTCGTATACATAAAATAAATAAAACTTTGGGGTTGGGGATTTAGCTCAGTGGTAGAGCGCTTGCCTAGTGAGCGCAAGGCCCTGGGTTCGGTCCCCACCTCTGGAAAAAAAAATGCTGCGGTGTTCGGTGTGAGAAACACATTCTGAATCTCTCTCTTGTCTTTTGGATTCTACAAGAGGAAAACAAATCTGCCAGGTTCCCAAAACTTTAATTAGTAGGATCAAGAGACGAAGCACAACTTTGTTCTCCTTTCTGGATCATGCTTGCCCATCCTCTATCTCTATTACCAGGTCAGAGTCTGGTAACCAGCATCGCCCCATAGAACATTAACCTCAAACTGGACTCTTGGTCATCCAGGGGATCAAAAGATGCTCTAGGACTCATGCTTAGAGAAAAATGGTTCTAAGCCATTGGCTTCTAGTCATTGATGCCTTAGTCAGTCCTTCAACTCATCATTAAAAGAGATTTTTGGAGCCAGGCATGGTAACATACATCTGAAACTCCAGAGTTCAGGAGGCCGAGGCAGGGGAATCATGAGTTTGAGGCCAGCCTGGGTTATTTAGTGAGACTTTGTATTCACAAAGAAACAAAGACCTTTGAAAAAGCTGAATAAAATCATGGGGTTTTGTCTTTTGGGTTTTTTTTTTTTTTTTGGAGGGGAGTTGGGGTTTTTTTTTTTGTTTTGTTTTGTTTTGTTTTTTGCCTAAAACCCATTACTATAAAATGAAATCCAGACCTTCCATGTGGCCCGAGGCCTCGTAACATCACTCTCCTGTGCTGTATCACCTCCCTTACAACTACTGTCTGCAACCATTCTGGCTGACTGTATTCTCAAGAGCACCAAATCCTTTCCACCTTGACATATTTAAATGCAGCCTACGTTGGATGATATGTTGTACTACCCTACTCCATCACGTGATCATCTCTTAAGTCCTAAGTTCAAATGTCCCCTCTTCCAAGGCCTTCTTTTCCCACAACCAAAAATGGACCCCTTCCCTTTCATGATTCTTAGTCTTTAAGATAATTTCCCTGTGTAAAACTTATCGGCACTTGTAACTAAGTATTTAATTATTAACAAATGTTCTTTCATCTCTTTGTTGCCTTTCCTCCATAGGTGACCATAAGCTCTGTGAGAGGTGTAGTCACAGGGGAGATCAACAAAGCGATGTTTAAGAAAAAGCTTTAAAGGGCCGTGGTTAACCACTAGCCTATTTTGAGGCTGAGACTAAAGAGAAATAGAAGAAAGATGCTGATGTGTTCCTTTGTGTGCTAGCCATTCCACACTTGGTAGACCCTCCTCCTATATTTATTGTCTTCCTGTATTACTTCTGTTTCTATTATTTTTAATTGTATGTATTAGGAAGGAGTACTGTACACATGAGCGCAGGTACCTGCAAAGGCTAGAGGTGTTGGATCCCTCCAGAGCTGTAGTTACAGGCCAATGTGAATGAGTCCTATTTTCTCCTTTCTAATAATGCAGGTTTCAGGGGGTCACATGATGTCTCTGGTAAAGAGAGCAATCCTAGGCTGGAAAGATGGCTCTGGGGTTAACAGCACATATTGCTCTTGCAGAGGATCCAAGTTTGTTTCTCAGTACCCACATTGGATAGCTCCAGCTGATCTGAAATCTTTGACTTCGTCCAGCACTGACACTCATGTGCATATACCCACAGACAGATGCACGGACATACACATAATTAAAATTAATTGATTAATTAATTAATTAAAGATGACCTTTCCCATCAGGTAGTGGTGGTGCACACCTTTAATCCCAGCACTCAGGAAGCAGAGGCAGGTGAATCTCTGAGTTTGAGTCCAACCTGGTCTACAGAGTAAGTTCCAGGACAATCTGAGTTCCACAGAGAAACCCTATCTTGAGGGGTTGGGGGAGATAGAATTTCACAGCATCCCTTGCAGCTAGGCATGATCAATCAAATGATTAGTTGTCGGAAGCCATACAAGGACAAGCTAATAATTAGCAGGTGATCATCCTGAGATGGCCAGTCTCGGATTATTATATAATCTGTGACTGGTTCACCCTTATTAAGCAAGGTTGTAAGGGATTCATTTAGGAAAGATTCCTGCTATTAAAATGCTTTTCCTGTTGTTATATTAACAATCATTGAGTAATAGCCCACCCCTTTGAAGCAGATCTCTGCAGATCTATGAAGATGTACTGTCTTATAGTGATGCTATATAGATAAATAGATGACTTCTTAGTCTTAATGATGATCCTATAAGAATTCCTAAAATTATGTCAGTGATTATTAAACTCCTTTATAGTGGGACTGCTATTAAGTCTTTTTCTGATAGTCAAAACTGCAGTGAGAACTCTGCCAGTCTCCCAAGTGTCACCAGTTAATTGCTCTTAGACTTTCTCCTACTCAGAGCACATTCCAAGAGGTTGTAAAACAATTAACCAAAGGTCATAAAAGGGGAACTAATGATTTATTATAGGTGGTAGGACAGAGGATAAAATATTGACTGGGTTTATTTACACAAAACTTCACTAATAACTTAGTTATGGTTTTAAACCTTTAGTGGGGCTGGAGAGATGGCTCAGTGATTAAGAGCACTGACTGCTCTTCCAGAGGTTATGAGTTCAATTCTCAGCAACCACATGGTGGCTCACAACCATCTGTAAAGAGATCTGATGCCTTCTTCTGGTATATCTGAAGACAGCTACAGTGTACTTATATATAATAAATAAATCTTTTAAAAAATCTTTCTCTTTCTCTCTCTCTCTCTCTCTCTCTCTCTCTCTCTCTCTCTCTCTCTCTTTCCTTCTTTCTAAAAACAAAAAAAAAAACAAAAAACCTTTAGTGAACCTGTGGAGCTGTGACAGGTGATGGATGGCCAAATAATTACTCCTGATGGATATGCATGTAAACATTCTCTGTTGTAAACTTCTATTTCAATTTATGATTTGATTTTTTTTATAAACTGTGGTGAACTTTGTAACGTGATCTGAAAAGATGTTTAAGTGCAGAGGACAAAGAGAAGGGACTGGACTGAGCTGGAGGGGACTGAGCTGAAGAGCCAGGACTGAATGAAGGAAAACTGAACTGAATTGAGCTAAGGAGAACTGAGCTAAAAAGATCTGGGCTGAGAAGAAATGCAGAGTGGAATAACTTAGAGACTACAAGAGAGCAATGTGCAGAATACGGAGAAAAAGAGGAAAAAAGATGAAGCTGCAGAGAGCAGAAGGAACAGGCAGGTTTTTCCCTACCATGTGATAGAACAGGTCCTTTCTTAATAGCAAGACTAAGGTAGGCTTAGTCTTATTAAAAGGAGCAAGCCTTTTCTCTCACAAACTTGGGTTTAATTCATTTAGCATTAAAAGGGTAGAAGCTATTTCTTTCTCTATGCAATAAAGATTGGAGCTCATCTTTCATCCAGAATGAGTGAGTTCTTTCTGCCCTCGTGCTTGGTTTTTGCCCTATATGAATATGTAAGTATGGATGTGTGTGTAATATGTAATTGTGAGAATGTATGCATGTGTGTTTATAAGAATGTAATTGTGAGGATGCATGTAAGTTAGGCCCAACTGGTTTGAGTAGAAATGTATAAATGAATCTGTATATGAAATTATATAAGTTTATGCATATTTGCCTATGTAAAAGTTTTTCCTTCTGCAAGCGCTATTCGCTTCTCTTGGTTCAATAGAAGTTTATTGCTCCAAACTTTCTCTTAGATTGACAAGCAAGAAGCATAGGGAAAAGCAATTAATCCTCTACTTTATCTCCTGCTGTTTTAGAATGAGGTGCTAAATGCCAGAGACTGCAGTTTCTGGCCTCAGAGGAACACAGAAGGCTGGTCAGTTACAGTAGCAGAGCATAGTGACTTAGACATAGATAAGTAAATCAGCTACAGTAACACAGTAACTTAGATGTAGATAAGTAAACTTATTATTATACAGCAACCCTAAGTATCTCGTAAGACAAAGTCTTCCCTCCACTGACGCTCTTCCCCCTCTGCTGCCTCAAGAAGAACCAACGAGAAAGAAGACTAATGCCAGGGCTAGCCCCCCAGCAATTAGTGTCTGGATACATGGATGTGAGTATGCAGTTTTACTGTCTTTCCCTCTATTTCTCTTTTAGGAGTTGGGACATGGTCCTTCCATAGTCCATTCAGATAAAAGCAGCCCCTTAGTGACAGCAGAAGAAGGACGCAGAAAGAGTTTAAGTATAGGACCATATATTCTTTTTGTTCAGACTGAAATTATGTGGGGAGGGGAGTCTTGTATTAATCCACAATTTTGGTTTTCTGAATATAGGCAGATAGAAATTCAAAATTCCAAAGCAATTTATATCTCAATCCCTCTGCTGTATCACTGGTATATACACAAAGTTTAAGGAGCATTCTGGACTCAGAACACAAAACGACATGATCCCTGATAATGGATAACTTAAGTCATTTTGATTCTTCTGGGAAGCCCAGAAATTCTGAAACTCAACTATCCAATACAAAGAACTATTCCATGAATACTGGCTAAAGTTCTATCAGAAATCCCCTAGAGGTCTGAAGAGATGGCTCAGCAATTAAAAGCACCAATAGCCCTTCAAGAAGACGAGGGTTCAATTCCTAGCACCCATGTGGCAGCTCACAACTATCTGTAACAGCAGTTTCAGGGAATGTGACACACTCCTCTGCTTCCACATACTCTTGGAAGATATGTTATGCACAGACAGACACGCAAGTGAAACAACCATAGGTATGAAATAACAAGTTTAAAAAAAGAGAGAGAAAGAAAAGAAAAAGAAAGAAAGAAAGAAAGAAAGAAAAGAAATCCATTGAGGAGCTCAGTGTAGCCCAGTACATATAATAGGAATAGGACTTGATGCTTGCAATAAGAGGGTCAACAATGATGTTTTATTAAATAGAAGTTACTTATATATCACTAAAAATCTTCAAAGTTCAAACCCTTAAAATGAGTAAGCCTACAGCATCTTTGGAGGGCCAGGCAGATCCCATGTAACCAATGGGATTACTGGTCTACCTCCATGCCAAACCTGTAGAACTGCCTCTCTGCATCATCGTGGACGGTTCAATGTCGTGTTATTTCCCTACAGTCTGTTCACACTACCTCTCTGCTCCCAACTAATCCAGCACATTCTTCTACTCAGATAATTCAGCTTAAATTACAGCTTTAGTAGATGCAGAAACCAGGGAACCTAGAGGCCTGTGCTTTCATGTGCACTGCAGGGTAACTAGTGAGTAGGGTTGAGGTTTGACTGGAAAGAGTTAATAAAGGCAATGGCACCAAACCTTGACAGTAGAGCTGGATGTGTAAGTAGCAGGGGTGATTAGAAAGACGAGGGCTTGAGTCTCATCAACTAGGAAGTTACTGTGACTTTCCCTTGCAGCCACCAAGTACACTGTCCAACCAATGCCTTTAAAAAAGGCTGGTCTGTTTGGCATGAGTTGTATAAAGTTTCATGGGAAAGTTTCTGGTTTAAATTTAGGTGATTGGCCCAATTTTAAATAAATGACTGTGCAGACAACTAACCAAACAAACTGTGGACTGGCCACATGCCACACTGTTGGTGGACAAGAAGTTTCCAATCAGGTGCTGTTGAAAAATCCTAGGCGTGGTCTTTTGCCTCTTTCTCATGTTGCAGCTGATTTGCTGTGGCTACAACTGTACAAGTATGGAGGGCTGTCTTTCCAAAGTCTGCCACTACACGGTGGAATGTGCCCTGCGTCTGACTTACTGCCCTTCCCACTCCCCCACCCTACCCCACCCCGATCTGAGTGTCTGTCACTCAAGGATCACACATCACCGGTCTGGGCTGGCCAAAATCTGCTCATTATAACTGACCACTGTAAGGTATGCCATCAACAAGGAAACAAAGTGTTTATGGTTTTACCATCAAAAGTTACCAGCCATTCTTGCAGAGTCTCCTCTAAGGTAGAAGGAACTGAGCTCAGGCCTGTATTAGGTGACTGGAATTGTGGTAGAGCAAACGCAAAACCTCCCTGCCTCCAGCTGGTTGCTGTGAAGGGGCAGTGAGCACAATCAGGACACAGTTTGCTTCTCTCTGTCCTCTTGTAACTAGAGTAAAATTTGACACATTCTACAACTTCAGTTGCTTTTTGTGAGGTTCCAAACCCAGGACAAATGGCCAGGTGCCTATTTAACATATCAAAGTGAATCCTGCTACTAGGTTCTCCCTGTAGTCCCCCAGACCTTTCCTGTTACAGTCCCCTATGGCTAGTATACCTGCCCTCTTCCATGAACTTTCCAGCCCAGTAGTTTATATAAGGCAACCATTTTGGTTACTCACTCTCTTTGTACCCAAAAATACAGCAGCCTAGCCTCCTGGCTCCTGCAACTGGCTCCCCTCTTTTTCTTGTCCTTTTCCCTCCCCCCCTCTTCCCTTCCCATCTCACCCCACTAGCTCAGCTCAGGGTCATACCCACTCTGGCTACACTCTCCCTTTTATCTACAGTAAACCTTCTCTTTCCTTGCCTTTTCCTTTGTATTTCTGTTATTCACTCACTTGTGTTTATTTTTTTACTACGTATATTGCAGTGAGGGCACATTTGTGGGCCACGGAACACATAAAGTGGCAGAAGAGAGCTTTTGGGGGTTGGTTCTCTCCTTCCACCATGGGGGTCCCAAAGATCAAATTTAGGTCTTTGGGCTTGTCAGAGGACACCCCTACCCGGTGAGCCATCTTTGTTGGCCCTTCACATGCCGCTACTTTTACAGATCTACTGATTTGGAGGAGGGATGAAGAGATAGTTCATTGCTTAAGAGCACTTGCTGTTCTTGCAAAGGACCCAAGTGCAGTACCTGGCGCCCATGTGGTAGCTTAACAACTGTTCTACATTCCAGTCCAGAGGACCCAGTGTTCTCTTTTGACCTCAAGGGTATACCAAGCATGAACACAGTGCTCAAATATGCATGCAGGCAAAGCTCTCATACATAATGAGTATGAGTAATATTCTTTTGAAAAGCAATTACTAACTTGGAAGACCATGCAGCTGAATGATATTAGTCTCCCGCTGAGGTGGTGTAAATGGTACCCCTGAAGCAACCTAACGTTGAGAGTGCTGCTTCTCATGGTCAACTTTTTCCAGCCTGCATCTTAATGCCTAACTGGAAGAGTTAGTCATTCCTGGGAAAAACCAGCTGAGACAACATGTAAACTTTACAAATCAGTAACTTTAAGTAAAGTTTATAAAGTTTCTTGGCTGGCTGGCAGGCAGGCAGGCAGGCAGGCAGCCACAGTGGTGCACACCTTTAATCCCAGCACTTGAGAAACAGAGGCAGGCGGAGCTCTGTGAGTCTGAGATCAGCCTGGTCTATAGTGGGAGTTCTTGGTCTGCTACCTAGTGAAATCTAGCCTCAAAAACAAACAAACAAACAAACCATTAAGCAGTAGAATAGAGAGCTAGCTTCAGTCAGTGAAATGATTGCCACGCAAGCTTGAGGTTGTGAGCACAAGCCCCAGGAAGCCAGAGGTCATGGAACACATGCTGTTATAATCCCAACAGTGGGGAGATAGAGATAGCCCGATTTGGGGATTCCTGACTAGCCAACTTAGTTTGCTCAATAAGCCACAGGCCAAGACAGTCCTTGTGTCAAAAAACCAAGGTCGATGGCTCCCAACGAATGACACCCTATACTGTCCTCCTGCCTCCATACACATGCACACATATTCACATGTACACATACACACAACATTACATTTTTGAAACTATTTTTTAAAGATTTATTATATTTATATGAGTACACTGTAGCTGTCTTCAGACACACCAGAAGAGAGCATCAGATCCTATTACAGGTGGTTGTGAGCCACCATGTGGTTGCTGGGAATTGAACTCAGGACCTCTGGAAGAGCAGTCAGTGCTCTTAGCCACTGAGCCATCTCTCCAGTCCTTGAAAAAGATTTTATTGTCATGTGTGTGCATATGTATGTGTGAGGATGAACATGTGCACAATTTTAGGTTCTTATGAAAGCCCAAAGGTGAGCAGTCAAGATCCCACAGGGCTGGAGTTACAGGCTTCCCAGTATGCATGCTGAGAACCTGTTGGAGATCAGGAAGTGCTCTTAACTCTGGAGCCCCTAAGGTTAAATATTTAACTTGCAGAAAGATAGTTGACTCACCAAAAGCGTGACAGCACACAGCCTGGAAAATGAAAGCACATGTTAACTCAAGGTTACTGCCGCAGAAGAGAAAAGAAAATCCCATCTAGCTCAGCCCATCACCTCAATGCTATTGGCCACCTGTTCCGTCTTCCTTTTCCTATACAAGCCTTGGGGCCTATAGGTTCCCTATACGAACCTTTGAAGAGTGGCACCTCCCCACCACCTTCTTCGTTTGCTGCTTTTCCAGATGAAAGCTTTTCCCTTCTCCAGCAATCTGTCCCATTCACTGGATTTGGGGGTGGACAAATGAAAGAACTCAGTGGGCCAGGCTGGTGGCCCGGGCCTGCGCTATCAGCTACTCTGGAGGTTAAAGCAGGAGAATTGCAAGTTCAGTGCTTGACTGAGCTACAGAGTGCAGTCAAGGGCACCCTGGGCAACTAAGGAAGTCCTTTCTCAAGGTAAGAAATTAAGAGGGCTGGAAATAGAGCTCGGTGGGTGAGTGCTTGCTCCATATACATAGGCCTTTTTGTCTCATACACATACGAAGGCCATTGGTTCGGTCCCTAGTAAAGAGGAAACATACAAACAACACTGAGACTGATTCTGCACCATCTGCCTGCAAAGAAAACAGTTCCTGGTGGCAGGGGCGGTTGTTCATAAAGACCTCGTACGCTCCTACTGTAAGAGCTGAAGATTGGACCCTTTATTTGGTTACCGTCCTACCTATTGTGGTAAGTACTTCCACCCACCCATTCCTGTGCTACAACACAAGACTGAACAAAGACAGAGAAACCCAAGCGTCCCCACGACTGAGCTGTATTCCCAATGCCTAGAGCAGCACCTGGTGCACAAGAACTCTCTGCGCTCCATACTGACTGAACACTCCTATGTGAGCTGTCTTAGAGGGCTCTGGCTTGGAGGCACGACCGCAGTTAGAAGCCTCACTGGTTGGTATTCCTGCTATGCAGAGATTCTGAGAGTCTGCATGTTGTGTGTCACTCTGAGGCAGCAGCTGGTTTGCAAGGGGGTGGGGGTGGGGCGAGTTAACCAGGAAGGTGGGGAGGGGGAGGGTCAGGGAGCTGGGTGAGCAGCAAGAACATCTCAGAGGGGAAAGGAAGCCACTGCTAATGGGCTGTGACAGCACAGGGGGTGTGGATGGATCCTGGTGACAGCAAGCTCTCTTCACCAGGACAAAGGAAGCAGCGGTGCAGAATACAGAGATTAGAGCTGGAGTTGGCCCAAGAAGTCACCAAAGCAACATAGTGGTGATCTAGAGTGAGGCATGGCTCATGAAGGGGCCAGAATTCAAATCTGAAAACAAACGACTTACGGGTGAAATTGCCAGGTGTGGTGATTTTTAGGGGCTAGCAGATCTTAAAACCCAGGAGGCAGAGGCAGAGACAAAGAGAACATGTCTCTTTATTTTAAACCAAGGAGCCCTTGGAGAGATCCCACACTCCCCAACCACAGGTTTACCAGGACTGAGAGAAAGAACTGACTGCTCTGTGGCAGAGTCCCTGCAGCTGACAGATGGCACCTCGTCATGCCCAGTGGACAACTGCCTCCCATCCCAGTCAGTCCTCACTAGAGTTCCTGCCTCAGTCTGTCCAGTGACCACACTCAGCCTCTCTCACTCTCTCTCTCTGTCTCTCTCGCTCTCTCTCACTCACTCTCACTCACTCTCTCTCTCTTGCTCTTTCTTGCTCTCCTCTCTCTTGCTCTTGCTCTCTCTCACTCTCACTCTCTCTGTCTCGCTTTCTCTCTTGCTCTCGCTCTCTCGCTCTCTCTCTCCCTCTCCCTTTTACTCTCTCTTGCTCTTTCTTGCTTGCTCTCTCGCTCTCTCATTCTCTCATACTCTGTCTTTCTCTCTCTTGTTCACTCTCTCACTCTCTGTCTTTCTCTCTCTTGCTCTCACTCTTGCTCTCTCTGTCTCTATCTCTCGCTCTCTCGCTCTCTCTCTCTTGTGCTCTCTCATTCGCTGTTAGAGAGCATATCTGAGGGAGATGGAGGTTTAGCTCTATAAAGGAATGCTAATGCAAACTCCGTGGTTGGATCTCCAGCATGGCAGATGAACAAACAACCTATGTCACTTTGTCCTTGGGATCAGATAGCTGGGAACTGTATTTTTCTGAAACAATTCTTCAACATCGATATTTACAATTATTTTTAGGGGACTGTGGAGATGGTTCAGCAGGAATGGGTACTAATTTCTGTGCAAGGAGGAAGACCTAAGTCAGATCCCCGAGCCTTAGCTTGTACTCCAGACAGGAGGATTGCGGTGACTCCCTTGGAGTCAACAGGGGGCCGAACTCCTGGTTCAGTGAGAGACCCTGTCTCAAGGGATTACAAGGTTGACAATGACAGAGAAGGGCGTCCAACAATCTCCTCTGGCTTCAACAGGAACACACACACACACACACACACACACACACACACACACACACACAAATATACCACACACACAAAATTTATCTTTACTTAGAGGTTATAGTGGTGCCATTTTTCAATGTGTTCACGAGCACATAACTGACCTAAACGGAAGGCTACCTGAGCTCCTGATCAGCTAGCTACCCAAAGATAGCAGAGAGCTTTAGCTCTTCCTTTCTGCATGTTGGTTGGGATTGGAGAGGGAAGTGCTCCTAAAAAGAGGTCAGAGGAGGGCAGGGAGGTGGAGGGACTAGAAGATGAGATGCTCCCAGCACTGCAGTCTGGCTGGTGGGAAAGACCCAGTGTCTAACTCCACTTTCCATTTGCTTTGTGAATTTTAAGTAGTGGCTCCAACCCCCACCTCCCAAAACAGACACGAATGGCATTTCTTGGCTTAACACCTGGAAAGGGAAAACAGAGCACCCTGGCACATTTAGACAACTTGATGACCTGGGTTCCGTCCTCAGCACCCGTATGGTACAAGAAGAGAACTGACTCCTGCAATTCATCTTCACACACACACACACACACACACACACACACACACACACACACACACACGTAATTTTAATTTTTAAATGAACACACAGAAAGGCAGGGCATGGTATCCCACACCTTTAATCCCAGCACTCAGCAGACAGAGGCAGGTGGATTTCTAAGTCCCAGGCCAACCTGATCTACATCGTGAGTTCCAGGACAGCCAGGGCTAGAGAGAGAGAGAGCTTGCCTCAAAAAAATCAATAATAATAATAATAATAATAACTAATTAAAAACAAACAGAATGTGTGCAATAAATTGTTCCTTGGAACCAACTCAGAGCTGACAAGTTTCTTGCTGAAGGGATGAATTAGAAGGCAGGTTCCAAAAACATAAACCAAGAGGTAAATCTTGTAAGAACTACGGAACGATTCATCTTTTTTTTTTTTCCTGCTGTATAACCCAGATGAAACGGATCAGATCTCAAATCTAGGAAAAGGTGCTTCTTTCTTTCATTTCTGGGTGGGGCACCAAGTATGAGGTGAGGCTGGGCCTAAATTCATTTTGTTTAATCATTCATTATTTAGGCTCTGTGGATAACTGCAACTGTAGGCCCTCTTCTGCCCCACACCCTCCTTCCTTCACTCCCTCCCTGAAGATGAAGGGACCTGGCTGTCTTCTCTTCAGCTACCTAAGCCTTTCCCACTTCCCAGCCATCCGCACACAGCAGCTGAAGCCCAGACAGCCAGATGTCTGTTGCAGAACAGCATAGCGAGGGCCCAGACCTGCAGCCTTTCTCTACACAGATGCTCTGGAGATTTAATCTTAATTAACGATGGGAGCTATGGCCCCAAGGATTGGATTTTCAGAACAGAAAATGTCCTTCCCATTTTGTTCTTTCTCATTCTCTCTCTTTTCATTCCTCTGTCGTTTCCCCCAATGTCACCGAAATTTAAAAATAAATAGGAAAATATCGAACGAGGAGTCTCACCCACACGTTCACTGGGACCCAGGAAGGAGGCTGAGGATGCAGAAGACTGCAGGCGGCCGCCAGGAGCGGTCCAGCTCTGGGAGGAGGCCTCGCCCGCCGCGAAGGCGGGCCTGGGCGGGGCCTGGGCGGGGCCTGAGGCGGGACCAGGCAGATTTAGGGGCTGGGTCTGTATAGTCACGTGGCCGCAGACTGCTAGCGCTCTGCTACTTCTAAGGAAGCCAAGGTCTGACTTTAGCGAGACCTGAAGGACAGACTCTCTGCTGCGATGGGCTCTTGGAAGAGTGGTCAGAGCTACCTAGCGGCCGGGTTGCTGCAGAACCAAGTGGCGGTGGTCACCGGCGGGGCCACAGGCATTGGAAAAGCCATCTCCCGGGAGCTCCTGCACCTGGGTACGTGAGCAGGCCTCTGGAGCTGGGCACCCAGAGCTAGTAGTGTCCGCAGAGGTCTAGCTCGAGTAAACTGGGTTCAGAGACAGGGAGTGAGAGATAGAGGGGAGTACTAGAGGACCGGGAAGAGGTTGCAAAGCTATGGGCTGCAGAGCTGAGCAGTGAGAGGAAACAAAAGAGGTTTGTTCCTAATAGCCAAGAAATGTTCGTAGATGAGCCAGATAGTACCTAGAGCCAAAGATTACTGCGCCCCAAGTAGGAAATAATCAGACCTGTGAAAACGTGGCTGTGGAATGAATTTTGTCTTTGTTAATCCATTTGAACCAGTTCCTAATTCCAGATTAGGCATCGTTTAACAAAAGGTTGTCAAACTGTTGAGATGTTCTGATCACATTTTCTTCTCACCTCCCCTGTGCTGAAGCAGGAAAAGGGAAAAGTTATTAAACTTAGAATGATCACGCAAACACACATACAAAGAAGGAAGTCATCAAGAAGAAAAGAGTTACATTTAATATTTAGATATGTGGGAATGTACATCTTCTTTGAGTTTACTCTTAAACCCAAAGCAAAGTTTACCGGGGTGGTGGTAACACATGACTTTAATTCCAGCACTCAAGAGGTGGAGACAGGTGGATCTCTATGAGTTCCAGGACAGTCAAGGCTCACAGAGAAACCCTGTCTCGAAGGGAGGCAGGGGGACGGGGTGGGGGGGTGTGTGTTGCAAAGTTCAAAGGCATATTTGAAAAAGTATTTCCAACATGACTGTTGTATTGTGCAAAGAGCTTTGACAAGTAGATTTTTAAAAGATATTTTTAATTTTATTTTATGTATATGAGTGCACTATAGCTGTCTTCAGAACACACCAGAAGACAGTATCAGATCCCATTACAGATGGTTGTGAGCCACCATGTGGTTGCTGGGAATTGAACTCAGGACCTGGAGTCAGAGTTCTTAACTGCTGACCCATCTCTCCAGCCCTGACAAGTAGATTTTTAAAGGGGCAAATGAGACAATGATAATGGCCCCAGGATCCCATGCTGAGCCACCATAGGAAATGAATACATGGAAGAATGATCAGCTTTATCTTAGCAGTGGTACCTTGCCAAAGAAAACAAGTTGTCACTGCACCTTGCATTTCACCATTGCTTCCAGCCCGTCTGCCACCAGGAAGCTTTCTGGAAGGAAGAATTATTAAAAAAAAAAAAAATCAATCAGCACCTACTCGGTACAAAGGTCAGAACCTTGGCCTCTGTTTCTCCTTCCATGGATTTCTGGTTATTGAACCTCTTTTTGAGTAAATTTGCATTAGGCGAACACTACACCAGTTCTCTGTTTGGGCAACAGATTATTGTGGCATGACTGAAATGTTAGGACGCTCTGTGCTGGGAAAGCAATGGAGTATGTTCCTAGAAAAAGACTTCCTATACTTAAGAGAGAAGTGAACAGTGTACTGCTGTATTTATAATCGGATTGCCTTCCATGAGAGAACATGAAAGATTTTTAAAGGTTTGTTGTACTTTTAATTCTATCTGTGTGTTGGGAGGCAGGAGGGGTTGTGTGCATGTGAGTGGAGGCTAGAAGTGTCAGATCTCCTGGAACTGGAGCATGAGCCACCCAGTGTGAGTGGTGAGACCCAAACTCATTCCCTCTGCAGGAGACGCACGAGCTCTCTTACATTTTTATGCTCCAAGCTGCCTCTCCAGCACCAAGTGTGTGGAATATTTTTCTACTATGGCTAGTTCATCTTTGGTTTTGGTTTTTTGTTTGTTTGTTTGTTTGTTTTTTAATGCCAGAATTAATGGCTGTTTTCTGAAAGTTGTTCTGTAAACCCAAATTGAACAACAGACTGTTGTACAGCATTAGCTGAGAACTGGCCAGGAGGCTCAGTGGATAAAGCACCTGCCACCAAGCCTGATGCCTTAACTTCAATTCTCACAACAGGAATGACAGAAGGAGGAGGTTACTGACTTCCACGAGTTGCCCTCTGACCTCTGCACAAGCACCATGGCCCACACATATACACGCAAATGAATTATTTAGTAAAGTATTAGCTGGTTAAATATGTCTGCCTTTCTCTGATATGCAGGATATCAGAACATCGTAACTGTTACAGGTAGGTCCTGGCACTGCACAGGACCTAGCGATGCTTGTGAGCTAATACTGTGCAAAATAAACTGATCATCGGTGGGGAAAATTAGCCATGCCTCCTTACATTTGGTGGTTTTGTTGTTGTTGAAATAGTAAAAATTATTTTACTTCTATTTACATATATATATATATTTTTTAAAAAGCAATACTAAAACCACACCAGGGCAGCATTAGTGGGAAGGGGTTGGCCAAGTGTCTTTTTTGTTTGTTTGTTGTTTGTTTTTTTGGGTTTTTTTTGTTTTGCCAAGTGTCATCTGGGGGGACTTGGGGATAGGGGTGAGTGTGCCCCTATCCCAAATACATGTGAGATTCACAGAGTTAATAAAAGTAGGAGTTGAAAGGGTGCAAACTTTCAATTAGATAGGAAGGATAAAGGCTGGGTGTCTGTTTCCCATCACACTGACTATGGTTAATAATACTATGATGTATGGAAGCACTTGCTGCCAAGAGTAAGGGTGGGAATTCAGTTCCCAGGACCTACATGGTGGAGAGGGCAGACTCCTGGAAGCTCTGACCTCCATGTGGGTGCTGTGGTACACATACACACACACACACACACACACACACACACACACACACACGCTGAATGAATAAATGTAATAAAAATAAAGTAAGTAGCTAAAAGACTTTTTTTGGTTGGTTTTGGGTCTGTACTGAGAATTGAACCCAGAGCTTTGTGCATGATCAGCAAGTTCTCTACTATCTAGATATATCTTTAAAAACAAAGCAACACAACAACAACAAGAAGAAATCCTTTTTATGGAGTCCAGCCTTCTCACTCTGTAGCCCAGGCTGCCCTTGAACTTAAAGATCCTCCTGCCTCAGCCACCCGAGTAGCTCAGATTACAGGCTAGAACACCAGGCCTGGCTTAATGATATTTTATGTATCATTACCACAAAGGAATGGTTAAATATGGAAGGAGATAATGTTAATTAGTCTGATTTGATCATTGCATGGTATATAAAAATACCATCAAAAGTGTACTCAGTGGACATACAGTTATTTGTCAATTAAATGCAGAATAATCCCAGCACTCTGGAGGCAGAGGCAGGTGGATCTCTGTGACTTTCAGACTAGCCAAAGCTATATCGTGAGACCTAGCCACGATATCCTAGCCAAAAGATATGGTCCCAAGAATCTCTTTAAAGTGCAGCTTGCTATGGTTGTCACTTCTTAAACATCTCCAACCTTCAGTTTAACCATTTTCCATGTTTGTACTGAGAAGTCACACTTACTAGTGGCTTCTGACTATGTGCCTGTAATCTCTCCAGTGTGTTAGCTTGCCTTCATCAGCTAATCCCCCTGTAACTCCCCTGGCTTCCCAGGCTGATGTCACCTCCATTGTTTTTAGCTCCTTCTTTTGTTTCTGCCACACTGGCCAATCTCGATTGATCGATTGATTGTTGGCTTCTGCAGTGTGTCATACAGGTCATCACTGGGAGGTGAGGAAATGACACAGCTGAGTTCTATACTGTCTGTGTTTGAGCTGAAGAACAGATGGGCAGTAATCAATCACTAAAAGACCTCCCCCTCCCAATAGAGTGTGTGTATGCATGCATGCATGCATGTATGTATGTATGTATGTATGCATGCATGTATGTATGTATGTATGCATGTGTGTATGTATGTATGTATGTATGTATGTATGTATGTATGTATGTATGTATGTATGTCTGTATGTCTGTATGGCTGTATGGCTGTCCCGGAACTTACTCTATTGACCAGGTTGTCCTCAAACTCAGAAATCTGCCTGCCTCTCCCTCCCAAATGCTGGGATTAAGGGCGTGTGTCACTAGCAGGCAGCTACTGAAAGGCCATCTCTACACCATACCACCCTGAATGCACCTGATGTTGGAAGCTAAGGAAGAGTCCAGCCCAGCTGGTACTTGGATGGAAGAAATAACTCCTCATAATAAGAGGCCCTGCTTCATGCCCCCTCCCTTCTTTCTTGAGACAGGGTTTCTCTTTATAGCACTGGCTATCCTGGAACTCACTCTGTAGACCAGGCTGGCCTTGAACTCAGAGATCTGCCTCTGCCTCTCAGAGTACTGGGATTAAAGATGTGTCCCACCACTGCCTGACTGATATATATATATGTGTGTGTGTGTATGTATGTGTGTGTATAGATATACATACATGTGTATAGATATGCATATATATACACGTGTATAGATATACATATATATACATGTGTATAGATATAGACTTATTTATTTATATGAGTACACTGTAGCTATCTTCAGACACACCAGAAGAAGGCACAGATCCCATTACAGGTGGTCGTGAGCCACTGTGTAGTTCCTGGGAATTGAACTCACAACCTGGAAAAGCAGTCAGTGTTCTTAACCCCTGAGTCATCTCTCCAGCCCTCTACATATATTTTAAATCCCATGATACATTGTTAATTCTTGTCCTTCAAATGATCCTTTTTTTTTTTTAAAGTCAATGTGGATAGAAAGAAGAAAAAGTTTGTATAGTCACAAAATTATCATTTCCAGTTCTGGTTTTTCGGTCTTTGATAGTTATGTACAGATATGTAAGGAATTTTGGTCACTTCTAACCCCCGTTGTTCTCTCTCATCCCCACCTGTTCTTTGGAACTAGTTTACTCCAACTTTGATGTCTTCTGATGTGCGAGAGACCTGCTGAGTTTAATTGTGGTTGCTTAATGAGTATAGATTGGGTGGTTTTTGCTTTTTGTTTTTTAATGCATGAGCAATGTACCAGGGGGTACAGCACAGAAGAAAATTACTGTCAGTAACCATTGGTGTCACATAGCTGCCCAGGAAGCACCCCATGAGCACCTCTTCCACTCTTGAGAAAGCATTGCTAGTCCCAGTCTTGTGCAAGTCTGTGCAGGGCAATCACAGGTCCAGTGAGTCCTCGGTTTAACAGTCGCCTCAGGTCCAGAAGATACTGTTTCAGCCGCCCTCTTTCACACCCTCTGACTCTGCTTTTGAAAGGACTTAGCTCTTCTTCTGATGTCCTTTTTCTTCTACCTGAAGGACTTCTTTTGAGTGGTTGATTTATTTACTTGTTTTCATTAGCGCAGTACAAGTCTGCTCTGATAAGTTCTTCTCATTTTACATGTGTGGCTTTCGCTGTCATTCTTTCTTTTCTTTTTTTTTTTTTTTTTACTTTTTTTTTTCAGAGCTGGGGATCGAACCCAGGGCCTTGCGCTTGCTAGGCAAGTGCTCTACCACTGAGCTAAATCCCCAACCCCTAGCTGTCATTCTTGAGAGGATGTTTGCAGCTAGTTTGCTTTTGTGTTATTCCGCTGCCTTCTGCCTTGCTCTGTTCTGAGAGAAGTTCTCATCCCTCGTCATCATCGATCTGGGTGCCATGCATTGTTTTTCTCTAACTGTAGTATATATATTTTAGATTTAATTTTACTTTTAATCCTGTATATGTGTATATGTGGGGAGGGGGTACATGTAAGTGGAGGTGCCCTTAGAGGCTGGAAAAGAGCATCCCTTGGGGCTAAAGTTGCAGGTGGTTGTGAGCCATTCAATGTGGGTACTGGGAACTGAACGTGGGTCCTTTAAAAGAGCAGCAAGCGTCCTTAACCCTTGTGCTATTTCTCCAGCCCTGTCAGTGTCACTTCCAGGATGGTTTCTATTGGTTGATATCTCGGTATGGGTTATTATTTTCTTGCTCCTTTGCAGATTCAGGATTTTTTTTGTTTTGTTTTGTTTTCTGGATGCTGATTGAGTTGAACCTTGTTGCTGCTGGCTATTTCTATAGTCTTATAAATATTTTGTAGCTCTCTGCCCCACCTCCAAGCCACACTGGGATGCAGCTCGGCTACTTAAAAATAGTTTGATATTTCTGGGGCTGGAGAGATGGCTCAGTGGTTAAGAGCACCGACTGCTCTTCCTGAGGTCCTGAGTTCAAATCCCAGCAACCACATGGTGGCTCACAACCATCTGTAATGGGATCTGATGCCCTCTTCTGGTGTGTCTGAAGACAGCTACAGTGTACTCATCTATAATAAATAAATAAAATATTAAAAAAAATAGTTTGATATTTCCAAACAACGTCTTAAAATTAAGACTTGGTCCTGGAAGCCTTTCTTCTTTGGCTAATGCCACTTCCCTGCCAATGCTACACTCTTTACCCAGTGAAAGATTTTGTTGGGGGTGGTGGTCAACAGATTCCCTACTCCTGGTACTGAATGCTGGGTTCCTTCCCTGGCTCCTTCTGAAGGGCTCCACCTTGTCCCTGTCCTTCCATGCACGGATCTGTGCTGGCTTGGATGAAATCCAAGCAAGACTGTAAAAATCCCCTTCATTTCTCCTCTCCCACGACTCATGTGACCATCTGCCTAGCCTCCTTGAAGTCCTCACTTCATCTCTCCCACTTCCAGAGACTTCCAGGCTGGGAATAAGTTTATTCTGTTCTGTAGTCTAGAAGCTCTCTACAGTGATCATGATACCTACAGTCTGGGGGTCTTGATTGCGTTCGTTTCCCTGCAATTAAAGAACTAAAAGGCACACAGGTAGCAGCAGAGAGAACTCACCCACCACAGGCACACAGCAGCAGATATAGAGAAAAAGATTCTACAAAGCTGAAGGAAGACACAGGAAGTGAAAAATTCCAGTCTCTTCTTGAGGGCTGGAGATTTTTTTTTTTTTAAGTCTCTGAAGAGTTTTCCTCCAATAAGTTAGAAGATGGCTGATTGGCCCACAACTATTGAGTAACTTGATCCTGCTTTGAACTTGTTGGCCCAGTCCATCAGCCAGGCCCTTCAAGCAGGAGAAAGGGCCCACAAGGCCTTTGTTTTAAGCTGCCAGACTGTTCTCACAAGTCAGTGAGGGTGAGGAAGAAGCCAGCCCAAGTTCACCACCTAGTCTTGGCGCCTCTCCTATCTGTCCATTTAACTCCCCGTCTCATAGTACTATGGTTTGTCCATAGGTCCCTTCTTGGACTTGCGTGCTCTCAGAGGTGGCTACTCATTTTTAGTCCCGTGGCATTTGACATTGAATATTTCAAAACAATTGTCCCTTCCCTGTCCTGTGTGTGTGTGTGTGCGTGTGTGTGTGTGTGTGTGTGTGTGTGTGTGTGTGTGTTGTCTAGCTTCTTAGTCATTTCTGTTCCTATTGCTTCAATGTGTCCAAAACCAACCTAATTCCTCTTCTACTGATACCCTTTACAGGAATACACAAAACAGTTTTTGTAGTTTAGATAGCTTTATTTATTTATTTTTATGTGTACATGTATGTGTATTTTACCTATAGGTCTGTTTATCACGTATGTGCTTGGTGCCTGTAGAGACCAGAAGTGGGTGTCAGATTTCCTGGAGCTAGAGTTACAGAGAGTTATGAGCCACTATGTGGGTGCTGGCTACTGAACCTGGGTCTTCTGGAAGAGCAGCCAGTGCTCTCAACCTTCCTTCTAGCCCCTTAGTTTGGACAGCTCTTAGAAGCATGTTTTCTTTATTCCTCTGGCTGTTTTCACCTTAGGGTGTAACGTGGTCATTGCTTCCCGGAAGCTGGACAGATTAACCGCTGCTGTGGATGAACTGAGAGCCTCTCAGCCTCCCTCCAGCAGCACTCAAGTCACCGCCATACAGTGCAATATCAGGAAAGAAGAAGAGGTAAGACAAACATGGCTGCGCAGTGTGCTTACCCAGTGTCCTTGGCTGAAGCGGTGCCTGACCCCTGCTCACTAGAAGGCAGAGCCTGTAAGGACTGATGCCTGTGCTCCCAACTTACTGAGCTGGTGACCTCAGAAGGAGGGAAGCTAAGCAAAAATGTCCTCTCAGCTAGAGACCCTTTAAGGCTATGGTTTTCAACCTTGTAATCCTGTGACCCCTTCATACAGTTCCTCATGCTATGGTGACCCCCGACTATAAAGTTATTTACACTGGTACTCCACAGCTGTAATGTTGCTACAGTTATCAATCAGAATGTTGACATCTGGAATGCAGGATATCTGATATGAGATCCTGTAAAAGGGTTATTGGATGCCCTCCTCCGAAAGAGGTTGTGACCCCAGTTTGATAAACACTGCTGTAAGGCGTTTCTTAATGTTCATTTTGACCTGGTTTCATCTTTTTTTTTTTTTTTTAAAGGTCGGCACTTAGAAATTAATGCCACTGAGGTTTGCTGTGCTTGGGGTTATCCGTACTCACCAGTGTGTCTTGCCATCAAAGTTAGAATCTTGGCTTATGAGTATAGTGAAAAGCTCTCAGGGAGAACTTTCCCTCGGGATGGAGACCCTCCAACTCCAAAGACCAGACCGAGACACCACAGGATGCAATCAGCAAGAGGATTTGGTTTATTGTCGGGATACACAGGCACAGGCACCTGCGGGCGCTTCAGTCACTCGGGGGACTGGCGTGCCCCACAGAACCAAGGATGGGCTTTTTATAGGATTTTGGGGAGCAGAAGCAAGCATACAGAAGCAGATGCATGGTTACAGGGATATACTTGGTGGATTCTAATGTGGCAAGGGTTCAGCCCAGGGGCAAGTTTCCTAGCTACCTTCTTGAAACATAACCACTGACTCGGCCCCCCAAGGGTTCAGCCCGGGGGCAAGTTTCCTAGTTACCTTCTTGGAACATAACGGCTGACTCGCCCCCCCCCCCAGGGTGTGGGACCTCTCCCGGGGCTTTTCTCATTGTCAGGTGCTCAACCGCAGTTGTCCTGTTGCCAGGCCTTCAACCAAACATATCTTGCTTGGCAGCTGCTGTGTACTCAGTGTTCTAACCTTTCCCTGAACCAGTCATCTTAAGTACAGCCTTGCAAAATGGCGTTACTGCTGCTAAGCTGGGGTCTTTCATTAGCACAGTGGGAAGTTCGCACTGTGGGGTGTGGGGGTTTAGTCATTGGTGGCTTTATGTGTTTGGGTTGTAGTATTTAGAATTAGTATGCATTATATAGGAGTCTATAAACTGCATTGTATTTCTAAAACCGGGCCATGCCGCAGGATAGCGATTAAACTTTCCCTCTCAATGTTTCTTTAGGTGAATAATTTGGTCAAATCTACCTTAGCTAAATATGGGAAGATCAACTTCTTGGTGAACAACGCAGGGGGCCAGTTCATGGCTCCTGCTGAAGACATCACTGCGAAGGGATGGCAAGCTGTGATTGAAACCAACCTGACTGGCACCTTCTACATGTGCAAAG
Source organism: Rattus norvegicus (assembly GCF_021556685.1). NCBI lineage: Eukaryota > Metazoa > Chordata > Mammalia > Rodentia > Muridae > Rattus > Rattus norvegicus. The sequence goes on along the minus strand of NC_141542.1, from coordinate 89,074,126 downwards.
CAGGCGAGTGTCTTGAGAGCCACGAAACCCAGACGTGTCCTTAGTGGGAATCCCAGGGAAGGCTGGAGGAGATGCTAGGGACTCAGAAGCCCACACCAATAGCGTTCATTTGATATCTCCCCTCTCTCTCTCTCTCTCTCTCTCTCTCTCTCTCTCTCTCTCTCTCTCCCTCTCGTTTTTTGAGATGTGGTTTCCTGTGTAGCCCTGTCTCTACTGGAATGCCATCTGTAGACCAGGCTGACCTTGAAATCAGAGGTCCACCTGCTCCATCTCCCAAGAGCTAGGATCGAAGGCCTGAGCCACCACCGCGCAGCTAGCTTGTGCCTCTTTAGAAATTTATCTTTTTATTTCAGTAATATGCTCGTATGCCTGAGTATATATATGTGCACCATGGCATGCAGTCTCTTAATGAGGGGAGGATAGGCATCAGATCACTGCAGCTACACTTTTGGATGGATGTGAGGCACCGTGTGGGTGCTGGGAACAGAGCCTGGATCCTCTGTGAGAGCTGTTGGTGCTTAACCACTGAGCCACCTCCCCAGCCCCTGTGCCTCCTCTGTGTGAGCTGAATCTGTCAGAGATCCATGCTTTTTTATTTCCTTAGAGTTAATGCTATTTCTGTAAGAAATCGATATTAAGACGGCCTGACATTAATTTACAAAGTGTCTCTTGTCCTGTGGAAGACTAGATTTAGATTAAATTTTTCGAGAAGAACCTTGCCTTTGGGGAATGTCTGCTTTCTGTGTAGTTGTGTCTGGAATGCCGTACTGAAGGTGTGTTTTTGTTGCTGTCGTTTTGGTTTGTTTTGTGTGTGTGTGTGTGTGTGTGTGTGTGTGTGTGTGTGTGTGTGCACGTGTGTGTTGTGGGGGCAGATTTTTGGCTTTGTTTTGTTTTGCTTTGTTGGTTTTTCAAGACAGGGTTTCTCTGCGTGGTCCTGGCTGTCCTATAACTTGCTCTGTAAACCAGGCTGACCTCAAACTCAGAGAGAGTTCCACCTTCACACCGTGCCCGGCTCAAAGGTTGTTTTACTATTATTGATCCCCACTAAATCACTTACTAAGATTCTGTGAATAGGTTTGATGATTGTCTAAATGAAACTGAAAAAAAAAGGATAATCCTTAAAAAAACCTATTTTTTAAGGGTGGTGGTGAACTCCTTTAATCCCAGCACTCAGGAGGCAGATCTCTGAATTCAAGGCCAGCCTGGTCTTTAGAGCAAGTTCTAAGACAGCCAGGACTACACAGAAAACTTGTCTCTAAAAACCAAAATGAAAACAACAAAAGAAACTACTGTACAATTAAATGTAAATGTGTGGGAATAACTACAGAGAAGGGAACCTTTCCAAATGTCTAGACCAGCGCATTCACTAAATACTCCTAGTGGCGCACCTTACAAGACAGAAGAAAGGAGAAAAAACTCAAAGCGATCCCCTTTAGGACTGAATGAAATTAGAAAGGAAAAAAGACTTAACCCACTTAGGATCTGTTTCATCTGGACACTGGAAACTCAGCACTCTTTCTTGCTTGTTCCCAATCCTTGACTTTATGGTCACAATGTCTCCTCACATTGATAGATGCTTGTAACCTTCCCAAGTTGTTTCTGCCAGCCATTCTTCCTGTACGTCTTCCTTCCTTCCCTCCCATCTGCTCTCTGTGGTCTCTTTGTTATTTCAAAGAGTCTGAAGAAATGCCCGAATCTGAGCCTGGGAAAGTTTCAGGAGTCACAAGGCCATCAGAGAGCTAAGAGTTGGCGTTTAGCCAGAGGCAGAGTCTGTTTGGAGGGACTTACACGGCTTAGTATCCTCTTAATGCTAAAATCCAATGGTTTCATGTGGCTTTTAATACTTGATGTGACAGTTACTATTTCTAGTTTCAGACTTTTCAGGACTATGTACAACCATATATTCTGTTTAAAATCATTTATTCTCTGAGAATTACATTCGTGTACCTACCCTCACTCCATCCTCCATCTCCTCCACGGTCCTCTCCCTCTGCTTCTGAGTCTGTCTCCTAGTTTCATGTTTCCTTTTCTTTCTTTCTTTTCTCCCTTCCTTCCTTTCTTTCTTTCTGTCTTCATTTATTATTCAATTATTTATTTGGTTTTTGGGGATTTTTTTTTTTGAGACAGGATTTGTTTGTATAGCCCTGGCTGTCTTGCAACTCTCTCTAGATGAGGCTGGTCTTCAGCTGGAGAGATCTGCCTGCTTCTGCCTCCTAAGGGCTGGGATTAAAAGCATGCACCACCACTGCCTGCCTCTTACTATTTTTTTAAGATTTTTTTTATGTATATGAGTACACTATATCCATCTTCAGACACACCAAGAGAGGGCATCAGATTCCATTACAGATGGTTGTGAGCCACCATGTGGTTGCTGGGAATTGAACTCAGGACCTCTGGAAGAGCAGTCAGTGCTCTTAACCTCTGAGCCATCTCTCCAGCCCTCCTCTTACTATTTTTAAAACTTTTTTTTCTACAATATAAGTTAGTCATGTTATTCCCCCTCCCAACACCTCCCAGATCCTCCCTACCTCCCTACCCAACCAACTTCCTGTTCTGTCTCTTTCCTGAGTCCTGGAATTAAAGGTGTTCACCACCTTTGTCCGGCTACCCCATGTCTGTAATTGATGGATTTTGTTTGAGATCTTTTGGTCAAAGTTTGTGGGTTTTTTTTTTTTAAATATTTTATTTATTTACTTTATGTATGTAAGTACACTGTAGCTGTCTTCAGACACACCAGAAGAGGGCATCAGATCCCATTACAGATGGTCTTGAGCCACCATGTGGTTGCTGGGAATTGAACTCAGGACCTCTGGAAGAGCAGTCAGTGCTCTTAACCGCTGAGCCATCTCTCCAGCCCCGGGTTTTTTTTTTAACCTATAAACCTCACATTTTAAAATTCAGCTTAGGGACGGGGATGTAGTCCAGTTGGCAGAGTGCTTATCTATCATACAAGAGGCCCTAGGTTCTATCCTTGCCACTCTGCAAGCCAGACATGGTGGTGGACAGCTGTGACCACATCACTTGGGAGGTAGAGCCAGGAACAACAGCAGTTCAGGGTCATCCTCAGCTACCTAGGGAATTCTGGGTTAACCTGGGATGCATAAAAACAAAAAACAAACTTGTCTCAAAACTATTCTTTTTAAATTCAGGTTATACTAGATACTTTATGACCGTTGCCATTTTAATTGAGTCAATGCTCCAGTAATTTTTCATCTAGATTATTAGTTTAATGAAAAATTTTTTCAAGCTCATTTTGTAGCTTTCCTTAACCTTTTTCAGCTCTGCCTTATGGTTTATTAAATTAGCTTCTTGCTATACAGCAACCGGGGTCATCCTGGGCTATAGGAGACCTCATCACAATGACGAAAACTAAATTAAAATAGAAGACATTGTATGTACGCTGGAGCAGGGTATAACAAAGGAAGACACTGTTTAATATGCTCACCGTCTGCCTGTGTTCTGCAGTTTACAATTCCTGGATGAAAGACCATGGCGGCTCTATTGTCAATATCATTGTCCTTCTTAACAACGGGTTTCCAACAGCCGCGTAAGTGTTTTATGTATTTTTTTTTCTGTGTCTTTAGATTTTGTTCTCTAAATGGGGAGGGGGCCTAAATCAATGATTCACTCCTTTAATAAATTATAACCCCAATAAGTTTCTTTCTAAGTAATGTTCTTATTAATTCTTACAAGTTTTCATACAATGTGCGGTGGTTTGAATGGGTTTGACCCCCATAGACTCATGTGTTTGAATGCTGGTCCCATAGGGAGTGACACTTTTAGGAGGTGTGGCCTTGTTAGAATAGGTGTGGCCTTGTTGGAGTAAATGTGCCACTGCGCTAGGGGGTGGGGGTGGAGGTTGGGGTGAGGGTTGGGGTGGGGCTGTGGTCTATGCTCAAGCTCCAACCGGTGCAGAAGAGAGAGACTTGATCTTCAGATCAAGATGTAGAACTCTCAGCTCCTCCAGCACCATGTCTGCCTGGACACTGCCATGCTCCTGCCATGATGATAATGGACTAAACCTCTGAACCTGTGAGCCAACCCCAGTTAAATGCTGTCCTTGTAAGAGTTGCCTTGGCCATGGTGTCTGCTCATAGCAATGTGTCCCTAAGACACTATACATTTTGATCATCTTCATCCCCACCCCCCATCTCCTTTTATTTGAACTTTAAGAAAAAGTGTGTGCTTGGAGTCCAGAGGTCAGCATCAGGTGTCTTCACCAATCCCTCACCACCTTGTTTTTTTTGAGACAAGAGTCACTCACCGAACTGTTGCTTTCTGATTTGGCTAGAATGGCTGGCTGGTCAGTGAATCCCAGGGATCCTCCTGTCTGTGTCTCCCCTTGTTGGAATTGCAGTTATGCACTCCATACCAGACATTTACGTGAGCGTGAGCATCCAACTCACGTCCTCAAGCTCGTCCAGCAGGCACTACTGGGCATTTTCCCTAGTTGCTAACAGTGCCATTCAGATGAAAGCGGCCATATATAGTAGTTTGAATGAGAATGGCTCCCATAGGCTCATATGTTTGCATGCTTCGTCCCAGTTAGTGGAACCATTTGGGAAGAATTAGGAGGCGTGGCCTTTTCAGAGTAGGTGTCACCTCGGGAGATGTTGTGTCACTGGCAGTGGGCTTGAGGTTTCATGGAGGTATACCTGTTTGTCACTTATCTGAAATTCATTATTACCTGGAGGTCCTGTATCCTTTCTACCAAGTAATCAAGATGTTACAAATCTAGCTGTCACTGTGGGACATGGCTTCTTTGTTAAATTATGAAAATTAAATGGATCTGGATTAATTTAGATTTGAACACCATGAATATACTTGTTTAATTTTAGGACTGCTAAATTGTAACTTATAACAGAAACTCTTGAGTTTTTGAAACACACACACACACACACACACACACACACACACACACACACACACACACAATTCCTGAGGGAGTAGTTCTAACTAGTAACAAGTTGACTTCCTCTGGAAATTTTAACAACATACTAGCTTCCTGTATTATCTAGGATTCCTTCAGTTGTACAGAGTATCTCTAACCACAATTCCTGGCAGAGACGGCTTAGAGGGGGAAGGGTTTGTTTGGGCTCCTGGTTTCAGAGGACCCCTATCCATCACAGCGAGCCAGGAAGCAGAGAACAGAAGATGCTGGTGGTCAGCTAGCTTCTCCTTTGTTTTTGTTTTTGTTTTTGTTTTTGTTTTTGTTTTTGTTTTTGTTTTTGTTTTTGTTTGTTTGTTTTATTCTCACCTTGTGGGATGCTGCTGCCCACCTTCAGGGCAGGTCTCTCTTCCTCCCTCCCCTTCCCACAGCGGGCCCCAGTGAATTCTCAGAAAACTTCTTCACAGACACACTCCAGAAGTATGCCTTACAAACTCCTAAATGAATCAAATCAAGCTGACAATCAAAATTAACTGTTATATACTAGCTTTTAACTGCTGAGCCATCCCAAGTTCTTTACCCAGGGAGATGTATGTATATGTGTCAGGAGAGGGGAGGGGGGATCTTTCAAATGAACTAGGAAAGAATTGATCAGCAAACACGCAGGATTAAAAGTTGAAGGACATCCTTCTTCCCTTACTACCTAATCTGTCTTTCCCTGATGGTTCCAGATGCTTTTGAATGGGTTTTTCCACATTAAATTATATGGCACTTTGTTCTGGCAATATTATTATACTGTACATAGAAATTCTGAATCACATAATCTCTGTACCTTCTGTTTTATTTTTTCTTAATTTTATTGGTCATTTTACTTATTGACATTTCAAATGTTATCCCCTTCTCATTCCCCCCACACACACAAACCCTCTAACCCCTACCCCCTACCCTGACTCTATGAAGGTGCTCTCCCATCCACCCACCCACTTCTGCCTCAGCAACCTGGCATTCTCCCCTGGGTCATCAAGCCTTCACAGGACCAAGGGGCTCCCCTCCCAGTAATACCCAATAAGGCCATCCTCTGCTACATATCCAGCTGGAGCCATGGGTCTCCCCATGTGTACTTTTTGGTTGGTGGTTTAGTCCCTGGGAGCTCTGGGGGTTCTGGTTGCTGGTTGATATTGTTGTTCTTCCTATGGGGTTGCAAACCCCTTCAGCTCCTTCAGTCCTTGCCCTAATTTCTTTATTTGGGTCCCCACGCTCAGTCCAATGGTTGCTGAGACATCCACATCTGTATTGGTCAGGCTCTGGCAGAGTCTCTCGGGGGACAGCTATACTAGCCTCCTGTTAGCAAGCACTTCTTGGCATCTACAATAGTTTCTGGGTTTGATGTCTGCAGATGGCATGGATCCCTAGGTGAAGCAGTCTCTGGATAGCCTTTCCCTCAGTCTCTGCTCCACTCTTTGTCCCTGTACTTCCTCTGAAAGGAGGAATTCTAGATTAATATTTTTGAGGTGGGCGGATGGCCCCATCCCTCAACCAGAGGCCATGCCTATCCACCAGCTATGGTCTCTACAGGTTCTATCCCCCCTTTCTTGGGTATTTCAGCTAATGTCCTCCCTGTGGATCCTGGGAACTTCTTGGGTCCCTGGCATCTGGGACTTTCTAGTGTCTACACACAGTTCCCCCTCCCCCACTACTATTCTCCGGCTTTCAAATTCCTAACCCTCTGTATTTCTCCCCCATCTCCTCCCATATCTGAACCGCCCCCCCCTTTTCCCTCCCTCTTCTCGCTCCCTCCCAGATCCCTCTCTTCCTCTACTTCCTGCGATTATTTTCTTCCCCCTTCTGGGTAGGATTAAAGCATCCACACTTTGGTGCGGTCTTCCTTCTTGCCGTCTGTGGTCTGTGGATTGTATCTTGGATATTCCAAGCTTTTGGGCTAATACCCACTTATCAGTAAGTGCATACCATGTGTGTTCTTTTGTGACTGGGTTACCTCACTCAGGATGATATTTTCTAGTTCCAGCTATTTGCCTTAGAATTTCACAAAGTCATTGTTTTTGATAGCTGAGTAATACTCCATTGTGTAAATGTACCACATTTTCTGTATCCATTCCTCTGTTGAAGGGCATCTGGGTTCTTTCCAGCTTCTGGCTATTATAAATAAGGCTGCGATGAACATAGTGGAGCACGTGTCTTTGTTGTATGTTGGAGCATCTTTTGGATATATGCCCAGGAGTGATATAGCTGGGTCCTCAGGTAGTTCAATGTCCAATTTTCTGAGGAACCTCCAGACTGATTTCCAGAATAGTTGTACCAGTCTGCAATCCCACCAACAATGGAGGAGTGTTCCTCTTTCTCCACATCCTCGCCAGCATCTGCTGTCACCTGAGTTTTTGATCTTAGCCATTCTGACTGGTGTGAGGTGGAATCTTGGGGTTGTTTTTTACATTTCCCTGATGACTGAGGATGCCTGTTTTTTTATACTTCTTTAAAGAATTATTTATTTATTATGTGTATATGAATGTACCATCACTCTCTTCAGACGCACCAGAAGAGGGCATCAGATCTCATTACAGATGGTTGTGAGCCACCATGTGGTTGCTGGGAATTGAACTCAGGCTCTCTGGAAGAACAGTCAATGCTCTTAACCGCTGAGCCGTCTCTCTAGCCCCTATACCTTCTTTTTTAAAAAAAAGTACTTGTTTTTGTTGTTGCTGGGACAGGGTTACCTGGCTTATTTGTGTGTTTTGACATCTGAGCCTGGTTTGACTGGAATTTGCTATGTAGACCAGGTTGGCTTCCAACTCAAAGTGACCCAACTGTTCTGCTTCCTGTGTGCTGGGGTTAAAGGCATGCAGCACCATGCCCGGCCTTTTAAACTTTTAAAAATTATATTTATTTAGTGTTTTTTAATGTGGGGTGTATATGCTCCACAACACATGTATGGAGGCCAGAGGACAACTTAGGGGTCATTTCTCTTCTTCCACAGTATGACTTTGCAGCAGGTCATATCCGTTAAGCCACATTCTTCACCCAAGACCTAAATCCTTTGAACCTTTTATTTAGAATTCCATCGATGTAATTTTCATATCCCCTATTATTAAAGGTATATACAGTATCAACATACTTGTCATTAAAATTATCAGTTCAGGGCTGGCAAGATGGTAAAGGAACTTGTCACTAAGGCTGGGGGTGCCTGTGGTCAGTCCCCTGAGCCCACATGATGGATGGGGAGAAATGGCTCAGTTGATGTCCTCTGCCTTCCACACATGCATTGTGGTACATGCTTGAGTGGACACATACATGTATGGAGAGAGAGAGAGAAACCACAATCTGTTATTCTCTTTTGTAATAAAAGGTTCATCAGCATATTCCCGCCGTGCACATAGCTTTTGAGAGACAGTGCTTATGTGTGTCGTGTTTGATAACCATGGCTTGGCTTTGATAGAGAAGGACCCAACTCCTTCTTTAAGCAGGACTCAATGTGACAGAGACTTGTGAACAATCTCGTGGAGTTCTCAAGCCATTGAAATGCTCGTCGACTTAGTGGATAGGAAAAACGTTCCACAGAAGCTGACGGCAATTTTTGTCTCTAAAGGCACAGTGGAGCGGCAAGAGCAGGTGTTTACAACCTCACGAAAACCATGGCTTTGACGTGGGCCAGCAGCGGAGTGAGGATCAACTGTGTTGCTCCTGTAGGTAACTGTTCTGTGTGAAGTCTGCTGACAAACTGGGCTCGGGCGTGGTTCAGACTGTGAGGTGGATAATTGTGTCGCGGGTGTAGTATACATTAACGCCTATGTAGGTACACTATAGACGGTAGACTTTTAGCATAGGTTAAACTAGAAAGGCAGCCGCTCATAATGGCAGTGGTGTTATTTGGTAACGAGATAGTGATGCACGCTCTTGGACTATATTAGAACTATGTGTACTTCAACCACAGTGATGACTGCACTTCCTACCATGCATTATACAAAGCAAGAGGGAATTCCATCACACGGTGAGGGTTGAGAAATACTAGGGAACTGGAGAGATGGCTCAGCAGGTAAGAGTGCCTCCTGCTTTTGCAGAAGACCTGAGCTCAGTTCCCATACCACCTCAGGCCTCTCACAGCGGCCTGTAACTCTATCTCCAGGAATTCTGACACCCTCTAGCCTCCCTAGGCCCCTGCCTGCATGTCCCCTGTAATCTGTAACACACACTCATGCACACACACACACAGACACACACACGCACATGCGCAGAGTTAAAATAATAAAAAGAAATACTGCTTTGGGGGCTGGCAAGATAGTTCAGTGGGTAAAGTGTGAAGAGCTGAGTTCAGATCTCCACAGTCACATAAAAAGAGAGACACAGCAGCACATACCTGGAACTGCAGTCCTGGGCCGCTCCCTTGATGGCGGGCCGGCCTATCTGGAAGAGTTCCACGTTCAGGGAGAAACCCTGCCCAAAGCAAGCAAACAGATAAAAAGGAAGCAGCAAAACAGAAGAACCATAGAAAAAGGTACGGATATTGACCCCTGGCTTCTCCTTGTGCCTGTCTGGTTGAGAACATACACACATAGGTGTGCACACACATGTAACATGTATGTTCACCATAATATACATAACATAGCAAGTGTGGTAAGTTCACCGCACTTGTACACACAAAAAGTGCTACTTTGAAGAGTGTTTTCCTAAGTGATTATTTCTTGATATATTGTGAGTCCCTTATTTGGAAAAAAAATGAATATTAGGTTTCTGGGAAGAAACTTTAAGTTTTAAGGCCAAGTAGAATTTAAGTTGGGTGTTATAGTATCACAAATGTAGCCACAGTATTGACAATCAAAAAAATCTTTTTTTTTTTTTTTTGAGCCTGGTCGTGGTGGTGACCTTTAATCCCTATACTCAGGAGGCAGAGGCAGGCAGATCTCTGAGTTCAAGGCCAGCCTGATCTATAGAATGAGTTCCAGGATGGTCAGAGCTACAGAGATCTTGACTCAGGGAAAACCATCTTTTTTTTGTAGGGGCGTGGTTCATGAATGTGTTCATGTGTATACATATATGTACACATACAGGTGAAAGACAGAGGTCAATGCCAACTGTCTTCTTCAGCCAATCTCTACCTTAGGTTTTGAGACAGGGTCTCTGGGTTGACCCCAAAGCTCCCTAATTTGGCCAAGACTAGCTGGCCAGTGACTCCAGGGCCATTCCTGTCCCCGCTGCACCTCCCCAGTACTAGGGTCACTGAACCATGCTGCTCCACTTGGCTTGGATGCTGCGGATCTGAATGCAGATTCTCATGATTTCCCAGCATGCAGCTCAGCAGCCATGACTGAGCCATTTCCCTGGCCTCTGCTTGCTTTTTGAGAATGGTTCTTGTGTAGCCCAGGCTGGCTAGAATTCACTATATAGGTTAAGTTGACCCTGAACTCCTAGTCTTCCTGCCTCTACCTCCCCAAATATTTATTTGTTGTGAAATAAGCCACAGCTTGAGCCTCCCTGGTATTTTGTACCTGGCATTTACTCTGAGAGACATTAGGTGAAATACCTCCTACACAGATCAGCTCGTTAACTTCTCCTGTGATGTTTTCTAGTCGTGGATAAAGTAGGGATGACAGCCCCATTTGGGCTTGGCTGCACACATCTGTAACACAAGTGGAGTGTTGGGGAGGAAGGCAGATATGCATGGAGCCCACCAACCAATCAGCAGGGCTGTCCTGCAGCTCTGGCCAGCTAGCAGAGTCAGTCAGTGGTCTCTGGGTTCAACTATAAGGTGATGAATGATTAGAGACTGGGTGCCAACCTTTGACCTCCACGTGCATGTGATATCCCTGCAACCCATGCACACACTCAAGATTTTAAATAAATATATTTTTTTAAATTAGCTATCAGGGTACATACATATACCTTGGATTTAGCTGTGTTTTTTTAAACTCTACCTGAATTGTAAAAGCCAAGAAAATCTTGTTTTTGCAAGTCTTCTCTGGTAAAGCAGGCCTGTTCAGAGGAAGAGAAACTAGACTCCCCAAGCCCATTGTTCCTGGCCCCACTGAAGTATTTACATAAACATTCTCCCAGAAAACAAGTCTTTCATGAAAAAGACCAGGACTTAGCTGGTTATTAAAGGGGAAACCCCCCAAAATGATCATTCAAATGGTCTGCTTTTAGATAGTGGTTGTCTGGTTCCCCTTTGACAGTTTTGAATAAAGTTAATTGGAAACGTTTACCTTCTGTATCGATATTAAGCCACGGGCTTTTTGTCTTTGGTTAGTGATGCCCTGATGCCTTCTTGTTGCTGTTGTGTGAGTTCTAGAGATGGGACCCAGGGCCTTGTCACACTGGACAATGATCTACTTCTTCCCTCTACATCCCCAGCCCTTGGTGTCTTGACAATTTAATTCTCCCCATTTACTCACCTTCCTCGTTTGTTTTCTAATACAGGGGACCATTTACTCCCAGACTGCTGTTGACAACTATGGCGAACTGGGACAGACCATGTTTGAGATGGCCTTCGAGAATATCCCAGCTAAGCGTGTTGGACTCCCCGAGGAGGTGACGTATCTGGGTGGCACTGATGAAAATATCTTGAGAAATGTGTGACATGTGGCACCCTGGGCATGTGGCCTGCAGTGTCTTCAAACCACGTCTCCTTGCTTTGGGCTCTGGGGCATAACCTAGTTAGTTGCTTTGATGGCTGACAGCAGACTTTCCTCAGGAATGAAGGCCATAACGTTAGAGACAGCATGTTTTTGTTGTCTTTGTAGCTATTTTATTTTATCACATGCAGCTTTGGTACGAGCAGCCTCAAGCAAGCCAGGTAATGACAGACTCTTGAAGTTCCACAGTGGAAGGAAGTATGTTAAAATCAGTAGTTTTCCAAGTGACTGAGGAGTAAACATAGTTTACTGGCTTTGCATTTATGAGCAGGAAGAGCTCTTCCAGAGGACCTGAGTTCAACCCTCTGCAACTATATCAGATAGCTCCCACTCCATGGAGATGCGGCACCTCTGGCCTCTGCAAACACCCACATTCACATGTATATTCCAAACACACACACACACACACACACACACACACACACACACACAGAGAGAGAGAGAGAGACAGACAGACAGACAGACAGACAGACAGACATAATAACAATAAATATTTTAAATAAATAAATACATGTCATATAGGTAGGAGAATCAATTTTATTTAAAAGCCAATTTTTGCTGGGCCTGTGCCTTTATCAGGTACATAGGAGACAGAAGCAGGCAGACAGAGCTCTGTGAAGTTGAGGCTAGCCTGGTCTACACAGAAAGTTTCAGGCTACCTACTGAAACCTTGTCTCAACAAACAAACAAAACACAAAACAAAATTAAAGTCAAATTACAAAGTTTTAGGTGTCAGTAAGATGTGTCAGCGGGTGAAGATTTGATCCCAAGTCCCTCCCAGTGGCTGTCCCTCCACAGGAACACAGGGTGCAGTACCCCTGGAGGCCAGAAGAGGGCCAGAAGAGAGCTGGAATTCCAGGCAGTTGTGAGCCACCTGATGTGGGTGCTGGGAACCAACTCATGGCAAGAACAATAACGCCTTCTTTTTTTTTTTTTAACATTTATTTATTTATTATGTATACATCATACAGCTTTCTGCCTGCATGTATGCACCTGCAGGCCAGAAGAGGGCACCAGACCTGATTATAGATGGTTGTGAGCCACCATATGGTTGCTGGGAATTGAACTCAGGACCTCTGGAAGAGCAGACAGTGCTCTTAACCGCTGAGCCATCTCTCCAGCCCCACAATAACGCCTTCTTAACTACTGAGTTATCTCTCCAAGCCCAATTTTTTAAAAGATTTATTTATTTATTATATATAAGTACACTGTAGCTCCCTTCAGACACATCAGAAGAGGGAGTCAGATCCCATTACAGATGGTTGTGAGCCACCATGTGGTTGCTGGGATTTGAACTCAGGACCTCTGGAAGAGCAGTCGGTGCTCTTTACCACTGAGCCATCTCTCCAGTCCCCAAGCCCAATTTTTAAAAATTTAAAACAAAAGTCAGATTTCCCCTAAATTGTTGTATAAATTGAATACAATTTTGGAATTAAACATATGGAGAAGGGTTTATTTAGATAAATATTAAATTTTATTTTATTCATTATCATTGTGCGTATGCGCATGTGCCTGGGTGTGCTGCACTGCACACACTGACAGGCCAGTCAGGAGATGCCTTAGGACAACTGGTCTTTAGAAATACATTAGACCATCTACCTTGTATGGAAAATCAAAACTACAAGTAACTTGATGGGGGGAACTTGGTTCTAGTTTCTAGAAATAGCTCATGTTATGTTTTGTCCTGCCTTTCCGGAGACACATACCTACAGTTATTGAAAGGTTTATTTAAAAAGACTGCTGTTCTAATTTAGATTCTATGTTTTTGTGAGGGGAGTAATCCTACAGTAAAGGTTTCTGAATGCCGCAGTCCTGTACTCTAGTGAGAGTGAGTCTATTCTAGGCATGAAATCCTGAACTGCCACAGATTTATGTGCTAAAACTTGGAGCATACTGGCTTGGTATGGTGGCACACACTGTTAATTCCTCTGGAAGGCAGAGGCAGGCAGATCTTTGTGAATTTGAGGCTAGCCTGATCTACATAGAGAGTTTCAGGTCAACCAGGGCTACATAGTGAGATTTTGTTTCAAGAGCAAATATAACGAAGATACTGCCCCAAATAACTATTTTTTACATTTTTTATTAATTTTTATTTATATGAGTACACTGTATCTGTCTTCAGACACACCAGAAGAAGGCACCAGATCTCATTACAGATGGTTGTGAGTCACCATGTGGTTGCTGGGATTTGAACTCAGATCCTCTGGAAGAGCAGTCAGTGCTCTTAACCACCGAGCCATCTCTCTAGCCCCCAAAATAACTATTGATGGGCCATGTTATGTTACCATTTTCCCACTGAAAGGAAAGACTTTAAATTATTTGAGATGAGGAGATAACATGATTAAGTTTTATTTAATATAGAAGACTTTTTGTTAATATGAGTTAGAGTATCAGAATCATATTAGAGCCAGGCAGTGGTGGTTCACACTTTTTGTCCCCAAACTTGGGAGGCAGAGGCAGGCAGATCTCTGAGTGTGAGGCAGTCTGGTCTATAAATTGAGTTTCAGGACAGCCAGAGCCTTACAGAGAAAGCTTGTCTTGAAAAGCCAAGGGTGGCTGGCGAATGGCTCAGCAGTTAAGAGCACTGACTGTTCTTCCAAAGGTCCTGAGTTCAATTCCCAGCAATCACATGGTGGCTCACAACCATCTGTAATGAGATCTGATGCCCTCTTCTGGTGACAACAGTGTACTCACATACATTGGAATAAATAAATCTTTAAAGATCTATTTTATTTATTATACATATTAGACAGCTGTAGCTGTCTTCAGACACACCAGTAGAAGGCATGACTTAAACTCATTGTTATTATGTGGCTAAACGCTACTTATGTTTGCCAATTCTTCTGTCTTTAATTCTTTTCTGTTGCCTGACCAAGAGCTGCTGCTTACTTTCAGTAATTTTTGTCTTCCTTGAACTCTTTGCTATTCTAAGGTCAAAAGCCACTGGCTTCTGGTAATTTGACTCTAGCTGAAAGCAGTAGGGGAATTAGAAAAGGTTTGGTTTCTCTCTGGTTCAAGGGCCTCTAGCTGGCCAGGAGTGAGGCTTAGAGTTCAGTTAACTCCTTATGTGCCAGAGAGAAAAGAAGAGGAAGAAAGGGAGAAGCCAAGCACACACATAGACACACACAAACACACACTTAGGCTTGGCCTGACCACCCGTTGTAACATTTCACAAGTGTTCATACATAATTATATACATATACATATATGTATGTACATACATATAGGCAACCAGACAATACCAATATATATTTGGTGGATCGGGCTGACCCCAAATGACACACTTTATTTCTTCTCTCTGGCAGTTTATACCTTCTTGGACAAAAGTTCTCCATGGAATTACCTCATAGATAAAGTTACACAAAAGGGACGTCACAGAAGGATGTCTGTAGTAAGTTTAAAGCAGTGTTTCATTCTATAAGCTCATTATAAGTTCAAAGCAATAGTTTCACATGGCCTTGCTTCACCATAGTGCACCTATGATGGCCTCATCCTTGGACCTGGCCTAGAATGTTTTCCCTTAATCACAGATTTGTTCCAAGCCTGCACTCTTTTTTTTTTTTTTTTTTTTTTTTTTTTTTGGTCCTTTTTTTCGGAGCTGGGGACTGAACCCAAGCCTGCACTCTTATCCTAGTACAGCTCATCCATGACATTTGAAGGTTTACAGAGCTCTATTTGTAGCTTTATTCTATGTGGGGCTTGAGATTACTTGTATGAACTTAAGAACCATCAGAAATTGTGAAAACTCTTCAGTTTGTCTATACAGCATTACTGCATGAGGATAGATCTTCATGTTGAGCTGCAGGAAATCTGCCCAATAGGAATCCTTAGGCTATGGAATAGTGGCAGGAAAGGCACAGCAGCAGCGAGAGGCAACCCTGGGATGGAGTCTTCGGTGACCTTGCATGTCAGAGCTCACCCATCGAAAGCCATGCGAATGCCAGGAGAGGGACGTGCTCCCACCCTTCATGAGACTCTGCCTCCGTTTACCCTGAGTAAAATGAATTCTGTTTCATTTGTGAAGTTTCTGTAAAACCTCACCAAGTGACTGCATTTGGGAGGAGGTGACGAAGACCTTCAAGTTCCCCTGGTGGGAAGGGAGCTCCTGTGATCTGCCTGACAGGGCCACACACTGAACAAATCAGAATGCCCGCATTGCTACACACACATACTTACTGTATGTGGGACTGAGGTGTGAGAACCATGTGGCCCCGATGACAAATAGAGTTGTGGCAGACAAGTGGGGGCCTCAGAGGGAGTTAATTGTTAAAGCAGGAAACCACCATATTTACCTGTGGCTTCTTATACCGTGCGCTTGCCTGCCGCTGTCTACTGCTTCTGCACACCTTGTTGCCTTTGCCCTGGTTGTTACCTGACGTCACTGCTGTCCAGACTGTCTCTGTGCTGTCAGGTCATGGTGCACACGCATGAGGGTTCATGATGCAGTCCTATGGGCTGGGATGTGCTTATTCAGCAATCTCGGCTCCCAGGAATGGAGAAGAGCCTTTGCTCCCTCCCTCCCTCCCTCCCTCTCTCCCTCCCTCCCTCCCTCCCTCTCTCCCTCCCTCCCTCCCTCCCTCTCTCCCTCCCTCCCTTCCTCCCTTTACTCTTACGTAGGACATACTCTCCTCTCTCCCCAGATCTCCCCTCTGGTGTGCTTCCTACTGTCCCCCGCAGCATCCTTCATCACTGGACAGTTAATCAATGTGGACGGAGGCCAGGCTCTGTACACTCGCAACTTCACGATACCAGGTAAGCAGCCAGGAAGTGGAGAGTCACAGGCCCTTCCCTGTCCATGCTCCATGTCTTAAGTTGCTAGCTCAGAGGTGGGGGTTTTCTTTCATAGGCCATCAAAAAGTACAAAATGTTAATTTTTATGATGGGATTTTAAAGAAAAGTGTTCTCAGCTGCAAAAAAAAAAAAAAAAAAAAAATCTAAACCTCTAAGTCCAAAGAAGGACCAAAAGGAGGCAAAGGCTGGCTGTGCTCAGAGGTTTACAGATTCCTCTTTCCACTCTCTAAGTGTTGCATAGATCGAAGAGGGGCGGTCCAGTTCGACTTTGTCCTCTCTTTGGAATATATACAGCAAGTGAAATGATGAATTTCTGTATTCAATAAGTTTTATTCACAAAAGCAGTATTTTTAAAGATTTATTTTAATTGTTGAATGTATATGAGTGCTCTGTGTGCATGTACATCTGCAGGCCAGAAGTGAGCATTGGACCTCATTATAGATGGTTGTGAGCCACCATGTGGCGGCTGGGAACCTAGGACCTCTGGAAGAGCAGTCAGTGCTCTTAACTGCGAAGCTATCTCTTCAGCCCCATAAAAGCAGACTTTACTTTATCCTATTGAAACAGAATCTCACTGTATAGCTCAGGCTAGCCCCAGCCTCCCATTACAGGTCTGTGCAACAATGCTTGGTTTGAAAACCTTACTTACATGAATTCAATTCAATAACAATATTACATACAATTAGATGTGTAAATTTGTATCTCTTTTGGTGTTGGGAGGGAGGGTCTTATAAAATCAGATAGTCCAGCCCAGAACTCAGGAGGCAGAGGCAAGGAGATCTCTGTGAGTTCCCCAGACCAGCCAGGACCTCAGAGGGACACCCTGCTCCTTCTCCCCACACCCCCCAAAAAACCCAACAACACCAAAACAAATAAAATCAGATAGTCCAGAGTTCTATTTTTCAAATGACAAAACAAATCCACAAAAAAATAGAAAACACAGGCTTGAGTGGTGACTCAGTAATTAGGAGCACTGGCTGCTCTTGCAGGGAACCCAGGTTCAACTTCCAGCTCCTTCATGGTGGCTCACAACCGTCTTAAAGATGGGGGAACTGATACCCTCCTTTGGCATCCACATATACATAAGCATAAATAAACATTGTTTAAAGCATGCTAACGTCCAGGGGTGTTGCTCTTGATAGACTCCTTTACCAGTATATGCAAACCCTGGGTTGAACTCCCAGCACCCCATAAAACCAGAAGTGGTGGTGCACGCCTTTAGCCCCAATTATTCAAGGTGTTAGAGGCAGGAGAAACAAAGGTTCATGGTCATCCTCAGATACATACCAAGTTTTAGGCCAGCCTGGGCTATGTAGCATAGATTGAAGATCTTTTAAGAAATGCACATTTAAAAAAAAAGCAAAACCCAAAGCCTCAGGGAAAACATAAACACACATATATTTGCCCTCTTTCTAAAGATAATTACTAGTTTCCATTAGCAAACAAACTCCTGGTTGCTAAGGCTGCTTCCTGTTCTCTATCCTGTGGATTTCTTATGTGGATATGGTGATATCCCTAATGCTGTGAATGTCTGGTTGGTTGATTCCCCCCCCCTTTGGTGTTTTGAGATAGGGTCTCACTGTCTACCTGTCTCTGCCTCCCGAGTGTTGGAATTAAGGGCATATGCCACTGTGCCTGGCTCCTTTACCTTTTTGAAGACAGTGCCCCCCCCCCCCAAGCAGGACTGATACAACTCTCCTGTGCTTTGCATTTTGCATTTGCAAAATTGCATTCTGGCTTTGCAACTGAGGACCTAACAAATCATAGTATTAGGGCTGTGGTGCCACGGGCCTTTAATCCCAGCACTCCAGAAGAGAGGTGAAACCAATCTGCTCTACGTAGTGAGTTCCAGCACAGCCAGGGACCCTGCAGAGACCCTGCCTCCAAACAAAAACACCCAAGACTATATTTCCTAGGGATGTTAGGGGATTAGAGTACACATGGTATCAGGTCCTGTGTGGCTGTCACCATTGACCTTTCAGGCCAGGAAGCTATTGGCTCATGAAGAGGTGAGACATATCTAAGGGCCTTTGTCTCTTCCTCTGTTTGTTCCCATGAGGTGTCATCCTTATGAGGCTGGCTTCCTTGGTCTTAGGATGGCAGCCTGCCACTCTGAGACCACGTGTTTCTCTGTCCACATCCAGCTGATTGAAGAGCCAGGAGACAGAAGGGTTGCACCTCAGCATGACCTCCTCAGTTCCGAGTCTGCTCTAGGGTGGAGCAACTCACAAAGATGTCCACTTGTATGTAGCCAGGCACCCGAAGCAGGGAGTGGGGGGCACTGAAGTTACCCCTTTTACTTGCAGGAAGACTCAGCTGAGAAAGCTAGTGAGTAGCAGGCCCGACATTCAAGCAGAAGGATTTTTGCAGAACTGCCTGTCCTGCAGAGCTCTTAGCCTCCATGAGCTAAGAAGCAAGGCAGCAAAGAAAACCATAAGGCTTGGTAGAAACTGGGGCGATGGGTCTAAGAGATTTGCAACTGACACTTTTCCGCTTACTAAACAGATCATGACAACTGGCCTGTGGGAGCTGGGGACTCTTCTTTTATCAAGAAGGTGAAGGAATCTTTGAAGAAGCAAGCCAGGCTCTAAGCCAAGGAGACAGCCACCCATTGTGTTTCCTGCGTGCCTTAACGTCCTGAGAATGTTCGTACTTCATAAGAACTTACGATTTCTGTGGGGGAAAATCACTTTAATGTTAATAGTTTTATCTTTGTAAAAAACTACTCCCAAAATAAATGTATCTTCATGTTCAAACCAGTTATCATCTAATGATTTTTTTAAATATTTATTTATTTTATGTATGTGAGTACACTGTCAGTATCTTCATGCACACCAGAAGAGGGCATCAGATCCTATTCAGGTGGTTGAGAGCCACCATGTGGTTGCTGGGATTTGAACTCAGGTCCTCTGGAAGAGCAGTCAGTGCTCTTAACTGCTGAGCCATTGCTCCAGCCCCCTGATTTTTTTAAGGATTCCCTTTTTATTATTATTTTAAACTGTGTATGTTGGGGGAGAGGGGTGCATGCTCAGGGGGGCAGCGCCCAAGGAAGCCAGATGCATCAGATCCCTGTGAACAGGAACTTTAGACAGTGTGACCAGCTGATGTGGATATGAGAACTGAATTCACTTGGGGCTTCCAGAAGAGCAGTAAATACACTTAACCACTGAGCTGTCCCTCCAACCTCCTAACCTAGGTTTTTTTTTTTCTTTTTTAAAGGTTTATTTTACACACACACACACACACACACACACACGCACGCACGCGCACACACACACACTATAGCTGTCTTCAGCCACACCAGAAGTGAGCATCAGATCTCATTACAGACGGTTGTGAACCATCATGTGGTTGCTGGGATTTGAACTCAGGACCTCTGGAAGAGCAGTACCTGGGACTTTTTTTTTTTAAAGAACAGACAGAGATTAACAAACTTAAGGGTATATTCTTATTTCCAGGAGAGATATTTGAAAAGCTGTAACCATTCAGGGTCACAAAGGTGTGTGGTGGCACATATCTGCAATTCCAGAACAGAGGTAGGGAAGATCAAGGTTCAAGGCCATCCTCGGCCACATAGGGAAATCATGAACTCATGAACGCTTTTGCAATCTTATTGCAAAATAAAAATGAGAACAGTGAAACTGTGGCATATTTATGATTAACACAGATGGAGCAGGGTAGTTTGTAGTTCTCATGAGTCATAGTTGTGTAAGACTAAAACTACTGCCGGTAGGAAGTGTGGCATAGGTCGCAGTCTGTGGTTCCACATCACAAGGCGTTCTTGCAGCTCCTTGGTGGAGAGGTTCCCGGATGGGATATCATTCTGCATGGGATGGCTTACTCACGAATATGACTTTCTGTTAGCTCCCCTGACGGTGCTGCTGCTGGGTGACTGCAGAGAGGGAAGGCAGACCCTCGCCTTGAATAACTATAACTTCGACAAGAGGATGTCAAAACAAAGAATTCCTAAGTATGACAGGGGATTTGTGGTAGAGGGCTGACGAGGAATATACAAAACCTTGGAAAGCGTGAGAATAGCCAGCAGTACGGGAGGGCTGAGAGGAAGCATTCCCCTACCCAATACACTCAAGTCTAATAGAGTGGTCACCGCTGTGGCTCCATGCAAAGCAGAGAAGTAACTGTGTGGTACTGTTTATAGAACTTTCTAGAATCCCATTTTAGTGTACTAAGGACAACTGCATGTGCACGATGTCTCACCAGAGGACTCTGCTGCATCACCCTATGGAGGTGCAGGACAAGCTTGGTACTGTTGGCTCCGTGGAAGTCGCTTGCCTCTGCACTGAGAAGCTGAACTCACCTCCTCTTACATCTGCAGATCTCAATTTTTGGGTCAGGACCATCAAAACCACGCACTTCTGATGGTCCTGAGCCTCCCAACCATGGATTCACTTTCGTTGCTACTTGGTAGCTGTAATTTTGCTACTGAGCCATGTTTCAGTTCCTAAAACCATTAGAAATGTGTGTTTTACATGCTCCACTATGTTCATAGCAGCCTTATTTATAATAGCCAGAAGCTGGAAAGAACCCAGATGCCCTTCAACAGACGAATGGATACAGAAAATGTGGTACATCTATCCATTCTACAATGGAATACTACTCAGCTATCAAAAACAATGACTTTATGAAATTCATAGGCAAATGGATGGAACTGGAAAATATCATCCTGAGTGAGGCAACCAAATCACAGAAAAACACACATGGTATGCACTCACTGATAAGTGGATATTAGCCCAAATGCTCAAATTACCCTAGATGCACAGAACACATGAAACTCAAGAAGGATGACCAAAATGCGAATGCTTCACTCCTTCTTTAAAAGGGGAACAAGAACATCCTTAGGAGGGGATAAGGAGGCAAAGTTTAGAACAGAGGCTGAAGGAACGCCCATTCAGAGCCTGCCCATGTGGCCCATACATATACAGCCACCAAACTAGATAAGATGGATGAAGCAAAGAAGTGCAGGCTGACAGGAGCCGGATGTAGATCTCTCCTGAGAGACACAGCCAGAATACAGCAAATACATAGGCGAATGCCATCATTAAACCACTGAACTGAGAACGGGACCCCCGTTGAAGGAATCAGAGAAAGGACTGAAAGAGCTGAAGGGGCTTGAGACCCCATATGAACAACAATGCCAAGCAACCAGAGTTTCCAGGGACTAAGCCACTACCTAAAGACTATACATGGACTGACCCTGGACTCTGACCTCATAGGTAGCAATGAATATCCTAGTAAGAGCACCAGTGGAAGGGGAAGCCCTGGGTCCTGCTAAGACTGAACCCCCAGTGAACTAGATTGTTGGGGGGAGGGCGGCAATGGGGGGAGGATGGGGAGGGGAACATCCATAGAGAAGGGGAGGGGGAGGGATTAGGGGGATGTTGGCCCGGAAACCGGGAAAGGGAATAACGTTTGAAATGTAAAAATAAGAAATACCCAATTTGGGGCTGGGGATTTAGCTCAGTGGTAGAGCGCTTACCTAGGAAGCGCAAGGCCCTGGGTTCGGTCCCCAGCTCCGAAAAAAAGAACCAAAAAAAAAAAAAAAAAAAAAAAAAAGAAAGAAAGAAATACCCAATTTAATAAAGATGGAAAAAAGAAAGAAAGAAAAGAAATGTGTGTTTTATGATGGTCGCAACCCACAACTTGAGAAACGCTGTCCTACAGTGCCTCTGTCACCCACTACTGATAATGTCTAAGGCCAGCTGGCAAACCACATAAAGGGCCCAGTTCAGTTTTCACAAGGCTGACAGACAGTAAACTGTTAATCGTTTGGAGTGGCAGTTTTGCTGGGTATAATGTTACACCTGTGACTCCGGCATTCAGGGTGTGAAAGCAGGAGGCTCAGACACTCAAGAGTCATCTCCCCTACATTGTGAGTTCCACTTTGTACAGCCTTGGATCTGTTGAAATCCTGCCCCACCATTGCTGTGCACACAGTTCTAAACTGTGCCTGACTGTTCTGTGGCCTGCAGCATCTTCTGTGCTGTCTTGGAGTGGGTGGGTAAGAATTCCTGTGAGATATAGAAATAACACTTTGTTCCCTCCTTTCTGGGCCAAATGATCGGGGTGTTGCTGACCACTACTCAGGGTTCTTTGTTGCAAACACTCTACTCCCAGGTTGTTTTATGAACAGAGCTATCTATCACATGGCTCTAATCTACACAGTGAAACAGCTATTACTATTAAGGGGCTCCTTTAATAAGGGCTGTCATGTGACTAGGTGCAATGTGCCTAGGAAATTGCCTCTTGGGGTCCAAAATGAGACTGCAAATCTTCAACTTGGTTCTACTTTCAGTTTGCCTTCTGCACTGGCTATTGAATAAGTTTAGACTTATCTCATATTAAGACACGTCAGCGAATAAATAGCTACAGGCAAGTCATCAGTCTTTTGTTTAACCATCATCATCCCCCCGAGGGGGTGCACCGTTCCTGGAGGTACTGCAATACCAGGTCGATGCGTGGAGTGGACGGAGCAAGCTCCTATTCCAACTCCTAGTTCCAAAAATCCATTTAATATATTGTCCTCGGATAGAGGACGTATCAGATATTAAACTGATAAGAACAGATACTACACTTGATCTTAGCCAAAAGGCCGAGAAGCGATGCCTGGCAACCAGCACGCAGCCATGCTCTGCGTCCGCGAGACACATTAACATCGTGGTGACCACCCGCAACCTTTACTTCCTGCTTCTCCTGCGGTTCCTCCCTCCTCCCATCCGCGTCCGCGTCCCTACATCTCCACTCCACCTCCCGTACCCACAGCTTCAGCTACAATTTCCACGACCTCGGCTCTCCCGGCGTTCCCGAGCGCGTAACCCAGTCTAATTTGCATGCCCCGCCCTAGAGGGCGTGGTGGCCGAGATTGGCAACTACTCCCGGGTGTCTCGGCAAGGCGCGCACGCCGGCTCCGGGACACTTCCGGTTTATCCTCCACTGAAAACGGAAGCGAGAGAGGAGGGTCTGCAGCTAGATGTACCTGAGAAGCAAAGTACAGGAATGGAGGCCGAAGGGCTGACCTACTTGTCTAGTTCGCGTTGTCTGGAAGACGAGCTTTTAAGTTGAAGTTTATGTCACTTGTGTCAGTATTTGGACTTTGGAGGTGGTCCAAGAAGCGCAAGTGCTTTATTCCAAGCCAACTCTCAAATACCAGACCTGACAACAAACTTAGCATGAGCTCTGGAAGGTTATGGTTTCCTCTGTAAAGTCATTGCACAGCCCCTTTAAATTAAGTCCAGTCATAAGGGTTCTTGCTAAGCTGAGTGATTTAAGTTCCATTCCTGACCTACCCAGCTGGTGGAAGGAAACGGTTGACTCCTGCCATTTGTTCTCTGGTCCCCATATGCTCTGTCTGGCATGCACTACACCACCCCTCCGCCACCCCCACGTGTTTGAAAATTTAGAGAAAAGAAAGCAGGGAGCCAGTTGACACTGCCTATAATTTCAGCACTTGGGAAATACATAGCTTTAGGTTTCAAACAGAGCCTCAGCCATGAAACCATTAAGGCTAAAATGCTAGATTCTTTTTTTTTTTTTTTAATCTGAAAAAAGGGGCTAGAGAGATGGTACAGTTGATAAGACGTCTAACTGCTGTTAAAAGGAACAAGTTCAATTCTCAGCCAATTCTCACATCGGGAGACTTGGGGACCTGCAGGCATCAGCACATACATGCACATACCCGGAAACAGGTACATACACACAAATAAAAGTAAAAATCTTTTTAAGAGAAAAAAAAATCTGAAAGAGGTTTTAGTGAAGAGAAAATACCAAGAGAAAGTAATGGAATTAGGGGACATTTCAGGGGGTGCAGTGGAAACCTAGTCCATAGAAGCTGCAAGAGTGGGGTTGGGGATTTAGCTCAGTGGTAAAGCGCTTGCCTAGGAAGCGCAAGGCCCTGGGTTCGGTCCCCAGCTCTGAAAAAAAGAACCAAAAAAAAAAAAAAAAAAAAAAAAAAAAAAAGAAGAAGAAGAAGCTGCAAGAGCAGCCCTAGCAAAGACTATTAGGGTCTCAGAGCCTGAACCAGCCACCTTCTGCAACCAGGCAAAGGCCTCCAGTGGAGGGATTGGGGCACCAACCCAGCCACAAAACGTTCAACTTCAAGTTTGTTATGTCTGTAGAATGTTCTGGGACTGGAGCCTAAGCACCATGAGAACACAGCTCACAGAATCAACTGACACTCATGGAGGCCTGAAGAGGTCAGGGAGCCTGTAAATGCCTGACCTGGGTCCTTGCCATGCATGCTATGGTCATGTAGCCTGGTATTTCTTGTGGGAAACACAGCAGTGAGAGTGGAGGCTGTCCCTGCCACTCACCTACTTGTGAGACTCTTTCTCCACGATTTCCTCATCCAGCCTTGATGTGATGGTATGTATGTTCCTGGCCTTATTGTAGCTTGTTATGCTGTGTTTGATTGTTGTCCTTAGGAGGCCTGCTCTTTTCTGGGTGGAGGCAGAACAGGGTGAATCTGGGGGTGGGGGGAGACGGAGGGGGGAACACTGGGGGAAAGGGAATCTTCAGTCCAGATAAAATATACGAGAGAATAAGAAATATTTTATTTTATGTGTATGAGTGTGTTGCTTGCATATATGTCTGGGCACTACCTGCCTGGTGCCCATGGAAGTCAGAAGGTATTGGCTCCCATAGGACTGCTGACCAGACAGTACCCTTAACCTCTGAGCTTGTTTCTTAAGCTCCTGAATGTTTGTTCCCATCTTATTTTAAAATCATGCATACAAAGGGGTGGGGGGGGGGGTGCAGGCCGGCGCCTGGTGCCAGCTGTAGTTAATTTGTTGTTGGTTTTTTGTTGGCATTTTTCATTTTTTTTTTTTGATAACACATTGCAAGGGGAACAGCCCCTAATTATTTTGCTTGATTCCTCAAACAAGTTTAAACAATAGCCTGTGTTTTAAACAAAATGGTAGCACATTCCTTTCAGGCCCGTCACTAGAATTTATTTCAGAGGAATGCTGACATCTAGGACTCTCTCTGACACTACTTCTGTCAGTGAATCCTTATTTCTATGTGAAAGAGCAAACCTAGAAATAACGTAACAGGTCTTTGCTGTGAAAATCAGCATAGACGCAAAGGAAATTTTAGCTCTTGGAAAAACAAGTAAACCTAGAGTCTTCACTGCCACCGGCCTCATTTCAGTCTGCTGCTTGTTCACCTAACACTAGCAAGTGTTTTGTGGCAGAGCAAGCTGAACATGATTTGTACACCCTTGTACATCGATCTTTTCAGGTCAAAACTATGGTATGTAAGATAACACTAAGACTGAATTGCAGTCGCGGCTGGCAAAAATGCTACCACAAAAACATGTAGAAAACTTCGCCCTCCAGATGCGGTGGCTGCAGTGCAACTTCCACAGAGCTGAGTGGCCTCAGCTGAGAGCCGAGCGGTGGCGGCAGTGCACCCCAGGACAGGAGCAGATCACCTTATCCCTGCGACTTCGCCATGGATGAGTGTTATGTACCTGTATACCTGCACTGCCAATGTGTATCCCTCCACCCTATGCTGACCTTGGCAAAGCAGCCAGAGATATTTTCAACAAAGGATTTGACTTTGGGTTGGTAAAGCTGGATGTGAAACAGGAACTGGTAAAGTCAGTGGGACCTTGGAGACCAAGTACAAATGGTGTGAGTCTGACTTTCACCGAGAAATGGAACACTGATAACACCCTGGGGACAGAGATTGCAATTGAAGACTAGATTTGTCAAGGTTTGAAAACTGACCTTTGCCACCACCTTTTCACCAAACACTGGAAAGAAAAGTGGTAAAATCAAGTCTGCTTACAAGAGGGAATGTATGAACCTTGGCTGTGATGTTGATTTTGCAGGACCTACCATCCATGGATCAGCTGTCTTTGGTTACCACCAGGGCTGGCTTGCTGGGTACCAAAATGACCTTTGACAAGTCAAAGTTAACAAGCGGCTACAGGATTGGGGACTTCCAAGTTACACACAAATAAAAATAACGGGTCAGAATTTGGAGTATCAATTTATCAGAAAGTATGTGAAGATTTTAATCAGTAAACCTTGCTTGGACATCAGGTATCAGCTGCATTCGTTTTGGCATTGCAGCTAAATACCAGTTAGACCCCACCGCTTCTATTTCTGCAAAGGTCAACAAATCTAGCTTAGTTGGAGTGTGCTATACACTGGGGGAAGAGCTTTAATGCTGGAGTCCACAAACTTGGACTTGCCTCAGAAACCGCTCAGAACCGATATCTGGCCTTATATCTCCACGCAACAGGCAAGCTCCCCCTTTACCTCTAGAAGATGGTCACATCAAAGGATGATAAACCAAGAGCTGTGTTTTCAACTTTTATAGATAGTCACCGGTTGGCTGATTTATTTCATTATCAGAGTAGATGTCGTGCAGCCTAACAAGTTCCTTTTTTTTATAGGATTTATTCATTTATTATATATAAGTACACTGTAGCTGTCTTCAGATACACCAGAAGAGAGCATCGAATCTCTTTACAGATGGTTGTGAGCCACCATGTGGTTGCTGGGAATTGAACTCAGAAAACCCGCAAGGGAAAAGTAGAGGAAACAAAAAGCACACTCTTTTGTTTGACCATCATTGTTCCCCCGAGGGGGTGCACCGTTCCTGGAGGTACTGCAATACCAGGCCGATGCGTGGAGTGGACGGAGCAAGCTCCTATTCCAACTCCTAGTTCCAAAAATCCATTTAATATATTGTCCTCGGATAGAGGACGTATCAGATATTAAACTGATAAGAACAGATACTACACTTGATCTTAGCCAAAAGGCCGAGAAGCGATGCCTGGCAACCAGCACGCAGCCATGCTCTGCGTCCGCGAGACACATTAACATCGTGGTGACTACCCGCAAACCTCACTTCCTGCCTCCTCCTCGGCTCCTCCCTCCTCCCATTCGCGTCCGGGTCCTTCCCATCTCCACTCCACCTCCGGCATCCACAGTTTCACTACAATTCCCACGACCCCGGCTCTCCCAGCGTTCCGGAGCGCGCACGCCGAGTCTCATTTGCATGTTCCGCCCTCTCGCGAGGGGCGTGGCGACGCACGCCCACCTAGGCCCATGCAGGTCGCCACACCTCTTGCGACGAGGCAGGACATGCAAATAACCTCCCGCCGGCCTCTGTTTTTTCACAGGCTGACTCACAGACAATTCCGATTTGGAATCCACCAGAAATCCAGCGACCTGAAGGGGGCGGGTCCACGGCCAGACGAAGCCGAAAAGCCCCCGAGGCAAGACCCGGCAGGACCCGGCAGGACGAGGCAGGACAGTGGCTGAAGGGTGAACCTACTGCTCCTGATCACGTTGGCTTAAGCCAGTCTTCCCGAGTAGAGAGGCTGGCTCCGAGAGCGGTGGGAAGCGCAGGGAGTCTGGCAGGGAGTTCTCTCTGTTAAGTGTTTCCACAGTGTTGTCAAGGCAAACTTATTTAGGTAAAAACTGTAATAAATGTTGACCAAAAGAAAAAAACCATATATTGAAATTCCTTAATAAATTGCGTGATGTCTTGAACTTTTCTATAGTTTTCAGGCTTAAAAAAAAAGCCGATGGTTACATGATCAAATGCAATAATAATGCAGGGATCGGCCTTTGGCACGTGGTAGTGAAGAGTGGACGGACTCACTACTCTTCTAGCAGAGATCTTACAGGCTGAGAGATCCTTGGCGCCCAGAACCTCTGATCATTTTCGATTAAAGGACAGTAGGTGACAGAATGGCGACTCACAGAGGATTCTAACATAATCCTGATGGGAATTTACCCAGAATTTATACTGAAGAGCTGTAGGGGCTCTGGCCTGGTTCTGTGTCTCTTTGAGTGTTATAGGGGATAAAGCTGGGTAGGATGCTGTACACTTTACAACCCCAGCGACTGGAAATTCGGAATGGAGGACCAGACCAGGCAAAGCCTAAACCATATGAGACCCAGCCTCAAGTCAAAGACGATTTGCCAAATATAAAGAGCAGAATGCTAAAAGAGCACAGTTCTAAATGTGCTTATGTGTTATGTACTCAGATTTGTAGGATCTGGGCTTAGAACTGTCCCCTTCCCCAAGACTTTGGGACCTCTTATGCCAAACACAAACATCACCCTGATTCATCCTGTTAAAGACTTTTTGTTGTGTTTTCTTATATCTGTAACTTTGTATCCATCACCTACTGAATGAATTTTCATTAGCATTTAGTTGATTTAGGAGAAGGTACCTGTGGTGGTTTGAAAGAGAATGGCCCCCATAGACTCGTATATTTGAATGCTCAGTCACCAGGCACTGGAATGTTTGGAAGGATTAGAAGGTGAGGCCTGGTTGGAGAAAGTGTGACACTGGGGATGGTCTTTGAGGTTTCAAAAGCCCATGCCAAACCCAGAACTTCTCTTTCTGCCTATGTACCAGGAAGTAGCTCTCAGCTACTGTTCCAGAGCCTGCCTGCAAGCCAACATGCTTCCTACCACATGATAACGGGCTACACCTCTGAAACTGTAAGCCAGCCCCAGTTAAATGCTTTTTCTTACAAGAGTTGCCCTGGGGGTTGGGGATTTAGCTCAGTGGTAGAGCGCTTGCCTAGGAAGCACAAGGCCCTGGGTTCGGTCCCCAGCTCTGAAAAAAAAGAACCAAAAAAAAAAAAAAAGAGTTGCCCTGGTCCTGGTGCAGCAGCAAAACAGTAACTAAGACAGCACACCATTACATAGGTTATGCTTAATTTTTGTCAGATAACTCAATAAGAGGGCAGGAATACTTATTATTGTAGGACTAATCTTGCAGAGGTGGGAAAAGATTTGAGGCCAGATACATGTGATCATTATTCCTATCAGTACTGGAAAAGTTATGACAGGAAAGCTGTGTCAGAGTTCATTAAGAAAATACAATAAAATGGGGATATTGGGTACACTGGTATAGTTAACAATGGGTTTGTAAAGATGTCGCAGTAGATTAAAACATGAAAAAGACAGGCCTGAAGTAAGTACAAAGGACCCAATGCACTAATCAAAGCGTGGCCTTCTCAAGGCACATATAGACATTTAAGGTTCATATGTGAGTAGAAGACAAAGACTTGTGCTCACAAACACTGAAAAAGCCAGGAGACTTTAAACACAAAGAAAGAAGATTTCATCTGTACCCCTGGAATGCCAGAAAAAGGATGTATTTACAACCTGGTGTTTCCTCGATATCTGCCGTTACGGGTTCCGCCTGTATTCCCCAGAATTTGTTTCACTTCTCCTAGGTCTTGAGCATTGCTTTACTCTATAAAACCTATCCTTAGCAGTGATGTCATCTGTGCTTTACAACAGTATAGGGACTCCCATAGATTCCATGCCTTACCCCAATCTATGGTAGACCTCCACCAACACACACACACACACACACACACACACACACACACACACACACACACACACAGTGTGCATTTTCTCTGAGGATGAATTTTTCAGGGGCTGGAGAGATGGCTCAGTGGTTAAGAGCACTGACTGCTCTTCCAGAGGTCCTGAGTTCAAATCCCAGCAACCACATGGTGGCTCACAACCACCTGTAATGGGATCTGATGCCCTTTCTGGTCTGAAGACAGCGACAGTGTACTCATGGGCATAAGATAAATAAATAAATCTTTTTTTTAAACATTTATTTATTTATTATGTATACATCATACAGCTTTCTGCCTGCATGTATGCAACTACAGGCCAGAAGAGGACACCAGACCTGATTACAGGTGGTTGTGAGGCACCATGTGGTTGCTGGGATTTGAACTCAGGACCTCTGGAAGAGCAGTCGGGTGCTCTTAACCGCTGAGCCATCTCTCCAGCCCATAAATAAATCTTTTAAAAAAAATAGTTTGATGCCTTTGTATTCCATGAAGTCACTAAGTTGATGCCACAGATGTGAGGAGAAAGACCACTGACCCAAATAATTAATAATAACCATTATTAAAGCTTTTAAAAAATTCATGTACTTGGGGTTGGGGATTTAGCTCAGTGGTAGAGTGCTTGTCTAGCAAGCGCAAGGCTCTGGGTTCGGTCCCCAGCTCTGAAAAAAAGAAAAAAAAAATTCATGTACTTGGGCTCAGCGGTTAAGAGCACCGGACTGTTCTTCCAGAGGTCCCGAGTTCAATTCCCAGCAACCACATGGTGGCTCACAACTATCTGTAAAGAGATCCGATGCCGTCTTCTGGGGTGTCTGAAGACGGCTACAGTGTACTTATATATAATAATAATAAAAAAATTCATGTACTCTGATTGTGTCTCCCTAAAGTTGAGGCTCAAGAGATCAGCATTGGACTGGTGAATATAAGTTTTTGTTTTTTTTTTAAGATCCAGTTGATAAGATATAATTGCCCACTTAGACATACAAAGCCCGGTACCATCCATCCCTAGGAACATTGATAACAACCTGTAAATACACAGAGCAGAATCTTAACATCACCTGCTATGGCTTCTCACCCCTCTCCACCTCCTGTCTCTCCTTTCTCCTCCAGTCTCCTCCTCCTCCTTCAAACTTCTCTTCCGACCATCCTTCCTTCTCCTCCAATGATAGGCCTCCTTCTATCCTGTACCGGCCCCTCACCTGTATTTTACAAATTCAATGGGGAGGTGGTTCTGGTGAAGTCACCTGAGTTCTAATGAGTAGTGAGTAGGCAGTTGTCCTTGGGGCAGTGGAATTAGCATCAAAATACAGATAACTCCAGGGCAAACCACAACATTTACCCCTTTTTGTCCAGTTAAAAAGCCTTTTCACAGCTACCGTGTACTCATATACATAAAATAAATAAAATCTTTAAAAAAAAAGCCTTTTCACTTATATATAAATTGAGTACAATTATTACCATTCTACAATTTATAAAGCATACGATATACTCAACATCCAGTCCATCACTATGTCAATTAAACAGAACATTTAGTTATCCATTCCAGCTTAAGAAAGGCTTAAAATCTATATTATATCTTGGCTAGCTTGTATACTATCTGATAACTATCCAATAAAATATATATTCAGAGTTATACAGCCTGATAGGCTATGAGACTATAATCAGTCTTCAACCCCGTCAGAAATCTGAGAATGACCAAATATCTATACACATAGGAAGCCTAACACGGCTTCCAGAACTGAGAGGTTGTAGAGACAAATCTCCACTAGCGCAGTCCCCTGTTAGCAACATGTGAGCGCAAGTCTTCAGCCTTCTGGCCCAAAATCAACTGACAGGCTCTTGAAATGCAAATTTTGAAGGGCTGATCACCCTGTCTTGGCAGAATTTATCAGTCAACTATTCTGCATAATTTGTCCTTTTCTGGACAGTATTAGTCTGCAGATGAAACAGGCGGTTTTGTCCAGTGGCTGCCTAGCCACAAAGTATTGCCTCATCTGGAGGTAGAGATGTTCAAATTCTTCATTAAATCCGCCAAAGGGGAACTGTTAGGAGCAGATATGTCTCAACAAAAGATAAATACCTTTAAATCTCAAATTTTGTGGATATCTGACATTTTTGAAAACCATCTATCTATATAAGGTAATCTGAACTGTTGTCTCCATATCCTAAATTTTATCTTGAAAGTACTCTCACAAACTCAGAGCCATGACTTTGCTATTTGAATCTTAACTCACAGGTGCAATCAACTCAGAAGTTTGTAATGACAACAATAGAAGAACTGGCTCTAAACCTTGTACTTTTAAACTTTTTTGACAAATAAATTCTATACGAAAGCAAAGATATCATTTTAGCTTAATTACCAAATGAGATTATGACTGTACAATTCAATCTAGCTAATTCCTCCCCGTTAAATTACAACCAATTTTAAATTCCTCATAAAAACAACTTTAGAATAACCACTTTCAGCCCCCCCAAAGTCCAGGGAATTGGGGCGACGACTCCTCCATAACTTCTTCAAGCTGTATATGGGTGTTGAGCTATCCTTGGGGGTAGGGGGTAGGAAGAATGAAGCAAATGCTGTAGCCAATGTGTCCTGACTGGACCCAGCTGAAAGTCCTTGAGATCAGGATTCCAAGTAGGCACACACTGTAAAATACAACTCTCAAGACAAAAGTTTAGAATGGAGATATCTTTTTGTTTGACTCTCCTGAATAAATTTTTCAGGCGGTCTACCTCAATCAAATCTGATCAGTATGACTCTGTGAGATTTCCAGAGCCTAATCACACTTTTTAAAAGCACAAAGACAAAATCTTTCTCCCAAAATTCTGTGTTCCTTAGTCTGAAACTAGAAAAGCTTGTATCTTGCACTCTCTCCCAGAGTAATAATATAATCATAAAACTCAAAGTCACACCCATTATGAAGATTAAACAATTTTTTAAAAAAGGAAGCAAGCTAAACAATGAGCCTGATAGGCTTATCAGGAAATTAACCCAAAATTCCCGTGGAGCCCACGTTAAGAGACTTTGAGCTTCCTGTTGTGGTAAATATCAAAAGTAACCACAAACCCTTGCTAGCCAGCATCAACCAGCCATATGGCCTTTAGCAGGGTAATTCATAAGACAAACCAAATACTTTCTATCAATTCCAGTATCAATAAGCAACATATCAAACCAGGACTTTAGCCCAAAATATCTCAATCTGTTAAGCTCTCTACCTGGAGCCACAGATTTTTATTTAACCTTAATAACTTCTATAATATATGCCTGCATTCACTCTCCTTGGTGTTACAGACATTCGGGTAATCTCTTTATTCTCTTCTTTCTAAAAACAAACTCAATCACCTTTTAATAATACCCGTAATTAAGAAGTAGCTTGTCTAACTAGGATTTCAACCCAAAATTCCCGTGAAGCCCGCGTTAAAAAGAATATGAGTATCCCTGAAAGACTTTCTAAACAACTTTCTTTAAAAAGCAACTTTTAATCTCTAACTCTGAGCTGCCATTACTTCTCACACAGCAGGGGACCTACAGCCTGCCAGCCCAGGTGGCTTCCCCGTTTCTTTGTTTGTATTCCTTTGAATTTCTTTGTTTAAGATATCACATGACTTAACATGGTGCCAGCCTCCTATTACTTGGAAAAAAAAAAAACTTTCTTTCAACTCTTAGGATTACTAGTGGCATATCTTGGCGGAAACACATCCCAGCCGCACGCTTTCCTACACTCAAACCCTCACATAAAAGAACACACAACACAATAATCTTAGATCCAATTGGTAAGATGTAATTGCCCACTTAGACATACAAAGCCCGGTACCATCCATCCCTAGGAACATTAATAACAACCTGTAATACACAGAGCAGAATCTTAACATCACCTTCTCACCCCTCTCCTTGGAATATAAGGTTTTATAGCTCAGGGATAAGGGATTTCCAAATGGGAAAATGGCAGGCAAATAGGTGGGATTACAGAAGAAGAACAAAAGCGTTAGTTGGTCATAACAATATCTTAGGAAACAAAGGTGTCGCAAGGTGGTCATAACAACAGGTGGTCGTCATAACCTCTATTAAAAAAAGATTTTTATTTATTTTATGTATGAGTATTCTATCTACAATATACCCGTGTGCCAAAAGAGGGCATCAGAGCCCATTACATATGATTATGAGCCACCATGTGGTTCCTGGGAACTGAAGTCAGGACCTCCGGAAGAGCAGCCTATGCTCTTAACCATTGAGCCATCTCTGCAGCCCAACCTTTTTAAAAATATATTCTTGAAGATTTTATTTATGTGAGTACACTGTCACTGTCTTCAGACACACCAGTAGAGGGCATCAGATCCCATTATAGATGGTTTGTGAGCCACCATGTGGTTACTGCAAATTGAACTCAGGACCTCTGGAAAAGCAGTCAGCCCTCTTAACCACTGAACCACCTGTCCAGCCCCCACGATATCCTTTTGAAACAAGGGCATGATTGCCATTTCCTGGAGCAGGCGGAACAGAACCATTTGTAATTAAGGTTGCAGGTGGGGCACAGCCCAATCCCTGAGAAACAAATTTAATGTTAAACGGAAATGAAGCTAGTTTATCTGTACTGTAATACGACTTTCCAGTCTAAGATGGAGACAGGCTGGTCATCAATAATGTGATCATAAACATTTGTAAACGACTACTTCAGGAGGCCACAGTTGTCTGGGTAAGGATCTGTTGGAAGTATACGCACAACGTTGTTCCCAGCACATCTTGTAGAGTTCCTACAGATTCGGGGCCCTAACAGGATCACACAGTGGCAATTCCTTGTGGGGGTCAGTTCTTTCTGTCAGATGGCAGCACCTCCTTGAACACACACACACACAGAGTCACTAACTGGTGTCCAGGGAGCTGTGGGGGCTGATTTATCTGTGACAGGAGAGTTTATATAGAGCATTTTTGGATGAGCAGTGCAGTTAAACATGGTGTAGGAAAACGGTAGGAGATCTGGGCTACGTTTTGCCTTCCCAGGGCCATGCGTCTTGTACTCCTGCTTAGTCCAAAATCTCACCCTCTCCCGTCTCCTGTCTTCCTCTTCTCTTGAGCACTTGTGTGGATATGCATAAGACTTGAACCTCCTATAAAGCCTGACTCCCTCCATCGGCACAAGACTGTTACTTTTGTTGTGCACCAACAAGGCTCAGGTCCAGGTCTGGGTGCTGAATGGCTGTGAAGGAGCTGTTCTCTGAGTTAACTAGAAGAAAAGATGTGCAAGACAGAGAGCTACTGAAGGCAGGAAAGTGGCACGAACTCAGCCCAGGGAGGGAGCAGATTGGATCGCAGGTGTGTACCATTACTTACTCCCTGGTCCGAATCAACCAGCCACCAGGGTCATGGCACACTTTCAGACAATCTGGGCTTTACAGCTGAGGGAGGAAAGACTTGTTTAGAAACAAGAAGAACCTGGAAATAAAAACCCATAGACTAAAGGACCCTAACGTCTAGATGACCTTGGTTTCCTTCTTGCATGTACTGCACGTATTTGCTCGCCTAGGGAGTTCTTCAAGACTGCATCTCTACTGCAATCTGGTCCTAATTTACAATATCTATTTCAATATGAACACTAGGAACTATCTTATCATTAGAGGTACGTATCCTGCTCTGCCCATAGCCATGTTTCCTCTTAGTTCCCTAGTTTCCACCCTGCTTCTTACCGAAAAGATGATTAACAAAGAAACAGGCATGTGCGCGAGCGAACACACACACACACACACACACACACACACACACACACAGGGTTGGGAGGGCATTTAAAAATGTCATGTTTAATGACACTGGCTTCCTCCCTCAATTCTCATTATTAATCTCAGATACATGAATAGTGAATATTTTTTTAATGAAGTGCCCCTCTAATGTACTCATGTAAATATCCAAAACCAGAGAAGAAGCTCTAACAGAAAAGTGACGAACAAGGAACAGAAGTATAGGTTAGGCATTACTTCTCTGACAGTGCAACCAACCACGGTCCAAGATGATCTACTAAGTTTTACTACAAGTTCAATATGAGCTACTTAAGTTTTACTACAACACACAAATCACAGAAAAAGACAACACCATCCACAACTCCATCCCCGTTTTAAAAAGAGTACTAAAGATGAAAATGGTTTTAGGATCCTTCCCACTTAACCTCATAGCTACTGATTAGCCTTAAATACCAAGTAAGGAGAGTAAAAACGCTGAACATTTAGGAGAAAGAAAATTTAAAAATAGACAACTAGGGGTTGGGGGTTTAGCTCAATAGCAGAGCGCTTACCTAGCAAGCGCAAGGCCCCGGGTTCGGTCCCTAGCTCCGAAAAAAAAGTTAAAAGAAAAAATAGACAACTAAAATACGTCCTAGTTTACAGCACTTACTCTCAAACACCTTCTATCTAACTATTGTTAGAGCTACCCAGCATAAAGACAAAGCAGTCAGATAACCTGAGATGCTAAAAAGTAAAAGAGTTACTTCTAACTTTAAACAGTTATTATTCCCCGGAGGGGGTGCACCGTTCCTGGAGGTACTGCAATACCAGGTCGATGCGTGGAGTGGACGGAGCAAGCTCCTATTCCAACTCCTAGTTCCAAAAATCCATTTAATATATTGTCCTCGGATAGAGGACGTATCAGATATTAAACTGATAAGAACAGATACTACACTTGATCTTAGCCAAAAGGCCGAGAAGCGATGCCTGGCACCCAGCACGCAGCCAAGCTCTGCGTCCGCAAGACACATTTACTTCGTGGTGACCGCCCGAAAAAAAACCCTCACTTCCTGCCTTTCTCACGGCCCCCTCCTCCTTCCGTTCGCCCCCGCATCCTTCACCCCTCACTCCCTCTCCAGTACCCACAGCTTCACTACAATTCCCACGATCGCGGCTCTCCCGGCGTTCCCGCGCGCGCACGCGGACTCTGATTTACATGTCCCGCCCCCTCGCGAGGGGCGTGGCGACACCGATGCCTGCTGACTGCTGCCTCTGAGCCGCGTTCAGGAGTTTTGGGAACATTTTTACTTTGGTCTCCAAGGAGGAAGGCTGCGGCATTGTGGTGGGCAATGCTCTAGAGGAGACGCGGTGGCGGATGGTGGCAGAAAGGGGCACACCTACTGTTCCTAGTTTGCGTTTGAGTGAGCTGGCAGACGAGCTTCTCCGATCCGCGGAAGGTCAACTTCCGAGTCGAGAGGGCAGCGCGGGGATATAGAATCCCGCGGACTCCGAGGGGTTCAATCCCACCGGGCACTGCGGCTGCGCGCCGTCACCCCTCCCCGCCCCCAACTTCGAGACTGACTCTGTTCTCTCCCCTCCCTATCCTGGTCACTTAGCGACCGCATGGGTGTCTCCGCCTCCCGCGGCTCCTGCGCCTGCCCAAATTAGATATGGTCCCGGTATTTTACCTAGTCTTGCTAGTAGAAGTGGGGCAGGCTCCGGGAAAATGCTTTGTATTCACGATCCTCAGATATTCACAAACCCAGGATGCTGGAAAACAATGGCTGAGTGGTTAGGAGCACTTGTATGCTCTTGCAGGATCCAGATTCAGTAACTATTATTTACATGATACTTCACAACTGTCTGTTGCAGGGGATTCAAAACCGAATTCTGGCATCTGTGGAGAACAGGCTCACACGTGGTACACGTGCAGCCAAAATAGCCATACATATGAAATTCATCTTTAAAAACACGTTATCGGCTCATTACATATTAGGATGTCTGAACAAATAGGATGAGCAGAGTTAAAATTTATTAACATTTTAAACAGATTTAAACATAGGCGTTAATAGTTCTCGGGAGAACAGTGCACACTCCAGTGTGGATGTAGACCTCTCAAGATAGTCTCCCACATATCTTAGCAGTAGCCATGTGAATGATTTTTTTATGTTTCCTGACTGTATACTGTTTGAAAATTTCATAAGAATCTCCCCAGGCCTACCTTCAGAGCGGTTCCTGGGGTGGGTTGGATAAGATGACCATGACCATCTATAACATGAAAGCAAGGGTCACAGAAGGTGCAATATCAGTTAAGATATGCCTTTCACTGTGACCTTGTGAGGGGGGCAGGGAGGAGGGAAGTGAGTGGGGGGAGAGGAAAGGGAAGAGATATTTACTACTGGCTGGGAAAGAGGAAGATTCATTGTTACTTAGATGTTTTGTTTTGTTTTTGACATACATACATATATATATAGGAATGTAGGCATAATGTATAAACATTGCCCCCCAATTATTCCCTGATTGGGGAATAAAGCTAGCTGATCAGCCAATGACTAACAGGGGAAAGAAAAGAACCTCACATCCAGTCAGGGGAGAGAAGGGGAAGTGGGGATTTAGCTAAGGGGAGAGTCCAGGAGACCTTTTGAGAAAACACCTTGAGCCCAGACAACCAGATAGGTACTAAAATGAAAGTATCTCTGAGATTTTGGCTGGAGGATAGCCAGATTAGCATAGAGGATTAAAATAGAGTAATACGGCTCAGTTGTTGTGCCCTTATAGCTTGTTAAATAAATATAATAATCCAGTCGCAATTATTTGAGAGTCACCTGGGTTAAGAGGAAAACTGCAACAAATAGTTATAAAATAGCTACTAATGGGGCTGGAGAGCTAGCTCAATGGTTAAGAGCACTGCCTACCCTTCTGGAGGTCCTGAGTTCAATTCCCAGTAACCACATGGTGACTGAAATTCATCTGTAATGGAATCTGATTCTCTCTTCTGACCTGCATGAAAACAGAGCACTTATACACATAAAATAAATAAAATCTTTAAAAAAAAACCCTACCATAGAAATAGTGTCTCCATATGGGCATTTCACTGGAAATGTTTTTGTTGATTATGTTTGACTCTCAACGTTCAAAAAATTTCAAGTGAACTCCAGGAAGAACCTATATGTTCTGCCCAAGTGCCCTATAATCCCCACACCACATCTTTTCCTTTACAGGGGTTCCTCTGTGTAGCTCTGGCTGTCCTGGAATGCACCCTGTAGACCAGGCTGGCTCCAAGCTTCCAAAGATCCATCTGTTTCTTCCTCCCAAGTGTGGGGATATGCTGGGCAGACTAACCCATAGCACTGTGTTTTTGCTTGCCCAGCAATGAAGGGCTCTATCCTAGCCAGGGTGGGCAGACCTGTGGAGAACTTTAAGGGCTGCTTGGCAGGAATTTGAGGTTTGGCCAGGACAAGGAAGTAAGCTCAGGCAGGGATCTGGTTTTAGGCTAGAACAAAGAAGTAGACTTCAGGCAAGAGTGTGACTTTGGGCTAGGATAGGAAGCAGGCTCAGGTACCTTGGTCATCTTGATCAGCCTCTAGAAGCAGTGGTCATAGGACTTTGTTTATTGCCTTGCTTGTTCCTTGACTATTTGTGTTTATTGTTTTGCCTGTTCCCTTAACCTAGAACTGACCCTATTACTTGCATGTAGTTTAAATGGTATAAAAGTAGACTAGAAAAAAAAATAAACCTGCCTCAGCCTCAGAACTAGCTGGGGTCATACTACAATGTTGTGTCATTGTCTTTTTCTTGTTTTAATCCTTGCTCCTGCCCTGGAGAACCTGTTGACTGACTGAGCTGGCTTGGTCACCGATCTGAGTAAAAACTTACACAGTTTCCTTGTGATGACTAAAGAGACAATATGGAGCCAGGCATCCCATAAGAGCCGTGGACTTTTTGATCAGGAGTGCCAGAGATCCTAGTGGCCTGCAGGTGAGACAAGAATGATGGGCTGTAGGTGTTAACAGCTGTCTTTGCCGATGTACAGCCTGCTTATCGCTATGGGAACGGGATGCGATGGTCTTCTTACTCTATAGTGGGAAAGAGACAACTGAGGGAGGCAAAACAATTTTCCTGCCCAGCTATGGATTCATGGGCAGGTGTAACACACCTTTCTGATACCTGACTTTAAAACCTGCTCTTAACACCCCCACTCCACCCCTGCCCTGCTTCTGCATGCCATGCTGTTTGACTCTAAGGCTGCCATCTTTCTGCTAGCTGTAAGAATCAATTCATTTCATCTACATTTGAAATGTCTAAATCGTTGGCCTTCCCAGTGGACTCAAAGGCCACAGTACAAGTGCTGGGATGAAAGACACGCAGCACCGCTCGCTCCCAGCACTCTGCTTTCTATCCCCCAGGTATTTATAGAAAGGAAGGATTCATAACTTTTCCCTCTAATACTCTGCACCACTGTGGCCTGACCTCACTGACTGAAATAAACCTCATTAGGGCTTCGCTGGGTGTGCCAGCCCTTGCTCTGTGCTCTGGGTATTGTATGTGGCAGTAATCCTTTCTTGGGGGACTGGACCATGGGTATGTGGTGATGTGTAAGCACTGACCAGAGAGGCATTTGGGAGACCGGTTGGGCAGGAAGAAAGATGTGGTATTTGGTGGCATTGCATGAGAGACTATTGCTGAGGCCTAGAAGATTTCCTTCCAGGTCAAGGTCCTAGGAGAGGAAGGGATATTTCTTTCACAGCTAACCTTGGCCTTCCCCACCCTTCATTTTAGTTGAATTTATGCTGTTTGTAAGTGTCCTAAAAAGTTAATAACAAAACAAGAAGGTGGTATATTTTTGAGCCAACCTCAAAGACCAGATCCAGGGAATATAAGTCCAACAACAGAAACTCTGGAAGGTGTGATTCCCTCTAAAGCACCTTCCTAATGCTGTGTACAACCTTTTCAACGCAGTTCCTCATGTTGTGCTGACCCCCAGCCATAACATTATTTCTCTGCTACTGCATAGCTGTAATTTTCCTACTATTACAAATCGTAATGTAAATATGTTTTCTGATTTCGGCCTCTGAAGGGGTCCAGACCCACCGGTTGAGAACTGCTGCATGAGACCTTTACAGTCCCAAGAAGAAGGTGGAGGGGAATTTGATAATACAGTCCTGTGATCCTACCACGTGGGCAGTGGAGGTGTAATGGGATCCGGTGCCCTCTTCCGGTGTGCATGAAGAGCAGTCATACATGTTAAATAAAATTCTAAAAAGATTTATTTCTGTATTTGTGTATTTGTGCACTTGCATGAGTTTATATGTAACCTGTGTGTGCAGGTGCCCTTGGGAAGCCAGAGGGTCATCGAATAGCTATGAATCCTGAGAAGAAAACCCAGATCCTTTGCAAGAGCAATAAGTCTTCTTCTTCTTCTTTTTTTTTTAAATTAACTTGAGTATTTCTTATTTACATTTCGAGTGTTATTCCCTTTCCCGGTTTCCGGGCAAACATCCCCCTAATCCCTCCCCTTCTTTATGGGTGTTCCCCTCCCCATCCTCACCCCATTGCCGCCCTCCCCCCAACAATCTAGTTCACTGGGGGTTCAGTCTTAGCAGGACCCAGGGATTCCCCTTCCACTGGTGCTCTTACTAGGATATTCATTGCTACCTATGAGGTCAGAGTCCAGGGTCAGTCCATGTATAGTCTCTGGGTAGTGGCTTAGTCCCGGAATCTCTGGTTGCTTGGCATTGTTGTTCATAAGGGGTCTCGAGCTCCTTCGAGCTCTTCCAGTTCCTTCTCTGATTCCTTCAATGGGGTCCTATTCTCAGTTCAGTGGTTTGCTGCTGGCATTCGCCTCTGTATTTGCCATATTCTGGCTGTGTCTCTGAGGAGAGATCTACATCCGGTTCCTGTCAGCCTGCCCTTCTTTGCTTCATCCATCTTGTCTAATTGGATGGCTGTATATGTATGGGCCACATGTGGGGCAGGCTCTGAATGGGTGTTCCTTCTGTGTCTGTTTTAATCTTTTCCTCTCTATTCCCTGGCAAGGGTATTCTTGTTCCCCTTTCAAAGAAGGAGTGAAGCATTCACATTTTGATCATCCGTCTTGAGTTTCATTTGTTCTAGGCATCTAGGGTAATTCAAGCATTTGGGCTAATAGCCACTTATCAATGAGTGCATACCATGTGTGTTTTTCTGTGATTGCGTTACCTCACTCAGGATGAAATTTTCCAGTTCCAACCATTTGCCTACGAATTTCATAAAGTCATTGTTTTTGATTGCTGAGTAATATTCCATTGTGTAGATGTACCACATTTTCTGTATCCATTCCTCTGTTGAAGCGCATCTGGGTTCTTTCCAGCTTCTGGCTATTATAAATAAGGCTGCGATGAACATAGTGGAGCACGTGTCTTTTTTATATGTTGGGGCATCTTTTGGGTATATGCCCAAGAGAGGTATAGCTGGATCCTCAGGCAGTTCAATGTCCAATTTTCTGAGGAACCTCCAGACTGATTTCCAGAATGGTTGTACCAGTCTGCAATCCCACCAACAATGGAGGAGTGTTCCTCTTTCTCCGCATCCTCGCCAGCATTTGCTGTCACCTGAGTTTTTGATCTTAGCCATTCTCACTGGTGTGAGGTGAAATCTCAGGGTTGTTGTGATTTGCATTTCCCTTATGACTAAAGATGTTGAACGTTTCTTTAGGTGTTTCTCAGCTATTCGGCATTCCTCCGCTGTGAATTCTTTGTTTAGCTCTGAACCCCATTTTTTAATAGGGCTATTTGTCTCCCTGCGGTCCAACTTCTTGAGTTCTTTGTATATTTTGGATATAAGGCCTCTATCTGTTGTAGGATTGGTAAAGATCTTTTCCCAATCTGTTGGTTGCTGTTTTGTCCTAACCACAGTGTCCTTTGCCTTACAGAAGCTTTGCAGTTTTATGAGATCCCATTTGTTGATTCTTGATCTTAGAGCATAAGCCATTGGTGTTTTGTTCAGGAAATTTTTTCCAGTGCCCATGTGTTCCAGATGCTTCCCTAGTTTTTCTTCTATTAGTTTGAGTGTATCCGGTTTGATGTGGAGGTCCTTGATCCACTTGGACTTAAGCTTTGTACAGGGTGATAAGCATGGATAGATCTGCATTCTTCTACATGTTGACCTCCAGTTGAACCAGCACCATTTGCTGAAAATGCTATCTTTTTTCCATTTGATGGTTTTGGCTCCTTTGTCAAAAATCAAGTGCCCATAGGTGTGTGGGTTCATATCTGGGTCTCCAATTCTGTTCCATTGGTCTATCTGTCTGTCTCTGTACCAATACCATGCAGTTTTTATCACTATTGCTCTGTAATACTGCTTGAGTTCAGGGATAGTGATTCCCCCTGAAGTCCTTTTATTGTTGAGGATAGTTTTAGCTATCCTGGGTTTTTTGTTATTCCAGATGAATTTGTAAATTGTTCTGTCTAACTCTTTGAAGAACTGGATTGGTATTTTGATGGGGATTGCATTGAATCTGTAGATTGCTTTTGGTAAAATGGCCATTTTTACTATATTAATCCTGCCAATCCATGAGCATGGGATATCTTTCCATCTTCTGAGGTCTTCTTCAATTTCTTTCTTCAGAGTCTTGAAGTTCTTATTGTACAGATCTTTTACTTGCTTGGTTAAAGTCACACCGAGGTACTTTATATTATTTGGGTCTATTATGAAGGGTGTCGTTTCCCTAATTTCTTTCTCGGCTTGTTTCTCTTTTGTGTAGAGGAAGGCTACTGATTTATTTGAGGTAATTTTATACCCAGCCACTTTGCTGAAGTTGTTTATCAGCTTTAGTAGTTCTCTGGTGGAACTTTTGGGATCACTTAAATATACTATCATATCATCTGCAAATAGTGATATTTTGACTTCTTCTTTTCCGATCTGTATCCCCTTGACCTCCTTTTGTTGTCTGATTGCTCTGGCTAGAACTTCAAGAACTATATTGAATAAGTAGGGAGAGAGTGGGCAGCCTTGTCTAGTCCCTGATTTTAGTGGGATCGCTTCAAGTTTCTCTCCATTTAGTTTAATGTTAGTAACTGGTTTGCTGTATATGGCTTTTACTATGTTTAGGTACGGGCCTTGAATTCCTATTCTTTCCAGGACTTTTATCATGAAGGGGTGTTGAATTTTGTCAAATGCTTTCTCAGCATCTAATGAAATGATCATGTGGTTCTGTTCTTTCAGTTTGTTTATATAATGGATCACGTTGATGGTTTTCCATATATTAAACCATCCCTGCATGCCTGGGATGAAGCCTACTTGATCATGGTGGATGATTGTTTTGATGTGCTCTTGGATTCGGTTTGCCAGAATTTTGTTGAGTATTTTTGCGTCGATATTCATAAGGGAAATTGGTCTGAAGTTCTCTTTCTTTGTTGTGTCTTTGTGTGGTTTAGGTATAAGAGTAATTGTGGCTTCGTAGAAGGAATTCGGTAGGGCTCCATCTGTTTCAATTTTGTGGAATAGTTTGGATAATATTGGTATGAGGTCTTCTATGAAGGTCTGATAGAATTCTGCACTAAACCCGTCTGGACCTGGGCTCTTTTTGGTTGGGAGACCTTTAATGACTGCTTCTATTTCCTTAGGAGTTATGGGGTTGTTTAACTGGTTTATCTGTTCCTGATTTAACTTCGGTACAGATGTCTAGGAAATTGTCCATTTCCTGCAGCTTTTCAAGTTTTGTTGAATATATGCTTTTATAGTAAGATCTGATGATTTTTTGAATTTCCTCTGAATCTGTAGTTATGTCTCCCTTTTCATTTCTGATCTTGTTAATTTGGACACACTCTCTGTGTCCTCTCGTTAGTCTGGATAAGGGTTTATCTATCTTGTTGATTTTCTCAAAGAACCAACTTTTGGTTCTGTTGATTCTTTCTATGGTCCTTTTTGTTTCTACTTGGTTGATTTCAGCTCTGAGTTTGATTATTTCCTGCCTTCTACTCGTCCTGGGTATATTTGCTTCTTTTTGTTCTAGAGCTTTTAGGTGTGCTGTCAAGCTGGTGACATATGCTCTTTCCTGTTTCTTTCTGCAGGCACTCAGCGCTATGAGTTTTCCTCTTAGCACAGCTTTCATTGTGTTCCATAAGTTTGGGTATGTTGTACCTTCATTTTCATTAAATTCTAAAAAGTCTTTAATTTCTTCCTTGACCAGGTTATCATTGAGTAGAGCATTGTTCAATTTCCACATATATGTGGGCATTCTTCCCTTATTATTATTGAAGACCAGCTTTAGGCTGTGGTGGTCTGATAGCACGCATGGGATTATTTCTATCTTTCTGTACCTGTTGAGGCCCGTTTTTTGACCAATTATATGGTCAATTTTGGAGAAAGTGCCATGAGGAGCTGAGAAGAAGGTATATCCTTTTGCTTTAGGATAGAATGTTCTATAAATATCTGTTAAGTCCATTTGGCTCATGACTTCTCTTAGTCTGTCTACGTCTCTGTTTAATTTCTGTTTCCATGATCTGTCCATTGATGAGAGTGGGGTGTTGAAATCTCCTACTATTATTGTGTGAGGTGCAATGTGTGTTCTGAGCTTTAGTAAGATTTCTTTTACGTATGTAGGTGCCCTTGTA
The DNA here is from genome assembly GCF_021556685.1 of Rattus norvegicus. Lineage (NCBI taxonomy): Eukaryota > Metazoa > Chordata > Mammalia > Rodentia > Muridae > Rattus > Rattus norvegicus. The sequence goes on along the minus strand of NC_141542.1, from coordinate 89,029,138 downwards.
TTTGGGGCATAGATATTTAGGATTGAGAGTTCATCTTGGTGATGAATATGAAGTGTCCTTCCTTATCTTTTTTGATGAATTTTAGTTGAAAATTGATTTTATTTGATATTAGAATGGCTACTCCAGCTTGCTTCTTCCGACCATTTGCTTGGAAAGTTGTTTTCCAGCCTTTCACTCTGAGGTAGTGTCTGTCTTTGTCTCTGAGGTGTGTTTCCTGTAGACAGCAGAATGCAGGGTCCTCGTTGCATATCCAGTTGGTTAATCTATGTCTTTTTATTGGGGAGTTGAGGCCATTGATGTTGAGAGATATTAAGGAATAGTGATTATTGCTTCCTGTTATATTCATATTTGGATATGAGGTTATGTTTGTGTGCTTTTCTTCTCTTTGTTTTGTTGCCAAGACGATTAGTTTCTTGCTTCTTCTAGGGTATAGCTTGCCTCCTTATGTTGGGCTTTACCATTTAGTATCCTTTGTAGTGCTGGATTTGTAGAAAGATATTGTGTAAATTTGGTTTTGTCATGGAATATCTTGGTTTCTCCATCTATGTTAATTGAGAGTTTTGCAGGATACAGTAACCTGGACTGGCATTTGTGTTCTCTTAGGGTCTGTATGACATCTGTCCAGGATCTTCTGGCTTTCATAGTTTCTGGCGAAAAGTCTGGTGTGATTCTGATAGGTCTGCCTTTATATGTTACTTGACCTTTTTCCCTTACTGCTTTTAATATTCTTTCTTTATTTTGTGCGTTTGGTGTTTTGATTATTATGTGACGGGAGGAGTTTCTTTTCTGGTCCAATTTATTTGGAGTTCTCTAGGCTTCTTGTATGCTTATGGGCATCTCTTTCTTTAGGTTAGGGAAGTTTTCTTCTATGATTTTGTTGAAGATATTTACTGGTCCTTTGAGCTGGGAGTCTTCACTCTCTTCTATACCTATTATCCTTAGGTTTGATCTTCTCATTGAGTCCTGGATTTCCTGTATGTTTTGGACCAGTAGCTTTTTCCACTTTACATTATCTTTGACAGTTGAGTCAATGATTTCTATGGAATCTTCTGCTCCTGAGATTCTCTCTTCCATCTCTTGTATTCTGTTGGTGAAGCTCATATCTACAGCTCCTTGTCTCTTCTTTTGGTTTTCTATATCCGGGGTTGTTTCCATGTGTTCTTTCTTGATTGCTTCTATTTCCATTTTTAATTCCTTCAACTGTTTGATTGTGTTTTCCTGGAATTCTTTCAGGGATTTTTGTGACTCCTCTCTATGGGCTTCTACTTGTTTATTTATGTTTTCCTGGAATTCTTTTAGGGATTTTTGCGATTCCTCTCTGTAGGCTTCTACTTGTTCTCTAAGGGAGTTCTTCACGTCTTTCTTGAAGTCCTCCAGCATCATGATCAAATATGATTTTGAAACTAGATATTGCTTTTCTGGTGTGTTTGGATATTCCTTGTTTGCTTTGGTGGGAGAATTGGGCTCCGATGATGCCATGTAATCTTGGTTTCTGTTGCTTGGGTTCCTGCGCTTGCCTCTCGCCATCAGATTATCTCTAGTGTTACTTTGTTCTGCTATTTCTGACAGTGGCTAGACTGTCCTATAAGCCTGTGTTTCAGGAGTGCTGTAGACCTGTTTTCCTGTTTTCTTTCAGCCAGTTATGGGGACAGAGTGTTCTGCTTTCGGGCGTGTAGTTTTTCCTCTCTACAGGTCTTCAGCTGTTCCTGTGGGCCTGTGTCTTGAGTTCACCAGGCAGGTCACCTGCAGCAGACAAGTTGGTCTTACCTGTGGTCCCGAGGCTCAAGTTTGCTCGTGGGGTGTTGCTTATGAGCTCTCTGTGGCGGCAGCCACCAGGAAGATCTGCGCCGCCCTTTCCGGTAGCTTCCGTGCACCAGGGTTCCAGATGGCGTTTGGTGTTTTCCTCTGGAATCAGTAATGTGTGCAGAGTGCAGTCTCTTCTGGTTTCCCAGGCGTGTCTGCCTCTCTGAACGTTTAGCTCTCCCTCCCACAGGATTTGGGTGCAGAGAACTCGCAATAAGTCTTCTTAAACAATAAACCATTGCTTCAACCGCAGATTTTTTTTCTTTTTTTTTCTTTTTTTTGGTTCTATTTTTCGGAGCTGGGGACCGAACCCAGGGCCTTGCGCTTCCTAGGCAAGCGCTCTACCACTGAGCTAAATCCCCAACCCCAGATTTTTTTTTTCTTAATGTGGTAGTTTTGTCTTTGATGGGCTTCTCCTCTCCCTCAGCGGTGCAGATATAGGCCAGATTATAAGTAGATGAGGGTGGGTTTATTAGGAAGCAGCTCCCAGGTGGAGAACAGTGAAGTCACCCATCTCAGCTAAAGCAAGAAGGTGTTACAGAGTTTAGGTAATGAGGTGGGATTGTGTCCATACATGGTCAAAAACTGAGGCCCCGAGTGGAAACATGATGTGTTAGCCTGGAGTTTTCTTGGAGGGGTAAAGACGTTTTCTCTGTATGGGCAGAATTGGGAGGAGGGCAGATGGGGTTTCTCAGCTTGTGCAGGAGTAAGCATGGGTTCCAGTTTTAACAGTCTTATTACCTATGAATATAAAGTCATTCTTTTTCACAGTAAAAAAAATTAGTTTTATTTTCCAGTGCAAGGGGTAAGGGTGGGGGCGGGGATTGAACCTGTAGCTTTGCATGCTAGGGAAGTGATACCCCAGTAAGTCACATCCCTGGCATTTCTTTCACACAAAGTCTAGTCAGTCAGTCACTGTTTTCTTCCAAGGCTTGTGAATTTTGATACAAGAGTCCCAAGCTAGGTTTCCATACTACTCCCTGAACCCCTGAACCTGGCTTCTCCATTAATGTATCCCGGGCCATTACTCCCTCAATGGCCAAGGACCTATGCTTGCCAAACTTAGAGGTCTTTCCTGGCTTCCATGTCCTGACATAGTGAAACGGGACAGGCCTGAAAATGGGCTCCGGATTTCAGGAAGGGCAATAAAAACTGTCTTGGCACAGTTCACTGTCATTTTTAGTCAATGGTCATGACCATGTAGGCATTTGCTGTGGGGACGAGTGGAAGGGGAGGTCTTCTGAGGACAAAGGAACTGGAACTGGCTATCCTGGAACTCAATCTGTAGACCAGGTTGTCCTTGAACTTAGAGACCCACCTGCTTCTGCCTCTGGAGTAGTGGACCTGACCTACTGACCAGTCAAGTCCACTCTTCCACTAAGGCCTCCCTGGGCTCCTAGCTCATGTGCAAATGGGAGGCAGACCTCAGCTCCCATGTGGACTTCCTGCAGATCCCCACAGTGTGGTTACAGCTAGGTTCTTTGTTGCCTTCCCACCCTACAGCTTTCTGTTACAATGCTTCCTGGACCTACTATTAGACCCTAGCATAGGCAATGTGCTCAGAGTGGATTTCTGGATTGATGAGCATGCGCATTGCATGCTGGCACTTGTACAAATTCAATGCCTGAGTTCCATCCATGGAGTCCCCATTAACGGTGAACGGACACACAACTCCACACTCTTCTGACCTCCACATGTGTGCATTGGCACATGTGTACTCCCTCCATCACATAGAAACACACACAATAATAAAGTAAAGAGAGGGACTGAGGAGATGATGTTAAGAGCACTCGCTGTTCTTCCAGACTCCTTGATTCATAAAGGGCAGCTCACAGCATGGAACTCCGCGGATCTGGTGCCCTCTGCTGGTTTCTGCAGCTCATAGCATGTGGTCTACACAAACACATTCATATAAAATAAATATTAAACATTTTCTGCTCAAATAATTTACTTTAATATGATTTGACTCACAAAAAGAGAATGAACAGGGAGTTATTTCTATCCGCATTCTCAAACTTGGAATGGCTCAGCTACGGGACTTCAGGAGACGGCAATGGGACATTAGACACCTAACCCTTCACCCACATTTTCTTCTGGATGGTGACAGTCCTTAAGGGAGCAGCAGCACCCGCTTGCTTTATGTCCTCCAGTTGGCCCTGGGACTTGGCACATGGAAGGTTACTTGAGAAAATGCTCTTCTTAGGTAGTTTTCTCTGCCCTTTCACAGACGGCCCTCTCCACACTCATACTAATTTCTAGAGGAAAGTTGTGTTTTCTTTATTCAAAACAAAACAAAACAAAACCAAACTGGTATATAAAAATTGGATCTTTGTGATTTCCCATGATATTCTACTCTTCTGATTCGGGTCCTTACTCAACCCTACTGAAAACCCAGTTTCAGTTTCTTCTACACTTTTGAACAAGTTGTCAGGCTTGGTGGCAAGCACCTTTACCTGAAGAGACGTTGACATCCCTGGGGTCTTCTTGACTGCAGTTAGGTAGTAAAAATGGGGACAGTCGCAAATTGCTTGTCTTGAGCTTGGCATGTCATGGTCATTCAATAGAGCAGTGGTTTCCCAAGCCTTGGCCAGTTATGCCAGTGCCCTCTGTCCTTACCTCCCTAGGCTTAGCTCTGTCTCTGGCCCTCAGATACTGCAGCAATCTGTCATCCCAACCCCACACTTGGGGATGTAACTAATTCTCTAGGGTATAATCGTTGACTACTTTTTTCTTTTTCTTTTTTAAAGATTTATTTATTTTATATATGTGAGTACACTGCCACTGTCTTCAGACACACCAGAAGGGGGCATCCGATCTCTTTACAGATGGTTGTGAGTCATGGTGTGGTTGCTGGAAATTGAACTCAGGACCTCTGGAAGAGCACATAGTGCTCTTAACTACTGAGCCATCTCTCCAGCCCGACGAATTTTTAAGGTATCCAGGGATGTAGGGAAGCTGAGGATAGTTGGAAGCTGGGAAAGACGTGGCAAGTCATATTGGTGTCAAAGAGATTGGAAACTTGAATCTGACATTGAGCAGATATTGTTCAAGGAAGAAGTGGATCCTGTTGTCTGTCAATGACTTCCCTCTTCTTCCATTACCCGTCTATACAGTTGTTAGAAAGATTAAAGCTGACTAGCATAAAAAGTAAAATAACCCAGCCCCTGGGGAGAATTAAGAGTTACAATATCATTCTTCCTAGACTTCTGATGAATGACACCCACTTTCCACTTAACTCTTTGCAGATGATCACCTTTGTCTTTTTGACCAATTACCCCTTTGTGTCACCATCCTTCAGGGCTGTTTATACTACAGCAGGCTGAAACTGCTGGGTGGTTATGTAGTCGCAACCTTGACTCCAAACGGAAACATTACTTGTAGGAAAGAAGTGGGGGGGTGGGGGTGAGAGTTGGGGGTGGGGGACTCTCTAGCCTCAGGAGCTAAACGAAAGGTCACATGCCTCAGAAATGGAAACCTTGTAACAGTCTTGAGAATCTGTACACCAAAGACCTGGACAGTTTGCTGAGGGTGGAGACTGACCAGCCAAACGCAGGTCTGTCCAGAAGACTATGTAGCTCTGCATACAGGGTAGAGAGATCTCTTCTGACGACACAGCTGCTTTAAAGTTATTGGTGACCCTTGCAAGCTAACCGCTCCTCCATGCTCCTGTCAGTGACCCCGGTTTAAAAAAAAACAAAACAAAACAAAAAAAAAAAAAAAAACAAAAAACTCATTGGTCACTACATTGGATATTGGTGCACTTGTGACTTTGGTCTGTCACGGGCCCCCTTTCTGGAATGAGTACGAATTGCATCTCCCAGGAAAAGTGTCACACCACAGCTGCTTATGGAGGTATTTATGTAGGTCAATTAAAGTGGAAAGACTCATCCTAAATATGAGTGTTGCTATTGTATGTGCTGGAGTTCTGTACTAACTAGAAAGGAGAAAGCAAGCTGAGCTGTAATAGTTAAAAGCTAACTCCCTTGCAAAAGGAGTTTAAAACTAGACTACTGTGTAAACAAGGGGAAAACCCCGGGAATCAGTAGGACCTTATTTTTAGCCTAAGGATTGTTAGCCCTGGATGTCTAGACCACAACCCTAAAGCCAGGCCTGTCAGCCTTGACTCATCTAGTGACCGCAATCTAAAGAGAATGCTGATCTCAGAGCCTCCTCCCCTTATTGTGTAATTGCTATGCAAAAATGTTGGCCTGGGTGCCTATGCTGTTTCTACTTAACCATTCCTTGTTTAGAAAAACAAACAAGAGAAGAACAAACCTACCAAAAAAAAAAAAAAAAAAAAAAAAGCCCAGGATAATGCCTCAGGCAGCAGACCCCCCACCCCCAAATTGATTTTTGCCTTTAGAAACTTCAGTCCCCTCTGCCCTTTTTGCAGCAGCTCTCAGATTGGAAAGGAGAATGATTCCTCAGCACTGCTGAAAATACAGTTGTTTTAAAAAATCTTTTAAATTGAAAGACGTTTTGTTGGGGAGGGGAGCTCTTTCCCTGGTAGTCTTGAATTCCCATAACAAAGCATTCGTGGTTGCTGTGATCCTACATCCTACCAAGTTGACATTTCCTACCACAAGTTCATCACACCTGTGCAAAGCAGTTACAGGAGTTGATTTGGCTTTGATAGCATAGTTGGACCTGATATATATATATAAAATCTTGTAGTTAAACATGGTGTAGAAAGAGTGTGAGAGAGTTGGGTTGCTTTTTATCTTCCCAGGGCCAGGACTCACTTCTTTTCCTGTCTCTCACTTCATCTTCTCTTGAACACTAAGTGGATGTACACGACACTTGAACCCACTAAGAAGCCAGATTCCTTTGTCTGCACAGCCCCTTACTCCTATTGTTGGCCAACAAGGGTCAAGCTCAGGCTTGTTGGTTGAGTGGTGGAGAAGGTGTCCTCTGTATATTGAAAGAAAATATGGGTAGTTCAGAACTATCTGCCCAGATTGAAAACAGTCCAACCTTTTATTTTTCTAGGGCCCATGACCAGTTGTATAAAACCAGGATTATTTAAGAGGAGTGGGGACAGGGTCTCACTGTGTATTCTAGGCTGGCCTGAAACTCTATATGTAGACCAGACTGGCCTTGAACTCACAAGGGATCTGACTGCCTCTGCCCCCCGAGTGATTGGCTTGGGGCACCCATATTTGTCTCCAACCAGTAACGAGGGCCTTGATGGCAATCTGGGCTCTTGTAGTTGAGGGAATACTTGTTTAGAAGCATGGAGGACCTGAAATCACAGGACATGTGACCAACAGGACAATGCAGGCAAGAAGAGTACCAAAAGACTTAAAAATATTAGCATCACCACAGATCTGGACTGTTTTCCAGCCCACCCTGTGTACAGCATGTACGTGGCCTGCAGTCGGTGGAAGTGTGTTTTTGTCCATCCTGTTTTGTAGCTCACAGTCACTATGTACCTGGAAATGGTGCTTTGGTATTAGCTTTCCACTTGCCATTGCAAACACCACTATCCCACTTTTAATGAGTTTTTCTTCTTAAACTTGTATTTATTGTGTTGTGCATGTGTTCACATGTTTTAGGCATGTTTGTTTATCGTGGAGGCAGTTCCCTTGTTCTCCTTACAGAACATTGTGATCTCCCCAATGAGTACTGGGAATTGAATCTGGGATCTCTGGGAGAACAGGCAGTGCTCTGAATCACTTCGATAGTCCTAACATTCTTTGGCAAGTGTCAAAAACATTTTTTTTGTTTGTTTGTTTTTTGTTTTTGGAGCTGGGGACCGAACCCAGGGCCTTGCGCTTCCTAGGCAAGCGCTCTACCACTGAGCTAAATCCCCAACCCCCCAAAAAAACAGTTTTAAGACTGTAACAGGGACTGGAGAGATGGCTCAGAGGTTGAGAGCACTGACTGCTCTCTCAGAGGTCCTGAGTTCAATTCCCAGCAACCACATGGTAGCTCACAATCATCTATAATGAAAGCTGGTGCTTTCTTCAGGCCTACAGGCACATATGCAGGCAGAATGCCGTATACATAATAAATAAATCTTAAATCAGCCAGGTGTGTTTATACAGGACCATGAGGGAAATGTCCTAGAAATTAGGAGGGTAAGGCGGGTATAAATAAGCACAGCTTCCCTTGACTTGACAGTCAGTATAGAACTCATCTGAAAAGTCAGTAAAGAACCTACTCTGTCAATGTGCTCACAAACACATTAAGCATATACATACACAATAAGTTGTTTTTTGAAAAGATTTCGTTTTTGACATCACCTGCAGGTTCCTTAACCAAGTGTGTTTTAAGTACAACATCGGCAGGTGCTTTTGTGATATACCAAGCTGCACAGGCTGGAATCTGTACACCATAATGATAATCTTGAACGCAAAACAAACAGATCAGGAATGTAATAACCTAACATTGGGAGTTTACAGCTCCTCCAAATTACACAAACACTAAATATAAACAGGCTAGAATGTGCTTTAACTACGTGGCTGCAGTCCCAGTACAGGCCACTAGTAACTTTTTTTTTTTAAAGATTTGTTCACTTATTGTATAAGTACACTGTAGCTGTCTTAAGATACACCAGAAGAGGGCATCAGATCTCTTTACAGACGGTTGTGAGCCACCATGTGGTTGCTGGGAACTGAACTCAGGACCTCTGGAAGAGCAGTCGGCGCTCTTAACCGCTAAGCCACCTCTCCAGCCCCGCTAGTAACTTTTTAAGTTAACTTTAATTCAGTTAAGTAGCAAAAGCTTCTTAAAACACAGCCTACTAGAGGTAAGAAAGCTACACAGCATTAAGACCTTAACATAACGTAAATAAAGGTAGTTGGGAAACACAGCTGCAGCTTCTACTCTTGTACAGTTATTATTCCCCCGAGGGGGTGCACCGTTCCTGGAGGTACTGCGATACCAGGTCGATGCGTGGAGTGGACGGAGCAAGCTCCTATTCCAACTCCTAGTTTCAAAAATCCATTTAATATATTGTCCTCGGATAGAGGACGTATCAGATATTAAACTGATAAGAACAGATACTACACTTGATCTTAGCCAAAAGGCCGAGAAGCGATGCCTGACGCCCAGCACGCAGCCATACTCAGCGTCCGCGAGACACATTTACTTCGTGGTGACCACCCTCAACCCTCACTTCCTGTTTCTCCCACGGCCTCTTGCTCCTTCCGCTCGTCTCTGCATCCTTCACCCCTTGCTCCGTCTCCAGCACCCACAGCTTCACTACAATCCCACGACCCCGGCTCTCCCGGCGTTCCCGCGCGCGCACACGCGGACTCTGATTTACATGTCCCGCCCCCTCGCGAGGGGCGTGGCGACTCTCACCAAGCAGCCTTCTCCTGCAGCCTCCTCCCAGTAGTCTCTGCGCCGCGCACTAATGCTTCATTTTCTGCAGGGGAAAAGGAGGGTGGGAAGCGGTTGCTTGACGAGTGTGATGGATGGTTCAGCGTCGGGCCGTCCGATCCGTGTCCGTGGCGCTTCCCCTAGTCCTGAGGCTATATGTGAGTTGACACCATGTCCTCCCCTTTCTCACTTGACCATTTAACGACCTGAGGCCTCTCCTCACAAGTGTGATCCTGGGATGTTATGTCGCCCAGGCATTCGGAGCTAATTCAGCTCTTTGGCTCTCTTACTTCAATCTGCGCTCTTTATTGGCTGTGGTATCATCTGGACTTCTCTCAGTGCGCAAGGTGTAGTAGGTATTCAGCAAATTTGTGGGTACTAATCCCACACTCCCAGAATCAATTGGAGAGGGGCGCTGGCCTGATTCAAGGTAAAGATGATCTGAAGTAGTAAGACATAAGGGAGAATAGAGTCAGGTGGGAACTTGGGGCACGTTTCTGAGGCCAGGCTCTCTCCCCATTATGTAGCCCTGGTTGCTCTGGAATTTGATATGTAGACCAAACTAGCCACAAACTCTTGAGATCCATCTGCCTCCTGCCTCTGCCCGGGTTTTGTTTTGTTTTGTTTTGTTTTGTTTTTTTTTTTTTTAATGTGCACAACCGTTAAAACGTTTGATCAAGGACTGGAGAGATGGCTCAGCAGTTAAAAGCACTTCCAGAGATCCTGAGTTCAATCCCCAGTAGCCACATGGTGGCTCACAATCTTCTGTAATGGGATTAGATGCCCTCTTCTGGAGTGTCTGAAGACAGCTATATATATTCATATATGTAAAATAAATAGTTCTTTAAAATTGTTTTTTGTTCAAAGTCAGAGATGGCCAATTTTCTGGGTGGATGAATTCAGATAAATTACTTTCTCTATACTCCCCACACGTAATTCCATAGCCCCCAACTATGTACTAAAAGCTGATTGAATATTCGGAGTTGCTAAATCTAAGCATGACGTGCAGTGATTCTCTTTTTTTTTTTTTTAAAGATTTATTCATTTATTATATATAAGTACACTGTAGCTGTCTTCAGACACACCAGAAGAGGGCATCGGATCTCTTTACAGATGGTTGTGAGCCACCATGTGGTTGCTGGGAATTGAACTCAGGACCTCTGGAAGAGTAGTCGGGTGCTCTTAACCGCTGAGCCATCTCTCCAGCCCCCGTGATTCTCTTCTAACTTGACCTCTGGTCTGAGCCTCAGGCTCCTGCAGCCTGTCCCTCAGACTCCCTAGGTTGGAAATGTAACATTTTCTAAGGTTTTGATTTTAGATCAGAGGCCCTCTGCATGTCTGGGGATCAAGGGACTAGAAAGCAGGTAGAAAGACAGGCCAGGCTGGTAACAGAGATGGGAAGCTTGTTCAACAGCAGTGCCTGGATACCTTGTGCATAAAACAGCGAGGCCCTGCTGTTGGGAGTGATGTCCCCTCCTCTTTTCCAGTGCTACACACACACACACACACACACACACACACACACACACACACACGTATATATACTTTACAGAGGCTAGTAGTTTATTACATAATGAAAGAATCTGTTGCCCTATCCCCCACCCCACAACCCCGCAACGGTCCATATGGGGTAAGAAGCCTCGGAATCAATGATGACACAGATTCCGGGAGTCAGAGATGCAGAACCAGACATTTATTGTTATAGTGGAGATACCCTCTGCCCACGTTGACCCCTAGGTCAGTAATTGCTTGCCCTGCAGCTGGCACCAGCCCATTGACTGCCCCTGTCATACCCTCTGTCTTTGTCTCTGGGCGCCAGGCAGATTCTGTGGTTAGTAAATGTGAAAGCACCTGCTGGTGAAGTTTAGCTTATGTGTTTGTTCCCTGAGGAGTATAGGATAATTGAGGAACTTGGTGTATCATGTCCCCTTGATCCTCTCTGAGGTGGAATTGCATACCCAGTAGAGGATCAGGCAAAAAGACCTAAAGCTAGGATCAGACAACAGAAGAGACACGTCCTGAACAATCTGAAGTTCTTCTGACAAGAACCCAGCCTCTGGGTAAACAGAAACCATTCATGTGGAGCCCACGCCTTTCCATCCCTGAAGGTGGTAGCTGATAATTATGTTTTTGCTCACACTTCTCCTTTGTGACATCGACTCTTCTTCAGGGACGTCTAGACTGCAAGGGTTGGAGTGATGCCACTCTGGTAGTAAACCAGACTAAGGTTTCTGGAGACTTCCAGAAGTGTCCAGTTGACACTTCTCTTTTCTAGAACTCCGTGGGTGCTTTTCTCAGTTCAAAAGGAGCTAATAAACACGCTCTCCTGTACTATTAACTCCTTTCCTGTCAGTAGTCCGTCCTGTGTCTCTTGCTAGAACTAAGCAGGAAGCCTCAGCAGCCTCCTGCCATACACAGCATGGGTAAGTTAGAGACCACTCTAAATCTGTATTGACAAGGGAGGCCCTGAGCAGGCTTCAGCTGGCTCCAGCCCTGAGCAGCAATGATGAGGGTCTGCTGAGAAAGCCTAGTGACATGCCTTAGCTTTTCCACAGTGAATCAAAACCAAGTAACGAGGGCCCAGACTGATCCCTGTCAGCCATTACAGTAGCTGTGTGTGACGAGAGACAAGCCATTTAATCCCCCGAGAAATCTTTACCCATCGTACAACAGATCCACGTGTGCTGCTGTGAGGATCCACACAGGGGAGGGATTCTACTCCGAACCAGCAGTTGTGGGTTCCAGGTTAACACTGTTTTGAAAATGGATTTAGGAAGGCTGTCATGTCATGCTGGACATAGTGGTACACACCCTTAATCTTAGCGCTGAGGAGGAGCAAGCAGATCTCTGGGAGTTCATGGTTAGCCTGGTCTATAGAGTGAGTTCCAGGACAGTCGGTGCTACATGGAGAGACCCTGTCTCAGAGAAGGGTGAGGGGAGAGAAAGGGTCAGAGGTAATTGGCCACTTGCTGAGGTATTCCTGCAAAGGAAGGAAGGCTGAGTTGGGAAGCTTGGCTCTGGGTGCCAGTTGTAACTGAGAACTGTGGTCTTTTTCTTTCTATGTCTTTAAAGTAACCTCTCCTGCATATGCGTGGGGCCACAACTAAGGATTTCCCCACTTTGTCTTTTCCATTTCTTCTAAGATGTGCATTGTCAGGGACGGGGGATGGGGGGAGCATTTTTACCTTTTTAAGATGCCAAGACCTGTGGAGGAACTATCCTCTCCTTTGGAGTTCAGCCCGTTGCACCAATTCCTCATGTTTAGAGACTGCATGGAAACTAAGTGGACAGAGATGGGTCTCCCTGGGGTGGGGCATTCATGATGAATCCAAGGGACCTGCAAGAAACTCAGGTACCCAGTCTTTGTGCCTGATATTTAAGAGCAATTTAAAGGATAGGGAGGATGGTTCAGTAAAATATCCCTACCTGAAGTGGTTAAGTCCTCCTTTTCTCTCTCCCTCCCCTCCTTCTTGTGATAAAGGGTAGTCCAGGCTGGCTTTGAACTCATGATCCTTGTGCTCCAGGGTCAAGAGTATCTGAATTACTAGCATGTCTCACTATGCCTTGGCAGTAACCAGCCTTTTTAGATTGGGGTGGGCTGGGGGAAAGCCCAGGGACAGAACTTATGGTGGAAAATCCCGCAGAGGCTCTGCTTCAGAAGGAAGAGGTGAGCTTAGAGGTGCTTAGCAAACTTCTCACAGTGAGAGCCGTACTCCGCTTTGGTCAAATCAAACATTTAAGTGAATGACACATTTCCCTGAGACCCGGCACACAGCATAGCCTGTCCTCATTGGCAACAGCCACCTTCATGTGACAGCTTCACAGGCTGTGCTCAGGGGAAGCTCCCTTCCTCCAGGCCCCCTCGGAACCAGATATATTCTGGTTCTTGGCCATGTCCAGCCTGTGCTGCTCACATCATCTCTACGGAGTCTCGGGTACCTCCTTAGAACTGTATAACGCAGAGTCATATACGGCCATGTGACATTACATGGGGGCAGTTTTCCTTGGTGACATCACAAAATACAGTGGGGGCAACATCACTAGGGAGTGTCATGTACAGTCTACAGTGTCGTTAGGAAGTACTGGGATATAGTTAGCAAACTATATTCAGATTTTTTTTTTTTAAAAGACAGGTTCTCGTTGTGTATCTTTGACTTGCCTAGAACTCATTTGTATAGATGACGACACTGGCCTCAAACTCACAGAGATCCACTTGCCTCTGTCTCCTAAGTGTTGGGATTTGTTGAGGTCTGAATTGATGCACAAACCATTCATTAAACAGGGATGATTTGTTGAACACAAACCCCAAGACTTGGCTGGCTCTGTAGCTCAGAGTCAGGAGCTGTAAGTTACAACCACGGATATTTTTTGGGCTCAGTTTATAGGCAGAAAACCACAGTGAGCTTCTGAGCATGTGCAGGGAGCGCTGTGGGGCGGGCAGCCTTCTCTCAAGGTTTTTAGTAGTTTAGAAGTAACTTGTTAACCTTGCTTGGCTCTGAGTGAAGGCTACAATTGGATAATTTTCAAGAAGAAGGAGAAGGAAGAAAAAGAAAAGGAGGAAAATAAACCTCAGAATATACAGTCAACTTGACTTCGCTCTGAGGCAAACTATTTTCCTCTGTTTAACGTCAAGCTGCTTTTGTGTTGGCAATATGGGATGGCTGACAGACATGAAACAAAAGAGTTACAGCTAACAGGCTTAAAGGTGTGTACCGCCATATCTTGCTCCAATCATGAATATATAGTTAAACTCTCGCCAGCACATTTAACCAAAAGAGGGATCTTTTCTGTAGAATTGTGTTTATTAGGCCGTCAAGACAAATTTATCTAAGTAGATAAAAGGGGAATAAATTCATTTTAAAATTTCAATTTTAATTGTTTGTTGGAGTTCTTTTATATAATTTAAGAAACATCTTGACAGTGGCAACACATGCCTTTAATCCCAGCACTTGGGTGGCAGAGTCGGGCAGATCTCTGTGAGTTCTAGACCAGCCTGGTGTACAGAATGAGTTCTAGGACATTCCAGGCTACACCGAGAAACCATGTCTCAAAAAACCAAATGCGCACACACACACACACACACACACACACACACACACACACACACACATATTGCCTATTACTTTGATAGCTAAAAGAGAGGAATCCTTTTCCATTTAGCTGAGCATTCACAGACTGAGAACAGCTTGGAGTCAGCTGAAACCTCATTTAAATGCTGCTGAGACTATTTAAAATCGAGTCCTTTGAGGCATGGGGCTGCTGCAGCTTTGCTGGAGGAGTGAAAGCCAGTTTGCTGATCTAGTTTTGGTCTTTGGCTCTATCCTGCAGACTTCAGCTCATTTACAGTGAGAGCCACAAGGTGGCAGCAAGGAGAATTATCCAGGATTTAGGGCAACCCTGATAGGCTTACCTTACTTCATCTTTGTAGACATCCCGTGGGAGAGTTGCAGGCCCGTGGCCTGTTTACATCTCAGCAGGTGGCATGGATAAATAAAGGAACAGGAGGCAAAAACCTCATTGTCATAAACGTGTTTATTCATGCCAATGAGATTGTTAGGATCTGGGCTTAGAACTTGGGGCAAGTCTTTATAGGGTCCTAGGAGCAAATATGAACAAATTATTAGCTGGTCTGGAACTTGCTATGTGGGCAAGGCTGGCCTCAGACTTACAGGGATCTGCCGACATCTGCCTCCCAAGAGCTGAGATTTGTTACGGTTCTTGTAGCTTTTCTTTTAGTTTGTGATTTTGTGACATTGTGCAACAAGTAGGGGTCAGTGGCTGCTTATTGGTGTTTAACTGGAAAGAGGCACAGTGTGAGAGGTCCTGCTCTGCTTACTCTTAACTTTAGTTGGGTTTAATGTCATAAGACCTTGGAGAACATGGGTTGCTTGGTACTGGGACAGGGTGGGAGGGGGAGGAGGGAGATGTCCTTGCAGGGTGAGAAGGCATCAGAATCTAGATCTCATTCCCTGGTTGGTCATTGTGAGCACTCAGGAGGCTTTGCAGTGCTTGCTGTGGTGAGGTGATGAGGTGGTTTGATGGTAGGGGTACCCAGTTGTTTTGACAGGGCTCCTTCCCAAGAGGAGTTAAGGAGGCTGAGAGGAGAGGGAGGGAGTCAGGTGGAATGGTCAGGGGAATCTTGCAGCTCTGAGTAGCAATCAGACCTCTTCTGCATCTCTGACTGACTGGCAACCACATTGCTTCTTTGTTTATACAGGTTTCACAGAATAAAGACAGACTAATGATTCCCCAAGAAGTATAGCTTATCTGTTTGATTTTTTTCATTACATGTCCAGGATTACAAGTTCAGTCACAACTAGAAAATACAAACAGAACAGGTTTTTATTTGCATTATCAGTCTATAACTCCAAATGTAAAGAATCTAAAGAATGTCTCCTCCAAAGCACACCAACTTACTATATGACAGCCTGCTTTTAGGCTGGCAGTGTTTGTAGTGTGAAAGCATTCCAGACAAACAGAAGATACATGAACCTTTCTTTATGAATAGCAAATACTGATACCTAACTTCTTTTCTATAAAGTAGGATGAGTTCATTTTATTCAACCTATCTTAATTGCTGAGTTCTGTTCTTTCAGGGGTCAGAGAGCTCTAATCCTATTGTAAAGGAAGGTCTTGAATCTATAACCCCCTTTTTTTTCCTGGCCAGTTAGAGCTTGTCAATTGTCTCTGTTTACCCTGCACCATTTATACTGTTTGCGTTTGCTCAGGGACAGAGACCCCAAGAAGATTCCTGGAGTAAAGACCTCATCTAGCTATGTGCTTACCTGTGCTTAAAGATCTCCAGGGCATAAGGAAGACTAGAGGGCCGCATAAAGTTAGTTTTAGGATTTTCCTAGAAACACTCCGACATAATCTTCTCAGACAAAGACATACAATGAATCATAATGCAGAAAGTCCCCAAGAGGGCTGGAGAGATGGCTCCGTTCTTCCAGAGGTCCTGAGTTCAATTCCCAGCAACCACATGGTGGCTCACAACCATCTGTAATGGGATCCGGTGCCCTCTTCTGGTGTTCTGAATACAGTGACAGTGTACTTACATATATAAATAAATGAATCTTAAAGAAAAGGAGGAAGTCCCTAAGAATACCACATGCAGAGACTGAAATGCAAACGTTAGAGACAGGAGGGCCACGATTGCTGCATTGGGCTCAGCCTTGCTGCAACTGTGACAAAAAGCTTGATAGCTTCGTGACTCTCGCCTTTTCCAGTGGATATGGCTTTACCCGTAGAGTGGTATGGACAGCTATGGGTGTAGACTTGCTTGTGGGAAGATGGCTGAGGTAAGACAGACCTTACCTCGAGCTGCAGGAATCAAAGGCTGGGCACAGACATGTGAATTTCATAATTTTCCAATTTTTGTTCTGGATTCATTTTTTCGAGTATCAATAGCCTATTTGTCATCTTTAGATGTATTTCGTAAGATATTGGGCTCAGAACCAATCTCAAAAGGTTGGTAATAAATATTTGCACAGGCAAATAATTTTAGGTGGTTATCATTTGTTGCCGGAGGAGAGGCAATGCACACTTTGCTTCCCTGTCGTGAAAAGCTTCTGCAGGCTGGATTGTGGGGTTTGGCGCCTGACACGACTTAGGACTTGCATTCCTTGTGAGGTCAACCCTTTCCACTGCAGACGGCCGCATCTGTAACGCACAGAGAGTCACAGTTCACCTGGTGTATCAGCATTTGTCGGGGACGATTTAGCTCTGCCCAGAGAGTTTACATAGAACATTGTTGGTTAAACAGTGCAGTTAAATATAGGGAAAAGTATAGAAGTCTTTTGCCTTCCTGGAGCCATGCCTCTTGTGCCTACAGATGTTTTCCTTAGGAAACCACCCTTTTCCTGCTCTTAGTCCAAGATCTCACTTTTCCTGCCTGCCACTGGCTCTTCTCTTGAGCACTGCATAGATGCACATGACACTTGCATAGCCTATGAAGTGGTTCCCTCCATCTGTGCACAGACCATCCGGTCTATTGTGGGCCAACAAGAGCCAGGCCCAGGCCTATAGGTTGAGTGGTGGGGAGGGAGGTATTCCTTGTGTGCTGAGTTAACTAAGAGGGATGTGCAATCCAGGACTGCTGAAGGCACGGGAGTGGCACCAACTCAGCCCAGGATAAATGCACACCAAGCCTTTATGCCCTAGGGCCTGGCTCTAGTTGTGATGTCAATAGCTGGCAGTACAGACCTTAAGGGACTTCCTTTTGCACTTGTACCTGTCCGAGTGTTGTCGCTAGTGGTAATTAGCAGCTGATTTCTGTCCAGCGATGGCAGTTCAAATTTAGCCCAGGTATTGGGAGGAGTTGACAAACTTTGATTTTTACAAGGTTAGTCTGTGAGAGTCAAAATTTCTTGAATAAGACTCTCTTGGCACCATTTGCATGTTTCCTCATATGTTTTTAATCCCTAGTGTTGGGGATTGAACTCGGGAGGGCATCCTTCTGAAAGCTGAGTTCTTTCCAGGTTTGAAGGAGTTTGGTGAAGAGAACCCGCTGAATTTTGAGGGGAACAGAAATGATTTTCATACTGGAGCTGAAGAAGGAGCACAGACTATAGTGTTAAGGTTTTTTGGGGGGTGTTTTTGGAGTGAGGTGAACTTGAGTAGCAGCAAGCACTGAGTAAAAACAGCTTAGAAATTTAGGATGTGTCTGGCATTCTAGGAACCACAGGTGATGGGCAGAAGGATGGAGAAGCCAAGCAGAGAAATAGCAACACAAAACTTCGTTGTGCTTTGGACACCGCCTAAGCACAGGAAATGCTCCTTGATTAGCTCTCCCTCTGTCACTTTGATCCTTTTCCTGCCCTTCCCCAGACTGTAAAGTGTCACAAAAGCTGTCCCTAGTAAGTAGAAAGAATATTGAGTAACAGAGAATGGGAAAAGTCCTGTAGGGATGTTCCAGGCACCTGAGTAGCAATAGCCTGTAGTCTCCTCTTCAAGTGACTGCCCCTAAAGTAATTCACATTTCAACCTTAAGCGTCCTCTATCGTTGGCTTCTGGTGTTTAAGATGTGAACTGCCGGAGGTGTATTTGATCAGCTTATTTTGGTCATAGCCTGTTCCTTTAGAGGATAAGGAGCAAGGGGTGGTAGGGTATCTTCAGTCATGTGCAACCTGCAGAATTGAGAGTATTTAAAAGACAAAGGAGAGATGGGGATATTGTAGATGCAGAAACACGTGCATCAGCTGGCCATAGTGGCACACGTCTGTAGGGGGAGGTGCTGATATTAAGGTCTGGTTCCCTAATTGGTTTTTGATTTGGTCAATAAAGAAGGCAGGAGCCAATTGCTGGGCAAAGGGTAAAGGTAGAACTTCCGGGTCCCAGGAGGAAGAGGAGACACTGGGAAAGAGAAAGGGGTTTTTCGGCCAGGCTTTGGTATGAGAAGCACATTAACAACCATGTAAGGTCTTGGGGGGTAGCTAGAACTGGTGGCCGATATGGGTTAGCTGATACAGGCTAGCTGATAAGGTTAGGGGCAGGAGATTCTGCGCCCAACAATTGTGCTATCTGACAAGTTCTAAGATAATAAAGCTGTCTAAATGTTTTTCTTCCTCAGAGCAAAGGTGGGCAGAGATACAGAGAAGCCGGACCGTTGATGGTGGCTTGGCGAAGCTAAGTCGGTAGGGACTGGGATCACTCCCAGGAGCTGGGGCAGCTCCCAGGAAAGGAGGTAGCTGGCGGTTTGGGTTTGGCAGAGCTAAGCTGGGAGGACCGAGCAAATCGGAAGTGGGGTCAGCGGCAGCTAAGCCAGGAGCAAGGACTGTGCTCCTAGGAAAGGGGGAGCGTGTTTTTAAAATTACAGGCAACATACATCTTTAATTCCGTCTCTTGGGAGGCAGAAGCAGGTGGATCTCTGAGTTTCAGGCCAGCCTGGTCTACAGAGTGAGTTTCAGGACAGCCAGGGCTACATAATGAGACCCTGTTTCAAAAACAAAACAAAACAATAGCAAACGATAAAAACAGTGACTCTAAGAACCCCTCACCCTGTATTTCTCTTGGTGATATTTAGTCATGGAACTTTAAAAAAATTCACTATTTATTCAAAGATTTATTTATTTTATGTGAGCACACTGTTGCAGTCTTCAGACACACCAGAGGAGGGCATCGGATCCCACTACAAATGGTTGTGGGCCACCATGTGGTTGCTGGGACTTGAACTCAGGACCTCTGGAAGAGCAGTCAGTGCTCTTAACCACTGTGCCATTGGTCTAGTCCTCTTTTTTTTTTTTTAATAACATTGTTTTATGTGTGTGAGAGTTTTTTCTTCATGTGTGTAAGTTCATCATATATGTGCAGGTGCCTGTAGGCACTAGGATTCTCTGGAGTTAGTTATAGGCGGTTGTGAGCTCCCATGTGCGTGCTGGAAACTGAGCATACATCCTTTGCAAGAAGAGCAAGTTCTCTTAACTGCTGAGCCCCCTCTCCAGTTGTTGTTGAGACAGGGTCTCACTGTTTAGCTCTGGGTCACCTAGAACTGTCTATGTAGATGAAGCTGGCTCCAAACGCACCAAAATCTGCCTATCTCTGTCCTCCGAGAGCTGGGATTAAAGGCCTATACCACTAAACCAGGAGGCAGAGACCGGCCTGGTCTACAAAGTGAGTTCTAGGGCAGCCAGGACTACAGAGAAACCCTGTTTCAAACAAACAAACACACATGGCTATGGCTGGCCTTTTTAAATGTATGCATGTGCATCTGAGTGTGGGTAATGTCCACATGAGTGCATTTATCCATAGAGGCCAGTGGCTTCCAGTTCCCCTAGAGCTGGAGTCAGAGGCAGATGTGAGTGGTCTGATGTGTATTCTAGGAACTGAACACAGGTCATCTGCAAAAACCAGCGTGTGCTTCTAACTGCTGAACTATCTCTCTAGCTGTGTGTGTGTGTGTGTGTGTGTGTGTGTGTGTGTGTGTGTGTGTGTATGCCATGATGTGCATGTGGAGGTCAGAGGTCTTTTTGGGAGTCAGTCCCTCCTACCGTGCATGTGTGTCCTGGAGATCAAACTCAGGTTGCCAGGTTTGGCAGCAAGCACCTTTCCCCACTGAGCCATGTCCTTGGCCCTCATGGGACTTCTTGATGTGATTTCTCCGAACCACCATGGTTCTCCACTGTGCCTTACATTTCTTAGGGAGAGGTGCAACTCCTGAGTAGCGTCACCAAAATTCAGCAGAACTTCCCACACAAACACTAGAGAATTTTGGTGGAATCCACCAATGATGTAGCATTGGGATTTAAACATTTGGATTTTCTCATTCTCCCTTCTGCACGAGCCCTTTCCCCCTCCAGCTCTCAGCAATTGTCAGTAAATTCCGAAAGGCTGGGGGTGTGTGTGTGTGAGGAAGGACTCCAAACTACACTAATTGTTTTCAAAACAGACCCAGACAGACTCAGGGTTTTCCTTGACACAGAGAACTCTAAAAATAGAGGCTGGCCCCTTTCCTAGTTCTGCTCTCAAAACAAGCAGCTGATGGCCCTGTAAGTCACCAGTTGCCCCAGGGGACTGCCAACTCCCCTGACATCAGGTATCCAGGGCTCTTGGTAAATGTCAGATGAGACTCTGTGTGGTTGGCGAGGTGCTGGCCTCAAGGCAGGCAGCAGAGCGGAGGAGGAGCAGCGGAAGAGCGGGGCACCACTGTGAAAGGGGAAGCTCACAGCTTCCCTGCGAAGGGAAGTGTGCTCAGCCACAGGGCTGGAGGTGGAGGAGAAGCTGAAGGTGGAGGAGAAGCTGAAGGTGGAGGAGAAGCTGAAGGTGGAGGAGAAGCTGAAGGTGGAGGAGAAGCTGAAGGTGGAGGAGAAGCTGAAGGTGGAGGAGAAGCTGAAGGTGGAGGAGAAGCTGAAGGTGGAGAAGCACAGTGGTTTCCTGTAGCTTATGAAGATGAGAGAAGCAGGAAGGGAGCCAACTCCCAGGAAGACAACACTGTGACAGACGCTGAGGTGATGAGTCTTAAAGAGCCAACAAACAGGGCAGTCTCTCAATGGCTCAGTGAAAGGCAAGCCAGACAAACTTGGTTGGATTCCTGGGACCCACATGGTGGAAGAAGAGAACCAACTCCTTCCTGCAAGATGTTCTCCGAACCCCGCATGTGTATCAGAGCGCTCATAGCCTCCCCGCCCCTGCCGAATAAACAGATGTAATAAGTGCGCTTTAAGAAGGGCACTTTAAGAACTCCAACTGTTATGTCCTAAAATTCAAATTAGAGAGAATATTAATTTAAAAGCAGGCATAAACTGGACATGATCTTTATTAAGGCTCAATGCTAACCTCTTGGTTCAATCATTAGAGAGACACAGTCGGCTGGGATGGGATGGTGGGACTAACATAAAGTCCTGAGTTAGATCTCTAGCACTGTATAAACTGGGCATGGCAGCACATACCTGTAACCTCAACCCTTGAGAGGCAGGAGGGTCAGAAGTTCAAGGTCACATCCAGCTATATAGGGAGTTCAAAATCATCCTGGGCTACATGAGACCTTTTCAAAATAAAATACTGGGGGCCTGGGGCTGTAGCTCAGGTCTTGAGTCTGGTGTGAGCAAGACCCTGGGTTTGACCTCTAGACACACACTGCTCTGTGGCACTTGTCCCCCACCCCTTTTTTTGCTTTATTTTTTCTATAGTCTATACTCATTTAATGTTAATGTACTTGATAAGTGTTTATTTCGTTTGTCCAACCCCCTCACTCCAGAATGTTCGCTCTTTGCTGGTCTTATTTACTGCTGTATCCTCGTCTTAAAGCATGCCTTGAACATAGCTGAGAGTAAATACATCTCAAATAAATCAGACTGGCAAAGACAAAACAAAAATGCAAAAATACCTTCTGTCTTAGGGTTTTACTGCTGTGAGCAGACACTGTGACCAAGGCAACTCTTTTTTTTTTTTTTTCCAAGGCAACTCTTATAAGGACATTTAATTGGGGCTGGCTTACAAGTTCAGAAGGTCAGTCCATTATCATCAAATTGGGAACATGGCAGCATCCAGGCAGGCATGGTACACAAAGAGCTGAGAGTTCTCTATCTACATTTGAAGGCTGCTAGCCTAATACTGGCTTCTAGGCAGCTAGGATGAAAGACCACACCCACAGTGACACACCTACTCCAACAGGGCCATACCTCCTAATAGTGCCACTCCCAGGGCTGTGCATTCACAAACCATCACCCTTGTATCTTATATTGAAGATAAGACATCTGTATGACAGAGTCTAAATTTGAATTGCTTACTGGAGAGCAATTTGGCAAGATTCATCGAAATTGAAGGGGTGGTCTGAAGAGATGGCTCAGGGTTTAAGAGCACTGACTGCTGTTCCAGAGGTCCCGAGTTCAATTCCCAGCAACCACAAGGTGGCTCACAATCATCTGTGATGGTATCTGGTGCCCTCTTCTGGTGTGTCTGAAGACAGCAACAGTGTACTCACAAAAATAAACCATTTTAAAATCTTGTTTAATTTTTAAAAAGGTTAAAGGGGCATCTTATGACACAGCAAGTCAACTGCCACATCTTTATTCATTTGATGTAGATGCTCCTAACTACATCAAGGACGTGTACTGCAGCCCTACCTTAGTAAAACCGTCTGGGATTGGTTTACGTGTATACCGTGTACACCGTTTTACATAACGCACTGGCATCCATAAGAGTAGGTCTGGGTGAGGAAGACAGACAGGCACACACTGGGATGCAGTATGATCTGCATGACTTTAGTTAAACAAGCCAGGCACAAATGTGTGCATGGGAAGGGTTGGAGGGAGGAAAGGAGGAAGTGCAGCGGGGGTGGGGTGGGGTGAGGGGGGTGTAATGTTTTGATTTCAAAAGGTAAAAAAAAAAAAGAACAAAAAAATTGGTGTGGTAATCTGCTTGGACATTAAAAAAAAAATTGGGGTCTGGAGAGAGAGATGGCTTGGTGGTTAAGAGCATTTATTGCTACAGAAGTCAGGATTCGGTTCCCAGCATCCACTTGGTACTTTACAAAAATACATCTCTATCATAATGTAACAGTTGTAGAACTCACAGGCGGTTGCTTTTTATTCCACCCCCCTAAGACTGTTCAAGGACTGGACGTTTGAAAAAAAAAAAACTTTTTCAAAGCGTGTATTGTGGGAGGGAGACCTTTCACTTCCTCAGCAGTGAAGCCAATTAAAAGGACGGTTGGGTTCGGCCACGCGCTGCAGACCCCCCGCTGCCCAGCGGTCACCCCCGGGGTTCTGCGCTGCGCCTAGAGCGCGTTCGCTCCTTAGAGGGCGGCAGCGGGGCGTCGCGGGGACGCATGCGCTCGGGCGGCACCCAGGGAATTAAAAGAGAGAGGGAAAAGCTCCCGCGGCAAACGCGCGGCTTGCGTCTCCCCGGCCGGCCGCGGCGTGATGCTCACGGCCCGGCCCGTGACGCCGCGGCCGTCCCCGTCCCTGTCCCCGTGCCCCAGCCGCCATCGCGCGCCCGGCTCCGGGATCCCGGCGCCCGGCCTCGCTCCCCATGGGGCTGCGCCGCTGGCTGCGGAGCGCCTGCTGCTGCTGCCCGTGCCGGTGCCTGGAGGAGCCCGCGCGGCCCGAGAAGGAGCCGCTGGTCAGGTGCGTACCGGGCTGCCTCACGGGGTGGGGACCCGGGTGTCCTCTGAACCGGGGAAGGGGGTGCTGTGAGGTCACGCAGCGGCGCCACCCGGCCCCCGGTTCCCGCACTGTGTGTCTCGGACAAGACGTTTTAAGCTCTGGATCCTTGACTCAAGATTTTGTTTGGCTCCTCGGAGACAGCGAATGCCCCTGGGAAATGCCACTGACAGATGCCGGGGCAAGGCTAGGAAGAGAAGTTTCCAGAAGGGGTCTCATCGGATGAGATGGACGAACGTGGGTTTCCGTGGCACTGAGCAAAAAAGTTTGGCTAGCTCGTCCAGTGTCATGACCGAAAGAAGTCTCTTTCAGTGACTGAGGAAATCTTTCTCGTGATAAAACTAGGCGTTCTGTACTAGAGACAGCCTATCGACTGTTTCGGTGTAGCTTAAGCTGTGACATGTGAGGAAATTTAATGCTCATTAGCAAAAGCGCTAAGAGGCCTTGTGAAGGAACTCTATGCATAGCTTTGTCAGACTCAAAAGTAATACTTTAATATAGATATAAACATAAGGGGTAGAAGAAAAGGCACTCAGAAATAAGACATACCCAACTGTGGGTACCGGCTCCTAGAGAGAGAAGAGCCAGGACTGTGATTTTTACTTTTCCCTAAAATGATTTTCTTTTTCTATTGCGAGTTTGCTGAAATTAAGTTCCACCATGCCAGGTTAACCTTATGTTCTAAAAAAATGAATGAAGTCCCACCAAGTCGTGCCCCAGGGAACAGAATATTTAGAATGAAATTAGGGCACAGGATATAGGGTGGAATTCTAGGCTTGGTGAAGAAGCTCAGAAGCCAGAGCCTCTCTTCCTTAAGGGACACGCAACGAATACAGTCATGCTTGCACAACTCTTTCCCCAAGCACAGCGTGGTTTACCTTTCCTTACTCTGTCAAGTTCAGACACTTCCCCTGACTTTGGAGTTACATAACCCATCCTGCCTGTCTGCTCCTATTTTCCAGCGCATTAAGCACGGTATACTTGCCCCTGTAGGAACAATCTACTCTTAGTCTCTCCGAGCTCGCGGCCAGCGGTGACCTTTTGCCTTCTTCCCTTTCCTAAAGCAGCCTCGTCTGATCATGCTGCTCCTTTTCATCTCCCGCTTGGGATTTAGGCCTCGGATTTATCCTTTTGTTATATGGTGAGGTGTTTCATGAAATATGTCCAGACACACAAGGCACTATATACATACACACAGCAACAGCAACAGCAACAACAAACACACACACACACACACACACACACACACACACACACACACACGGTATCTTACTATGTTGACCTGTAGACCTGGCTGACCTCTAATTCAGAGATCCACTTGTCTCCTGAGTGCTCTGATTAAAGGTGTTCTCCACCTCTCCGGGCTACCGTACTACGTTTGGTGGTTTTTGCTAATAGCCCTCTTGCCTAGATTTTGAGATTACTTTGGGCTTGGAGAAACTGAATTATCTACCTTTAATTTAAAAGGCAATAGGTAACAGTGTAGATTTTTATCTCTGGACTCCAGGCTCTAGGTTATTACGAAATATAGTCTTGAGTTTAGTTTCAGCCAGTTTTCATTTTGTTCCCCCCTCCCCCCAGTGCTTTTTTACCCTAGAATTGCTGGACTTTAGGTACCTTTTATTTTGAAATCGAGACCCTCGCCTGTCCTGCTTTATGCTCACTGGGTGACAGTTCGTGAAGTTTGTGACCTACCTTTCTTTCTCTCTTTATTCCTTTCTTCCTTCCTTCCTCCCTCCCTCCCTCCCTCCCTCCCTCTCTCTCTCTCTCTCTCTCTCTCTCTCTCTCTCTTTCTTTCTTTCTTTCTTTCTTTCCTTTAGAAGATAAGTTAGTCCGGCATGGTGGAACAGGCTTATAATCTCAGCACTTAGGTTGGGAGGCAGGAGAATCAGGTGTTCAAAGCTGCCTTGGCTAAGGAAGTTTAAACACAAAACCCTATCTAAAAAGAAATGTTGAAGAATTGGGAAGGTGGCGGGTGGTGGTGGTGGTGGTGCGTGCTTTTAATCCCAGCACTTAGAGGCAGAGGCAGGCAGATCTTTGTTAGTTTAAGGCCAGCCTGGTCTACAGAGAGAGTTCCAGGGCTACACAGAGAAACGCTGTCTCAAAAAGAACAAAAACAAAAAGCCAAAAACAACAACAACAAAAAAGAAAGGTATCATCAGTTGGAGCAGCATAGCCAAGCACTGGTGAGTCCAGCTACCTGGGACGAGTCACGTAAGTGGGTGACTGGCCGTGAGTTATTCAGGTTTTTTGTGGCACAGTTTCCTCATGTCTTCGTTGAGGGTGATGATGCTAGTACGTACTTCAGAGGACTTCAGGGAGAAAGGAAAGGAGGTCATACTGGCCAAGTGCTTAATGGAGTGTCTGACAACATAGTAAATAGTCCATAAATGTTAATTAGTACTAATTTTCATGTCATTCTTCTGAGTATGTGAGTATGAGTGGGCTTGTGTCATGTGGTTTAGTGTTATTACGGCGCCATTTCGATACAACCATTTCGGAAGGCCAGCTTGTTAATGGGCACGGGGTAGTGGTACCCATATCTCAATGGGTACTTGCTTGTTCTTTTCTACCCAAGATCTTGTTTGAATTTATTGTTTTAGTTTACTACTATTATATTTATGTGTGTGATAGTGATATGCAGCCGTGTTTGTATGCGTGCTCACATGGGCATGGGTACATGTGTGTGCATATAGGGGCCCGGGGTTGATTTCAGGTGTCTTCTCAATTGCTCGAACCCCTGTATGTTGAGGCTGTGTCTCTCACCGGAATTCAGAGCTTGCTAGCTCGAACCTTTGCTCAGGAGATCCCCTGTCTCTGCCGCCTGAGCTGGAATTACAGGTGGATGACTAGGCCTGCCTGGCATGTATGTGGGTGCTGGGGATCCAAACTCTAGCTCTCACATTGGCATGACAAGTACTTTGCCTGGTGAACTATCCACCCCCTGTTTTGTTTTAATGTATGTCACTGGCTTTTAGTATATGCACAAAATCATGCAGCTATCACAGCTATATTTTGTGTGTGTGTGTGTGTGTGTGTGTGTGTGTGTGTGTTTGTGTTGGCATGCTTGAGCCTTGGCTTATGTGTGGCAGTCAGAAGAGAGGACCACTTGTGAGAGCCAGTTCTCTTCTCTTAGCATGTGAGTCCTGGAGAAGGAGCTCAGGTCATCAGGCTGGGAAACACGCACAGTTATCCTCTGAGCCATCTCTTCAGCTCCTATTGGTACTGTTTATTTCCAGTATATTTTTAACCCCTTTCAAAAAAAAAAAAAAAAGAAAAGAAAAAAAAAGAGCATCCCTGCTAACCATCGCTTTTCTTATTCTCACCACAGTGGTTACCAAGCAACCAGTAATCTACATCTTTGACTTTACTGATTTGCCTGTTTGGGGTATTTTTTTTGTAAGTGTGATCATAATCGGCCTTTTGCGCGATGGCTTCAGGCTTTATTGTGTTGGAGCATGTATCAATACTTGACTTCTTTTTATGGATGAATATTATTTTTTTGTGTGGATTTATCATACTGTGTTTATCTGTTCACCTGTTGATGGCCGTTTGGATTATATCTGCTTTTTCCTGTTATGAGTAGTGTGCGGACGCTCGTGTGCAGGTTTCTGTGTAGACATGGTTTCAGCTCCCTTGGGTGAAGCTCTCCGAGTGGAATTACTAGGCCATGGGGCCTGCTGTTCTGTTTCTACAGAGCCCAGGTGAAGCCTTTACTGATGAGGTGAAGTCTTGTGACCAGATGGTTCGCACTGTTACTGAGAACTTAAGTTCCTCACGTCCATCTTTTTTCTTGCCCTTATAATTTTTTTCTTTTAACATGTCGTTTACAGCTCTGAGAGCTAAAGTGCCTGGAAGAGCTAACACCATCAGGGGAGGCCACAGTGCCACCTGTATGTGTGGCCACCCGAGGCCTTTCTCAGAATTGCACTCGGACGCCTGTTAGACCAGGACATGCAGCTCTCAGTCTCCCAGTCTCAGCTTGCTGCGGCCTGAACAGATTTTTGACCTTTGTCCTTAGCTTTTGGGGGGACTATGTCTCTGGGGAGGAAAGAGTCTCTGTTCTCAGATGTGCCTCTGTGTTTTCTCTCCCCTGATTATCTCCTTACTTTCTCTCTTAAGACATCCTTCAGATCCCCCCTGACTAACCAACCATTCACCTTGGAGATGCTATGATCTTTAACTACCATTCTCTGATGTCCTCTGCGTCACATGCAAATGTCATAAGGGCAGTTGCCTGGACACCCACATCCTTCTTGACTACGGTTGTTGTTGTTGTATTATTATTAAATGGAAACATGTGGCAAGTGTGCTAAAAACACAGCTTCTGGTACCTATCCCAAAGAGACTGATAAATAAGTCTGGGGCAGGCCTGGGATTCTGCATTTTAGTAATTATGACTATGCTTGGTGGTTTGGCTGTGGACGGTTTGTGGACCTAGTTTGTGAAACAGCTCTAAAAGCTATGCGCAGGGCTGGGGAGGTTGTTGGCAGGTAAAAATTGTGCTCTGCTAGCACGAGGACAGGGATTTGGATCTCCAGAGCCCATGTGAAATGCTGGGTGGATGTGTCAGCCAGACTGTAATCCCAGTGCCAGGAAGATGGGACAGAGGAGGAGTCCCCAAGCAAGCTGGCTAGCAAGACTACCTGAAACTTGAGAGCTTCAGATAGCAAGAGACCGGCCTCCACATAAAAGGTGGAGGGAAATCAGGAAGACTCTTGGCATCAACCTTGGGCCTCCACAGGTGCACACATGCACACTTGCACCCTCTGCACATATGCACATAAGCACATAAGCAAAAGGAATAAAAGCTATGCTTAGGTTCAGTGGCGGGGCACACCCATATAGATAGTATCTGTTTATTGGGCTCCTGGCCTTTCCCCAATCCAATCCTGAAATCAGACATCTAGTTCGATGGATATTGTGTTTTTTGAAGGTTGCAAGTGAAGAGAACTGACTGGTCCTCTCTCAGTGTACTCGCTACCTGTTGCCATGATGTTGAACTGCTCTGTCACATTTCTTCCTCCCTGGAGTCTAATTTTGCATTCACTGCCTCTGTCTGTGACCAACCAGTGAGCTGGCTTCCTACCTGCCACCTTTGCTGATGTCATACTTGATATCAGAGACAACCTTTTTATTTTCTGTATCCCCTCCCCACTATGTGTGTGTGTGTGTGTGTGTGTGTGTGTGTGTGTGTGTGTGTGTGTGTGTAGTGTCTGAAGAAGGCAGAGGAGGATATCTGGTATCCTGCCTTCAAACCATGAATTATTCTTTTGTGAATATAGAGGTAGGCTGGCAGCCAGCAAGACCCAGTGTTTCTCTTGTATCTACCCCACACAGTACTGGACTGCAGGAGTGTGAACGTGGCCATGCTTGGCCTTTTACATGGGTGCTGGAGATTTGAACTCAGTCCTCCTGCTTGTGCAGCAATCTCTCCAGTTTCCTAGTTCCTTTTCTTTGTTTGTTTGTTTGTTTCTTCCTTCCTTTCTTTTCTTTTTTCTTTTCTTTTAAAAGATTTATGTATTTATTATCTTTAAGTACACTGTAGCTGTCTTCAGACACATTAGATGTCTTCAGAGGGCATCAGATCTTATTACAGATGATTGTGAGCCATCATGTGGTTGCTGGGATTTGAACTCAGGACCTCTGGAAGAGCAGTCAGTGCTCCTAACCACTGAGCCATCTCTCCAGCCTTCCTAGTTCCTTTTCTTCTGAGAAACTTTGATCAGGTTTAAGGCCCATTTCAGTTACTGCCTTTTGGAGCATATGTTGGGAAATCTCCCTAAGAGGTTAAGGTGTCTCTTTACTTTTACCCTTGGGCCTCTTCCTGCCTTCAGCCAAGTGTCACAGTTATAAGGTGTATATTTTAAGTCTGATGAGACTAGGGGTCTCAGGTCAGCACCTGATGACTGAATCCTCACTTTTGTTTGCCCTGTGGTACCTAGAACAGTGGAGTCACAATGGAGTAAGAGTGGAATAAAATAATTTTTGACTTTTTGTTATATTTGTCCATTTATGAATTGCTTGCTATCTATAAAATTTTCTAAACTATTTTTATTGTATTTATTTATTTATTCATTTGTTTGTTTTTTTGAGGCAGGATTTATCTGTGTAGCTCTGGCTGTCCTGGAACTCACTCTGTAGACCAGGCTGGCCTCGAACTCACAAAGATCCACCTGCCTCCCAAAAGCTAGGATTAAAGGTATGTATCACCACTGCCAGGCTTTAAAATTATTCTAAAAAATTATGATGAGTAGTGAAACAGATCAACAATTCTGACACATACCTTAAGAGAGAATGATAACGTCTCTGTCCCTGTCACCCTTGGTTATGCCTTCAGCTTCAGCCTCTTCCCGCCTCCAAGGATGACCTCTAAATCTGCTTTTAGAATTCTTAAACCTTATTCGCAAAGTGCATATTGCATTCAGGCTCTTGCACAAGAGATATTTATTTGCATATATTGTTGGTTAATTGTCACCGTGACCAAAAGAGGTAGATATTATCTAGGCATAAGTGAGGAATCCTAGCATGGAGAAATTAAATAATAAATCCAAGGTTATAACCAATAAGAGAGTGTATTTGAGAACCACTTGTGGGACTGGAGAGATGGCTCAGCTATTAAAAGAATGGGTGTTCTTCTAGGAGGACCCAGGTTTGACCCCATGGTGGCTCACAACTGGCTGTACTTCCAGTCCCAAGGGAATCTGATGCTCTAATGTGGACTCCAAGGGAACCAAGCATGTACATGGTGCACAGCCATACATACAGGCAAAAACACCTATGCATATAAAACAAAAGAAATCCTAAGGGGAAACAAAACAACATTGTGATGACACACACCTGTAAGTATGGTTCTTGGGAGATGTGGAAGCAGGAATACAGGACGGTCAAGGTCTCTGAGAGGTGGTGACACACGCCTTTAATCCCAGCACTCCATACCAGAGATGGGTGGATCTCTGTGGGTCTGAGGCCCACCTGGTCTACATAGAGTTTCAGGTCAGCCAGGATGACATAGTGACACACACAGAGACATACGCACATAGAGAGACACAGAGAGAAGGACACACACACACACACACACACACACACACATAGACATACACACACACACACACACACCCCAAGTTCAAAGTCCATCTTGGTTATACAGTGAGTTTATGGTCAGCCTGATAGGCCAGACCCTGTCTGAAGAAGATGTGAATCCTTGTCTCTGGTTCAAAACCTGTATGTGGGGGGCTGAAGTGGTAGCTCAGCTGGTAAAGGGCTTGCCTTGAAGTCTGATCTGCAGCACCCATGTAAAAAAGTCAGGCATGACAGTGTGTGCTTACGTTTCCAGAACTGGAGAGTCTGTTAGCTGAAGAGGTGTAGGAGTGTGTCTCCCCTACCCACACCCCATCCTCCCTTCCTCCCCCACCTCTTCCTCTCCTTCCTCCCCCCTTTCCTCTATTTCCCCTTTCTTCTTTCTCTCCTTTCCTTCTTCCCCCTCTCCTTCTCTTTCTTTTCTCCTGCAGTTCTGGGGATGGAACTCAGTGCCTTGTACGTACTAACCAAGTGCTCTCCCACTGCCCCAGCCCCTGAACTAGACATCGTTAACACAAGACAGTTTAAGAACAAACCTAGGCCTGGAGAAAGGACTGGACCTGATCTTAGCGCAGTTTACAGTGTGAAAGAAAGCACAGGCTTCTTTGGATCATAGACTCACTGTTCACTGTCCGTGGGGTGGAAGTCTTAGAAGAACTGAATCACAGTAGCACGATCATATCAGCTATCCATATAGGGTTTAAGTTCTGGGTGCCACTGTTCCCACACTGACCACGTTCCCAGAGGAGGGTGAAAAGTGATTGGATTAGCATCCGCAGACCATGGCATTGAGGAGAGAGCCACAGTGCAGATGGCTTGTTTTGAGATGGCTATATCATTGGCTACCCATCTCAAGTATTCAATGCCTTTATGTTGGTTGCCTTAACATTTTAAGTTACTAGTTAAGAGAAACGTGGGGTATGGATCAAGGCTGTCACAATAACAGCGTGGTGGTTTACAGCTACAGAAATGTGTTCCTTCACAGCTCTTTGCGTCTGTAAGTCTGAGATCCGGGTGTCGTTGGGGCTACAGCTGCTTGAAAGACTAGGACAGTGCTTCTCAATCTGTGGGTTGTGACTCCCTGACAAGAGATTCCTAGAGCAAGTTATTTCTTGCTGATTCCAGTTTTGGGATTCCTGCTGTCTCCTGGCTGGTCTTAGCTCGGTTTAACCTCTTCCCCTGTCTTCCATGCTTCTCTCTTTCTTCTTTTCTTTTACTGGATATTTTTGTTATTTACATTTCCGATGTTATCCCCTTTCCTGTTTTCCCCGGTTTCCCCTCCAGAAACTCCCTATCCCCTCCCCCTCCCCCGCTTCTATGAGGGTGTTCCCCCACCCACCCACCTACTCCCGCCTCCCTGCCCTGACATTCCCCTACACTGGAGCATTCAGCCTTCACAGGACCAAGGACCTCTCCTCCCATTGATGCCAGACAAGGCTATCCTCTGCTACATATATGACTGGAGCCATGGGTTGCCACTTCTTCCTTCTCAGCCTTAAAACTTCTTTCTCTTACTTAGGAAGACTGCATCATTGAGTTTAGTGACATCCCTAGAATCCAGGATCATCTCATCTCAAGATCCTTTAATTAATAACATCTTTAAAACCCGGATTTCCAAGTAATGGCTCATTGGCAGGTACTGGAGATTAGCACCTGGATATACCTTTTGTGGGGACACTTAAACTCACTATGGAATATTTTGACTTAAACTCACTACGGGGGCTGGAGAGATGGCTCAGAGGTTAAGAGCACTGACTGCTCTTCCAGAGGTCCTGAGTTCAATTCCCAGCAACCACATGGTGGCTCACAACCATCTGTAAAGAGATCCGATGCCCTCTTCTGGTGTATCTGAATGAAGACAGCTACAGTGTACTTATATATAATAAATGAATAAATCTTTAAAAAAAAAAACTCACTACGGAATATTTTGACTTAAACTCACTACAGAATATTTTGGAAAAATGAGTGAGCCAAGGGATGCTGATCAAACCTAGAGCCTTGTGTATGCCAGGTAAGCACTCTTACCAGTGAGCTACAGCCTTGGCCATCCAAAGCATCTTTTTTGTTTGTTTGTTTGTTTTTTGTTTTTTTTTTTTTTTTCCAGAGCTGAGGACCGAACCCAGGGCCTTGTGCTTGCTAGGCAAGCGCTCTACCACTGAGCTAAATCCCCAACCAAAGCATCATTTTTTGATTTCACATTTGTAACATGGTTTTCCTCCATCCTTTATAAAAGCCTGCCCTTGCTATGTAAAATTCCACCTGAGTATGAGTTGTGTCCCCAGGGCTTTAGCTGCAGACACTGTTAGGCAGAGAGAGAGAGAGAGAGAGAGAGAGAGAGAGAGAGAGAGAGAGAGAGAGAGAGAGAGAGAGAGAGAGAGAGAGGGGCAGGCACCAAGTCCTCTGATATCATACAGCCTCTTGACACATTACCAGAGGCCGAGGTAGAACAAATATTTGGTGTAATGCCACGTGTAACACCATCTCTCCAGTGCTTGGTACCCTCTCAGGGAAGTGACATTGTTACTCCATCTTTGTTTACCTGTTGGTAACTGAGAAGCACCACCATCACTGTGTGGGTATTCAAAGACAAAAGAAGCAGAGAGAACCACCAGGCTTGCTTTAGTTCTGCTGTCGTCCAGGCAGGCCTTTACCTTGTGGTCCTCCAGCCTCAAGCATCCCGAGTGGCTGGGCCTGGCTTAAATGGCTAACTGTGGATGACTCTCTCTTAAGCCACTCCAGTGGACACAGAAGCTTCCAGACGTCACCTTCATGATACTCACACTGGTGGGCAAGGAGCGGAGAGGAAATGTAGCCCTTCATTTGTCTGGGGTGCCTGGATGCCGATTATGGAAAATAAATGAGACCTCGCTTAGCTCTAGATAATTACCTTGTGTCCACAGAGAGGGCGTTTTAGGAAGGAATGGAGTTTTTCCAAATGTCCCTCAGGCCATGTAGACGTGACATAGTTTGGGCCAGCCTACTTGAGGGTGCTGACAGGGAGAGTGGAGGAGGAAGTATCGCTGACATTTCATCTTTCCAGAGCTTGCCCTGATCTTTCGTGGGCTGCCCTTCATGCTCCTGGTTGTAGCAGGCGCTGTGGACCAGGCTCTGTCAGTTTGTCAGTCGAATATTGCCCTAACCCATGAGGCACAGTCATTTATCAGATTCTGTGAAGTTACCCCAAAACTGGATGAGTAGATACTAACCCCCACCCGGTCGACACATACTCTTCTTTCACGAATCCCTGTTGAGTGACACGTCACCGTTGGCCGTTGACATTGAACTCATGGGGAGCAGCTGCTGTGTGTCAGGTGTGAACGGAGTTTATT